>NC_142461.1:755000-1127500 GCF_049115385.1 Moschus berezovskii
GAGCGGGCCCGCCTGCAGGGTCAGCTGCAGCGGGAGCGGGAGGAGCTGCTGGCCCGGCTGGAGGCCGAAAAGGAGGAGCTGAGTGAGGAGGTGGCCGCCCTGCAGCAGGAGCGCGACGAGGGACTGCTCCTGGCCGAGACTGAGAAGCAGCAGGTGCGTGGGTTCTGGCGCAGTTGCCGCCCGGGGGCTGGACCCGCTCACCACCCAGGCTTGGGGCCAGGAGTCCTTTCCAGGCCTTGGCTTCCTCACCTCACAGTGGGAACTCAAGGGGCATTTGTGAGGCGTCGCCGAGACCCCCATGTCCAGCAGGTGGGCCTGGCACATGGCGGGAACTTACCGCGTGGCCACGGTAGTTCTGACACCATGAGTGTTGTTCCCGAAAAGCTGACCCCCTCTGCCCACCCCTCCTCCACCCCGGGCCGGGTGTGGTGTCCCCGTGATCACTTCCCAGTGGTCCCCATGGAGGCCGCGTGCGGCAGCTGACCCTTCTCAGAAAGAACTAACTCTTGACCTTCCTGTAATGTACTGGAGACAGGGCAGGCTGCACCCGTCTCGTCTTCCCCGCCACGTCACCCGGGGCAGGTCACCCTACCTCTTTGAGCCTCGGTAGCCTCATCTGTAAATTGGGATAATAAAAGTCCTTTCTGGATGTGTGATCTCCAAGTTGTGTCCGTATACAGGTTGTTAGCGCTGTTGTAACAACAGTGCAACCGCGCTTTCCTGGGGCTGCGCCTTGACCCTGGCTCCACCTGCGGTAGCCCAGTCAGGCCCCACACTCCTGGGGGAACCGTTCCCAGGGCAGGGTGGGGGAAGCCCTGAGCATCCCCGCAGGACCTCCCTGAGCCCTTTGCTCCCGCCTCTCCCCAGGCCCTGTCCCTGAAGGAGTCCGAGAAGACGGCGTTGTCCGAGAAGCTGATGGGGACGCAGCACAGGTTGGCCACCGTCTCCCTGGAGATGGAGCGACAGAAGCGGGACGCCCAGAGCCGCCAGGAACAGGACCGGGTAGGGCGGGTGCAGAGGTGTGGTTCCCTGGTGGCCGTGGCCGGGGCGGGGCCTGGGGACGGAGGCGTGGCTGTGCCCTGTGGCAGCTTCCAGGCTGTGCGGAAAGCTTCACCCTTCCTTGGGGGTCCCCACTGGAGGGAGAGGGCACACCTGGGGCCTGTGAACCCCTAGTCTGGGTCAGACAGGCAGCATGCAGAGCACTTGCCGGGTGTCAAAAGATCACAGAGGGCCTGACGGGCCGGCGTGCAGGGCCGCGCTGGGAGCTGACAGTGGACAGTGCCCCGCTGGCCCAGCTGCAGTCAGGGGCGGGCTGGCGGGGGCAGGGCTGGGGCGGACACAACAGCGCCAAGTCTGAGGTGCCATCGATCCTAGAGCACCGTGAAAGCCCTGACGTCCGAGCTGCGGGACCTGCGGGCCCAGCTGGAGGAGACCGCCACGGCCCATGCCCAGGAGGTGAAGAGGCTGCGGGAGCAGGCTGGGGACCTGGGCCGCCAGCGGGAGTCCTGCCAGCGTGAGGTGAGCCACCCGCCCGCTTGCCTGCCTGCTCGCCACTCTGCCGCAGCACAGCTGAGGCCGCTGGGGTCCCGGAAGGTGCCCTAGAGAGGAAGGGAAGCAGCAAACATTTATTAAGGGCCTACTGTGTACACATGGAGCTTGAGCTCTCATAGAAAGGTTGGGGGGGGCGGTCCCTGCCTTCTTAACTCATTATTGACCAGGGGATTTTTGCAGAAACTAATGCCTGTGACCAGCAATTTGTAAGTGAATATTGAAACATCTTTGGTCAACATATTCAGGTAACAGAAGTTGTATCAATGCATCTCTGGTCAATAACATGTTAAGGTTGGTCCATAGGAAGATCAGTCTTTTTGGGGGGCTGCGTTGCACAGCATGTGGAAACTTCTCCAACCAGGGATCACACCTGTGCCCGATGCAGGGGAAGTGTGGCGTCTTAACCACTGAAGCACCACGGAAGTCCCCGCAGGGTGCTCTTGATTGATGATTAGGTAGTAGCAGTGTTAGCTGCTCAGCTGTGTCTGACTTCATGACTCCATGGACTGTAGCCCACCAGGCTCCTGTGTCCATGGACTTCTCCAGGCAAGAACACTGGAGTGGGTAGCTGTTCCACTCTCCAGGGGCTCTTCCTGCCGCAGGGAATGAACCGGGTCTCCCGCATTGCAGGCGGACTCTTCACCGTCTGAGCCACCAGGGAAGCCCTGATTGATGATTCTTTCAGGCCAGAGCACCGCTGACTCCAGCATGCTTTGCCCCAAATCATAACCTGCTCACCTGCAGGCCCAGTCGCTGCAGAGGGATGGGGCAGGCGCCCTGTGGCCCCGGGAGACGGGAATGGGCGGGCTCGCACCCAGCCCGAGGGGGCCCAGCCCCGGGCGGTGGACACCCGCTGTCCTCACAGGCAGAAGAGCTTCGGACCCAGCTGTGCCTGCTGGAGGAGGCACGCAGTGGGCTGCGGCGGGAGCTGCTGGAGGCCCAGCGCAAGGTGCGGGAAGGCCAGGACGGCCGCGAGGCCCAGCGCCAGGAGGCAGCTGAGCTGCGGCGCGGCCTGAGTGAGGGCGCCAGGGAGCGCGAGGCCCTGCGGCGCTCCAACGAGGAGCTGCGTGCAGCCCTGAAGACGGCGGAGAGCGAGCGGGTCAGGTGGGGACGTGGCTGCCCGCTGGCCCTTTGCCAAGCCCCGCCCCTCACTTCCCTGAACCTCATCCTTGGGACTAACTTCACCCCCACGGTTATCCTGGGATAACCAGGGTATCCAGGGTTATTCCTGGGGAATCGCACAGGTGGGGTGTCCCTACCCTCGGACCAAGCTCAGACTTGACTCATTTGAGGTGATTTTTCCTTCCCTGCAGGAAGGGGAGTGGTGGTGGCCGGTGGGGGGGTTTCAGACCCTGGCCCCACCTGCCAGCATCACCCTGGAGACCAGTGTGCGTTGCTGGTCCACCTCTCCCCGCCGAGGGCCTGATCCCTGTCCCTGGAGGGCTTAGCCTAGGGGAGGACGGCTTGGCAGGCGGCACTGAGCACCTATAGGCAGGAGGCTGCCAGAGCTGCTCCAGAAACCAGGGGGAAGGGCTGCTGTATAGATAGGGTCACTCAGGGTACCCTCCCCAGGACCAGAGGCAACCTCTGCCCTCTGCCCGTTCCAGCCTGAAGCTTGCCAACGAGGACAAGGAGCAGAAGCTGGTGCTCTCGGAGGAGGCCCGGGTGGCCGTGGGCAGAGAGGCTGGGGAGCTGCGGGCCGGGCTGCAGGAGGTGGAGCGCTCGCGGCTGGAGGCGCGGCGGGAGCTGCAGGAGCTCCGGCGGCAGGTACGCCCCCCTCCCCGCGCCGGGCACTCACTATGCGCCCGAGTCCACCACACCCCCCTTCCTGCAGCCAAGGCCCCTCATGTATTTAAAATCAAGGGCCTGAACTGTAACAAGGCCTGTTACCTGTCCTTGGTATTAATGGATAGTCTTCAGGGAGTCCTCAAACCGTGAGACTGTGCGTGTATGTGTGCTTTTGTGTACACATTTGTTCACATGTCTCCAACAACTGGGTCTGGGGCTCTTAGCCAGTGTTCTCAGAGGAATCTGTGAACAACCAGAGGTGCAAATCCCATGAACTAGGTCAGGAGCTGGCCAACCCTTTCTTTGAAAAGCACCCAACAATAAACATTTCCAGGTTCCTGGGCCTTACAGTCTTGTCACGACCACTCTACTCTGCCATCATAGGGACAGAGCAGGCCTGGATGGCACCCACACGAGTGGAGTGTGTTCCCTTAAAACTTTGCCTGTGGACATTGAAATTTGAGTTTTATATACTTTCCATGTGTCAGAAATATTCTTCTTTTGCTTTTCTTTCAACCATGTAAAAATGAGTCACTTCTAACTACTTAAAAACATATAAACCATCCTTAGCTCAAACCCTTACAGAAACAGGTGACTAGTGGAATTTGGCCTGTGGAATCTTGGGCTGCAATTTGCAGAGTTCTGAACTAGGTGACCTCCAAGGCCGTCAACAGCAGCAAGCATTTAACAAGTGCCCGCTGTATACTGGGTACTGCCCTGGTCACTGAGGACTCAGGCTTCCCCTCTCCAGAAGGCCCGCCGGACACCCCCCTTTGGCACCCAGGCTCTGCCTCCCCCAGGGATATTACAGCCTGAGTAACAGATGCCCCCCACCTTCCACCAATGCGCCCCTCTACCCAGACCCCGTCCTGTTAGGCTCAAGTCCTGGGAAGCCACAGGAATCTCTGAAGGGAGCTCACCTCTGTGTGCCAGGCTCTTGCTGGGGCTTTGTGTGAGATAGCACGTTTTCAAGTTCCCTTTGCTATAGTGCTGCAGGGTAGCTAGGCCTCACCCCCACCCGCCCTTCTGGAAAATAGGGGGCTAGAAACATCCCTTTGATTCTGCTTGTCTGAGGTCAAATCCCAGTGTGCTGCTTGTAGGCTGCGTGACTTCGGGCAAGTCACTTCACCTCTCTCAGGTTTCATTTTCTTGTCTGTTAAAGAGGGATAATGTCAGTACCTATCCTGTATCAATGAGTTCACATGACCAGAGTACTTAGAACAGGGGTGGACATGTGGTAGATACTCCATAAAAGTTAGGCATTGTTGTGGAGGTGAAAGATGACCCCAGGGTCCCTGCCCTGCAGAGCTCCTAGGGGCTCAGCACGCCCACCCCCACTCTCCATGGTAGGAGCTGTGATTAGGCGGCACACTGAGCTCACTGGTGCCCAGGTGCCTGACTTGGCTGGGGTTATCAGGCACGGGCTTCCAGTGGATTAGGGTTGTATGTACATACATTCAATGTATGTATCCCTAGAGCTTCCTAGGTGGCTCAGTGGTAAAGAATCCGCCTGCTAATGCAAGAGATGTAAGAGATATGGGTTCCATCCCTGGGTCGGGAAGATCCCCTGGAGGAGAAAATGGCAGCCCACTCCAGTGTTCTTGCCCAGATAATCCCATGGACAGAGAAACCTGGTGGGCTACAGTCCATGGGGCTGCAAAGAGTAGGACAGCAAGCACGCACACGTGGTCATGGTCCCCAGAGCAGCGGGTCCCGAGTTCCCTCTGTGCCAGGTTTGGACCGGGCAGGTACTGGGGCAGAGCTGAAGGACTGCTGTTGGAGCCTGTGGCACTCACGGGCACCCTGGACTCGAAGGGAGCGTGGTACTGAGAAGGGTCCTTGGTCCTGCCTATGTCCACTCTTTCCCAGATGAAGATGCTGGACAGCGAGAACGCCAGGCTGGGCCGAGAGCTGCTGGAGCTGCAGGGCCGCCTGGCGCTGGGCGAGCGGGCAGAGAAGGATGGCAGACGGGAGGCCCTGGGCCTGCGACAGAAGTTGCTGCAGGGCGAGGCCAGCCTGGAGGCCATGCGGCAGGAGGTAACCAGATGGTGGGCAGGCGGCCTGGACAGGAGGGTCCTCGGGGGTAGTTAGGAGGGGCTGGGGACTCCAATAATGGAGTCTATTTTTTTGGCCATGGTGCTTGGCATGTGGGATCTTAGTTCCTCGACCAGGGATTGAACCGTGCCCCCTGCAGTGGAAACAAGAGTCTTAACACTGGACCACCAGGGAAGTTGTGCCGGAGTCATTCTGAGAGATCACTCCTTAGGACTGGTCCCTGGTCCCCACTCCTTGGGACTCTTCCCCAAGTATAATAACAGTAATAGCGACAAGAACTGTGTAGCAGGGGTGGGAGAGCTTTCCAGACAGAAACTCACTTGATTCTCCCAGCAGCTTCATAAGGTAGCTATAATTAGCCCCAGTGTAGAGAGAGAACCAGATGCTGAGGCTCGGAGAGGTCGAGGGAACTTACCTGAGGTCACACGGCCACCCAGGTCTGTCTGACTCCACAGCCGACGCTCTTTTCTGGCACCAAATCTGTGTGACCTTGACTAAGTCACTCATCCTCTCTCTGCTTCAGAGCAATTATAGGATAGGGGCTGGCGCAGCAGAGGGTGTACCCCAGGCCCCGGCGCAGGTCTTGGTATCCAGGTGTTCCATGAGACTAACGGCAGTGAGTGAGCGGCTGACTCATTCTCTGAACCAGAGGCCTGTGTTGTGTGCGTCATCATGCATGTTGCTGGTAGAGCGTTTTTAGTGCCTCCTGTCATTGTGTGATTTATTGATACATTATGTCCTCTGAGAGGCACTGTGGTCTAGTGGTTAGGAGAAAAGGCTCTGGAGCCAGGGTGCCTGACTTTGAATCCTAGCTCTCGGTTTTCTAGCATTGTGGCCTTGAGCAAGGTACATAACTGCCCTGTGTGTCAGTTTCCTCATCTGTAAAATGGAGATGATTCATAGTGGTAATTAGATTTGATTTTCTGGGGGGGGGGTACTTAGTGCCTGGCACTAATAAGTCCTATCTGTGCAGGCCTTCAGTTCAGTTCAGTTCAGTCGCTCAGTCGTGTCCGACTCTCCGCGACCCCATGAATCACAGCACGCCAGGCCTCCCTGTCAATCACCAACTCCCGGAGTTCACTCAAACTCATGTCCACAGAGTCGGTGATGCCATCCAGCCATCTCATTCTCGGTCGTCCCCTTCTCCTCCCGCCCCCAACCCTTCCCAGCATCAGGGTCTTTTCCAGTGAGTCAGCTTGTCGCATGAGGTGGCCAACAGGCCTTAACTGTTAGTTTATTACTAATAAACGTTGTATAATGCAAGGCACATACAGAGAAGGAAGAGAGAAACGTTAACCGTTTCCTTCCATACTCTCAGGACATTTGCGCATCTCTTGCTTGGGTGGAGACCACAGGTGCTGCGTACCCTACTTTTGGGCCTGTGGGCCGGGAGGCTGGGTGTCGGTTGAGGGGTGGCCTTGCTGACCCCTATTCCTGGGCCTTGTCCCCGCTTCAGCTCCAGGGGGCCCGGCGGAAGCTTCAGGAGCAAGAAGGCGAGTTCCGGGCCCGGGAGCGAGACCTGCTGGGCTCCTTGGAGGAGGCGCGCGGCACCCGGAACCAGCAGCTGGACCATGCCCGCAGCCTGGGACTCAAGCTGGAGGCCGCCCGGGCCGAGGCCACGGACCTGGGACTGCGACTCAGCGCGGCCGAGGGCCGGGCTCAGGGCCTGGAGGCCGAGCGGGCCCGCGTGGAGGCGCAGCGGCGCGCGGCAGAGGCCCAGCTCGCCGGCCTGCGCTCGGCCCTGCGCCGGGGCCTGGGACTCGGGGGGCCGATGGCCGGCTCTCCCGCCCGGGGCGCGCCTGCAGGAGGTGAGAACGGAGGCGGGGGTCGGCGGGCGGGCCTTGCGGGACCTCCGCCCCTCGTCCGCCCCTAGGCCTAGCTGTGTCCTGCCACGAGGCGCCTTGGGCGGGGCTGCCCCTCGGACGAGCCCGCCCTGCGGCTGGTTCTGGTGGCCGCGCTGAGCCCGCCCACCTGGGGCCCAAATCCCTTTCCGGTTCCTTTTCCGGGGGCCACGCCCCCTGAGCGCACCTCAGCCCCGCCCCTCACGGAGGCAACCGGGCACGCGCGGATTGAGTGCTGCTTTTTTTTTAATTGAACCAGTTGATTTGCATGTCATTTCTGTTTAGAGTGACGCGATACAGTTATATGTATGTAAGTGGGCTTCCCCGATGCCTCATTTGGTAAAGAATCCGCCTGCAGTGCAAGAGATACTGGTTCGATTCCTGGGTCGGGAAGGTCCGCCGAAGAAGGGAAAGGCTACCCACTCCAGTATTCTTGGGCTTCCCTGGTGGCTCACTTGGTAAAGAATCCATCTGTAGCGTGGGAGACCTGGGTTCCATCCCCGGGTTGGGAAGATCCCCTGGAGAAGGGAAAGGCTACCCACTCCAGTGTTCTGGCCTGGAGAACTCTGTGGACTGTGTAGTCCATGGGGTCACAAAGAGTCAGATACAACTGAGAGACTTCCACTTCACTTTATGTATGTATGTATATTTTAAAATATTCCTTTTCGTTATGGTTTGTTACAGAATATTGAATACAGTTCCTTGTTGTTTATCAGTTCTATATAAAATAGCTCGTATCTGATAATGCCAAACTCCCAGGTCATCACTCTCCTCACCATCTCCCCCTTGGCATCCACAGGTTTATTACCCATGTTTGTGACCCAGTTTCTGTTTCATAAGCGTTTATTTGTGCCATATATTTTTAAAAATATTTATTCACTTGGCTGTACTCAGGCTTAGTTGTGGCACACGGGATCTTCCGTCTTTGTTTTTGGCTTGCTGGATTTTAAGTTAACTGGGAGAGTTCCCTGAGCAGGAATTGAGCCCTGGCTCCCTGCATTGGGAGTGCGGAGTCTTAGCCACTGGACCATCAAGGAAGTCCCTGTGCCGTATTTTAGATTCCACATATAAGTGAAATCATATGGTATTTGTCTTTCTCTTTCTGACTTACTTCACTTAATGTGATTATCTCTAGGTACATCCATGTTGCTCCCAATGGCATTATTTTATTCTCTTTCATGACCGAGTAGTAGTTCATTGTGTACTGCATCGTCTTTATGTACTCCTCTGTTGCTGGACATTTAGGCTGCTCTCATGTCTTAATATTGAACAGTGCCGCTGAGAACACAGGGGTGTGTGTGTGTCGTTTTGAATTATGTTTTTGTCTGGGTGTATGCCCAGGAGTGGGATTGCTGGATCATATGGCAACTGTCTTTAATTGTTTGAAGACCTTCCGTACTTTTTCCGTAGTGGCTGAGAGTGCTGCATCTTAACGTCCTCGCCTCCTCTGGGTCTGTGTCTGTCCTCTGTGATTGACTCCTGCCCTCTCTGCCGTCAGCTCCTCATCCTCTTCCTTCTCCATCACGGCCGCCCATTCCTCCGTTCCAGCCTGTGGCCACTATGTCTACCCTAGAAAGATACACACTCAGCCAGCCCCCTTCCAGGAACTTCAGAAGAGATCCTCCCACCTCCCATCTGCTCCCAAGGCCCAAGGGGTGACGCTGGGAAAGGCAGCACTGTGCGTCCAGGGTGCAGGCAGCCTTTCAGGAAGCCCTCATCTTGTCTCAGCCTAACCCCAGTCTCACCTTGACTCCTAGGGCTAGAAAATACGTAAGGAGAAAGTCAAGGGATATTGTTGGTTGGAGGGTAAACTAATGCAGCCACTGTGAGTTCGGCAGTTCCTCAGCAGCTACAGTTCAGAATTACTGTTTGTTGCTGTTGTTGCTCCGTTGCTGAGTCATGTCCGACTCTGGGTGACCCCGGAGACTTCAGCAGGCCAGACTCTCTCCTTCATTATCTCCAGAGTTTGCTCAGATTCGTGTCATTGAGTTCGTGATGCTGTCTGACTATCTCATCCTACTGTCCCCTTCTCCTTTCGCCTTCAGTCCTTCCCAGCATGAGCGTCTTTTCCAGTGAGTCGGCTCTTCGCATCAGGTGGCCAAAGTATTGGAGCTTCAGCGTCAGTCCTTCCAGTGAATATTCAGGGTTGATTTCCTTTAGGATTGACTGGTTTGATCTTCTTTCAGTCCAGGGGACTCTCAAGAGTCTTCTCCAACACCACAATTCAAAAGCATTAATTTTTCAGTGCTCAGCCTTTTTTATGGTCCAACTCTCACATCTGTTTATGGCTACTGGAAAAAACATAGCTCTGACTATGCAGACCTTTGTTGGCAAAGTGCTGTCTCTGCTTTTTAATGCTCTGTTTAGGTTTGTCATAGTTTTCCTTCCAAGGAGCAAGCATCTTTTAATTTCGTGGCTGTAGTCACTGTCTGCAGTGATTTTGGAGCCCAATTACCATATGACTCAACATTTCCACCCCTAGGTGTATACCCAGGAGAACTGAAAAGAGGCACTTGAGTAGATTCTATACACCATTTCAGAGTGTGCATGAGCAGGTGAATTGATAATGTAGTATTTGAATACAGAGGAGTTTATTCAGCCTTAAGAAAGAGGGCCATCATGATCTGTGCTGCAGCATGGATGAGCTTTAACAGCGTTGTATTAAGTGAAAGAAGCTGGTCACAAAAGGGCAAATATAAGGACTTCCCTGGGGATCCAGTTGTTAAGACTCAGCACTTCCACTGCACGGGGGGCATGGGTTCGATCCCAGGTGAGGGACCTAAGATCCAGTAAGCCATTTGGCATGGCCAAAAAAAAGGGACAAATATAGTATAATTCTACTTACAGAAAATATTTAGAATCGACATTCATGGAGACAGAATTTAGAGGCTGCCAGAGGTGTGGGGAAGGGAGGATTAGGAGTTACTGCTCACTGGTTTTGGAGTTTGCAGTTGTATTTGTCTACTGGGGCTACTGTAACACAACAGCACAAACTGAGTGGTTTAAACAAGAGAAATTTGTGTCTCGAGGGTCTGGAAACCAGAAGTCCAAGGTCCGGGTGTTGACAGGGCCATCCTCGCTCTGCAGAGTGAGGGAAGAATTGACTCCAGGCCCTGAGCCTGTGGTAGCCTCTTGGTGGGGGCAGTGTGTCCCATCTTCACGTGGAGCTCTCCTTGAGGGTGTGTCCAGGTCCCCCCTTTTTTGGCTGTGCCAGGTCTCACTCGCAGCATGTGAGCTCTCAGCTGCAACATGTGGGATCTAGCTCCCTGACCAGGGATCTAACCCAGGCCCCCTGCATTGGGAGCATGGAGTCTTAGCCACTGGGCTCCCAGTGAAGTCCCCCAAACATCCCCTTTTATTAGGACACCGATCATATTGGATTAGGGTCTATCCTCCTCCAGTATGGGGCTTCCTTGGTGGCTCAGGCAGTAAAGAATCTGCCTGCTGTGTGGGAGATGCGGGTTCCATCCCTGAGTCTGGAAGATTCTCTGGAGAAGGGAGTGGCAACTCACTCCAGTATTCTTGCCTGGAGAATTCCATGGACAGAGGAGCCTGGTGGGCTACAGTCCATGGGGTCGCAGAGAGTCAGACATTACTCCTCATCTTAACTCATGACAAATAAGGTCCTATTCTAAGGTATGTTAGTTAGGGCTCCAACATGGATTTTGAGGGGATGCAATTCATAATAGGGGTGATGGAAAGGAGTTGGAAACAGATAATGGTGATGTTCATATGAACAGTGTGAATATAGCTAATGCACTTAAAGGTGGTCAGAGCCCTGTTTTGTTATATATATCTTTTTGCAATAAAATTTTTTGGGGGGAATTCCCTGACTGCCCACTGGCTAGTGCTCTGTGCTTCTAGGGGCAGTGGTTTGATCTCTGGCCAGGGAACGAAGATCCTGCAAACTGTGCAGTATGGCAAAAGAAATAAGAAAATGCTTGTTAAAGATAAGGCAGCGGTGGGGGCTCGGGGTTTGTGTGGGAGGGCAGGGAGACCCGCACTGAGGAGGCGGTCGGTAGGGAAGGAAGGGAGAAGAGACTGCGGGTGAGTGGCTGGGTCCCGAGTGGCAGTCCCCCGCCCTGCGACCCACAGAGGCCACCGGGCAGCCGGGGTGCAGCGAGCAAGGTGGAGAGGGGTGGAGAGACAGCCCGGGACC
This sequence comes from Moschus berezovskii, assembly GCF_049115385.1. NCBI lineage: Eukaryota > Metazoa > Chordata > Mammalia > Artiodactyla > Moschidae > Moschus > Moschus berezovskii. The sequence goes on from NC_142461.1 coordinate 766,395, forward strand.
TGCTCAGGCAGACCCTGCAGGCCACCACAAGGTGCTGGCTTCACTGTGGAGGATGAGGCAGTGGGTCCATGTCCTGCTCGGGGTCCTTTGGGTACTGACAGCGCTACGAGGCCATTAGGGCGTCACTGGGCAGAGGATGCTGAGGGCAGGCGGGCTCCTCGGCCTGCAGTTCCCGTGTTGGCCTCTAGGTGCCGTCCTGTCTCCGCCTGCCCTGCCCCTACCCCCTCTGCACTGCCGGTCATCTCCCAAGCAGAGTTCGTTTTCTGCAGGGAAATAGGGGCACCTGCATTCCAATCGCAGCCCTGGATCTTCCAAGCTTTGAGGTCAAGCAAATCACTTAAGAAGAGGCGACAAGAATACACAGAAGAACTGTAAAAAAAGTACTTCATGACCCAGATAACCACGACAGTGTAATCACTGACCTAGAGCCAGACATCTTGGAATGTGAAGTCAAGTGGGCCATAGGAAGCATCACTACGAACAAAGCTGGTGGAGGTGATGGAGTTTCAGCTGAGCTATTTCAAATCCTGAAAGATGATGCTGTGACAGTGCTGCACTCAATATGCCAGCAAATTTGGAAAACTCAGCAGTGGCCACAGGACTGGAAAAGGTCAGTCTTCATTCCCATCCCAAAGAAAGGCAATGCCAAAGAATGCTCAAACTACCGCACAATTGCCGTCATCTCACACGCTAGTAAAGTAATGCTCAAAATTCTCCAGGCCAGGCTTCAGCAATACGTGAACCGTGAACTTCCAGATGTTCAAGCTGGTTTTAGAAAAGGCAGAGGAACCAGAGATCCAATTGCCAACATCTGTTGGATCAGAAAAAGCAAGAGAGTTCCAGAAAATCGTCTACTTCTGCTTTATTGACTCTCCAAGGCCTTTGACTGTGTGGATCACAACAAACTGTGGAAAATTCTTAAAGAGTTAGGAATACCAGACCACCTGACCTGCCTCCTGAGAAATCTGCATTCAGGTCAAGAAACAACAGAACCGGACATGGAACAGTGGACTGGTTCCATATTGGGAGAGGAGTACGTCAAGGCTGTATATTGTCACCCTGTTTATTTAACTTATATTCAGAGTACATCATGCAAAATGCTGGGCTGCATGAAGTACAAGCTGGAATCAAGATTGAGCTAAGAAATATCAATAACCTCAGATATGCGGATGACACCACCCTTACGGCGAAAAGCTAAGAGGGCCTGAAGAGCCTCTTGATGAAAGTGAAAGAGGAGAGTGTAAAAGTTGACTTAAAACTCAACATTCAGAAAACTAAGATCATGGCATCCAGTCCCATTCAGTTCAGTTCAGTCGCTCAGTCGTGTCCGACTCTCTGCGACCACATGAATCACAGCACGCCAGGCCTCCCTGTCCATCACCAACTCCCGGAGTTCACTCAAACTCATGTCCACAGAGTCGGTGATGCCATCCAGCCATCTCATTCTCGGTCGTCCCCTTCTCCTCCCGCCCCCAACCTTTCCTAGCATCAGAGTCTTTTCCAGTGAGTCCCAGTCCCATTACTTCATGGCAGATAGACGGGGAAATAATGGAAACAGTGACAGACTTTCTTTTCTTGGGCTCCAAATCACCACAGATGGCTACTGCAGCCATGAAATTAAAAGACACTTGCTCCTTGGAAGAAAAGCTATGACCAATGTAGACAGTGTATTAAAAAGCAGAGATGTTACTTTGCTGACAAAGGTCCGTCTAGTCAAGGCTATGGTTTTTCCAGTGGTCATGTATGGATGTGAGAGTTGGACTATAAAGAAAACTGAGTGCTGAAGAATTGATGCTTGTGAACTGTGGTGTTGGAGAAGACTCTTGAGAGTCCCTTGGACTGCAAGGAGATCAAACCAGTCCTTTCTAAAGGAAATCAGTCCTAAATATTCATTGGAAGGACTGATGTTGAAGCTGAAACTCCCAATACTTTGGCCACCTGATGTGAAGAACTGACTCATTGGAAAAGACCCTGATGCTGGGAAAGATTGAAGGCAGGAGAAGGAGACGACAGAGGAGATGGTTGGATGGCCTCAGCGACTCAATGGACATGAGTTTGAGCAAGCTCCAGGAGTTGGTGATGGACAGGAAGGCCTGGCGTGCTGCAGTCCACGGGGTCGCAAAGAGTCAGGCATGGCTGAGCGACTGGACTGACTGAATCTGCTGTGAGCCTGTGCAGCCTGTGAAGGGAGCAGATTGGTCCTTACCTCTCAGGGAATTACTGTGAGGATGAAATGAGGTGATGTAGGGAGATCATTGGTCCAGTACCTGGCACATTATAAGCACTCAGAGTGTGTGTGTTAGTCACTCAGTTGTGCCTGACTCTGCGATCCTATGGGCAATAGCCCTCCAGGCTCCTCTGTCCATGGGATTCTCCAGGCATGAATACCGGAGTGGGTTGCCATTCCCATCTCTAGGGGATCTTCCTGACCCAGGGTCTGAACCTGAGTCTCCTGCACTGTAGGCAGATGCTTTACCATCTGAGCCGCCAGGGAAGCCCTTAGCGATCAGTACAGGGAGGTGCTGAAGCGAGGGAGTGTCTACCCCAGACTGGGCCCTGGGGATGCAGCCTTCGTGGTGCTTGTGGTTGGGGTGGGGGTGGACACTGGACCCCCAGGTGGGGAGGAGCTCACTCCCACCCAAGGCTGGGGTCAGGGAGCCTCTGAGGAGTGATCATTACATTGAGACCTAAAGGAATGGGCCAGACAAGCCTTGGGGAGAGAAGGGTTAGCATGTGCAGAGACCCTAGAACCGTTGTAGGGAGGAATGTTGTAGAGCGCGGGAGCTGTGGGTGGTATCAGCGGGCCAGCTTATAAGGAGGGAGATTGATGCTAGGGCGAGCAGCAGGGGATGGCCAGGACAGGGGCCTGATTTTGAGGGTTGTGAGTGCTGATGGAAGGTGAAGCGAGAGGGACCCAGCCGGTGCCGTGGGAAGCTCACGGGGGCTGCGGGGAGCAGTAGGCGTTTTGCACTGGGACCCCACAGACAGCAGAGGCCAGAGGCTCCTGTGTCCCCAGCATGTCTCCTCCTCTAGGAAGCGTGGAAGGGCTCAGTAGCCCCGACCCCGTGGAACGCAGCCCTGGGTCCCAGCCGCCCTCCCCAGGACCGGCTGTCTCCCTGGCGCCTGTAGACCTGGACCCGGAAGCCGTGCGGGGGGCCCTGCAGGAGTTTGTGCAGGAGCTGCGGGGCGCCCAGAGAGAGCGGGTGAGGGGCGAGGGGCTGCGGAGGGAGCCACGGCCCAGTGAGAGCGGTGAGGGGCAAGGGGCTGCGGAGGGAGCTGCAGTCAGAGCCGGGTCTCCTCCCCGCCTGGGCTGCAGGATGAGCTTCGCGTCCAGACGAGCGCCCTGAGACAGCAGCTGGCTGAGACGGAGGCTTCACGGGACGGTGCGGCCTCACGGGCCAGGCAGCTGGAGAAGGCCGTGGTCGAGAGTGAGGAAGGTGGGTCTGCCCTGGCATCCTCGCCTCACTCTTGGGCTATTCCCGCGGAGGTGGGAGGCAGTCTTCTCCAGGGGACCCTCCTGGGGGGAACCCCACATCCAGACCCCCAACCCCCAGGGCTCTGAGGGATCAGGTCTCGGCCAAGCCTGACGGGCCAGGTGGGGGCCGCAGCCCGGCGCAGCGTGGACGGGCGTCTGAGCGGGGCGCAGGCCGAGCTGGTGCAGCAGGAGGAGAACGTGCGGCGCGCTGAGCGGGAGCATCGGGCGGTGTTGGAACGCGTTGCCACCCTGGAGAGGAGCCTGCAGGCCACTGAGAGCGAGCTCCAGGCCAGCCAAGTAGGCAGAGGGAGGGCCACGGGGAGGGCGGCGGGACGGGGGGCCTGGGTGTGCCTGTGGGGGTGTCTGTGAGTGCTCCCGTGCATGGGTGTCTGAGTGCTCCCGTGCGTGGGTGTCTGAGTGCTCCCATGCGTGGGTGTCTGAGTGCTCCCATGCATGTATATCTGTGAGAGCTCCCGTGTGTGGGTGTCTGAGTGCTCCCCTGCGTGGGTGCCTGTGTGTGCTCCTGTGTGTGGATGTGCGTGCTCCCGTGCGTGGATGTCTGTGAGTGCTCCCGTGCGTGAATGTCTGTGAGTGCTCCCGCACATGGTTGTCCATGTGTGGGTGTCTGTGAATGCTCCCGTGCGTGGGTGTCTGTGTGCTCCCGTGCGTGGGTGTCTGAGTGCTCCCATGCGTGGGTGTGAGTGCTTCCATGCGTGTATATCTGTGACTGCTCCCGTGTGTGGGTGTCTGTGACTGCTCCCGTGTGTGGGTGTCTGAGTGTTTCTGTGCGTGGATGTCTGTGAGTGCTCCCATGCGTGGATGTGCGTGCTCCCATGCGTGGATGTCTATGCGTGCTCCCATGCGTGGATGTCTGTGAGTGCTCCCTGCCTGTGTGTGTCAGTGAGTGCTCCCGCACATGGTTGTCCATGCGTGGATGCCTGTGAGTGCTCCCGTGCATGTCAGTGTTCTGTCTGCGTGGGTCTCTCAGCATCCATTGAAGTGATTAGCTTGTGATTTTCTGCAAAAGCACGTTCAGAATTTGTTGTCTGGTATTGTGCTGAGGCTATAGAAGAAAGAGTCTGGGCATTTACAGCTGACAGACGTAGATTTGAGTTCTTGCCTCGCCATATGATTTTCATTTTTCTCATCTATGAAAGGGAGAGACTAGTAATTCTCTCTTGGAGACCATGCACGAACACTGTGAACACACCTATGGTGCTCACAGGACCTCTGTTTCCTTTGTTGCTGTGTAGCCACACCGGGGCTGTTCTGGGGGTTTATGTGTGTTTGGGGGATGCCTGTGTATCCCTGTGCGTGTGTGTGTCTGGGGCAGGACGCACAGGCCCTGGTGCTGACGGCCAGGCTGCTGGAGCCTTGAGCCCTTCTTGCAGGCACAGATCCCCACCTCTCTCCCAGCCCTCCTGCCTGCCCCCGCAGCCCGCCCCCCGCCTCTGGCTCCCGGCCGAGCTTGAGCTGGCTTGTTGTGTCTGCGGCTCCAGCTCTGGCCGTGGGCCCAGCCACAAGGGCGCGGGAAGCGGCCAGGAACAAAGCTGGGCAGGAGCCAGTGTGGAGCAGCGGGGTCCAGACACGGCAGGGCTGGGGCTCGAGGCCGTGGACAGGGGGCCGGGCCTGGGGGCTGCAGTCAGAGCAGCCCGTGACCTGTCCAGCTCCAGAATGGCGACGGGAAGAAAGGGACTCTGGTCTGTCTTCCTGCCCTGTCCCCAATCCCTAGGCCCCTTCACCGGCTCACCCTGCTTGGGGTGGGAAGGACCATCATCCCCTACAACCCAGGGGGGCCCCGGGCCCCTGCCCACCGGGCAGCTCCGGACCATCCTCTAGAGAGCCGTGGGGCGGAGCAGAGAGGCCCTAGAGTCTGCACTTTTACACCCCCCACCCTCTGTGAGCCCCCAGGATGTGGGCTCCCTGGATGTGCAGGGAGGGAGGCTGAGCCTGGACCACACGGCCCGTGAGACTTGGGTGGAGCTGAAAAGTGCCCTGGGATCCCCAAGTCACCCCACAAACAGGGGAGGCGCTGAGGCCACAGGAGAGTCAGGGGCTGACCCCTGATCCCACAGCGAGGGGTTGGACCAGCCCATTCCAGGCTGCCCCCACTTTCTCCACGGGACCTGAGGGATGTGGGGGGCACGGGTGGTCTGCCATCACCCTCCCCCACCTCCAGGAGAAGCTCAGCAAAATGAAGGCCAACGAGGCGAAGCTGGAGAGTGACAAGCGGCGTCTGAAGGAGGTGCTGGATGCGTCCGAGAGCCGCAGCGTCAAGCTGGAGCTGCAGCGGCGTGCACTCGAGGGGGAGCTGCAGCGCAGCCGCCTGGGCCTGAGCGACCGGGATGCGCAGGCGCAGGCCCTCCAGGAGCGGGCGGACTCGCTGCAGAGGCAGGTGGGTCCCCCCAACCTGCCCCGAGCCGGGGGCGTCATGGGAGCCCTACTCTCCCAGCAGCCTTGTGAGGCAGCGTGTGTATTGTCATTACGCCATTTCACGGATGGACACGTGGAGGCTCACAGACCTGAGGTCTCTGCCCGAGATCATGGAGCTAAGCAGGGGCAGGGCAAAAACTAGAATTGACTGTTTGATGATGCACTGAAAGGAGGGGTATGGAGAGACAGAGACTTCACTCATTTCCTTTTCTCTCTTTAAATATTTATTTACTTTGACTGCACTGGCCTAGCTGAGGCATGCAGGCTCTTTAGCTGTGGCACGTGGAGTCTTAGTCATAGCAGGTGGGATCTAGTTCCCTGACCAGGGATCAAACCCACGTCTCCTGCATTGAGCGTGTGGAGGCTTAGCCTCTAGGCCACCAGGGAAGTGCTTAGTTTTCCTTTTTTTGCCTTGGCTGCCAGGAAGCTCAGCTCTAACTGGAATGTTCAGTAGCTCTGCTAGCCCTACACCATCACCTGCCTAAGCCGAGAACACAAAAACTGTCAGGGTGGTGGTGGTTACCCTTTCTCCTCCAGTGGGGGAGCAGTGGGGAGACCACCACAGGGTCTGGGACAGCTCGGTTGATGGCACCCTGCAAGAGGGTACTTAACTGGCAGTGCATCTTGGGCCAGGCAGCTGTTGGTGGAGCCCATGGGAGCGCCTGGGAACCAGGAGTGTCTGTGACTAAGGCCTGGAGAGAGGTGGCAGGGCTTGGCTTGGGCACACCTGGACCATTCGGGCCATCCTCCCCCAGGTGGCGGATGGCGAGGTGAAGGCGAGCACTCTGCGGCTGACAGTGGAGCGGCTGAGCAGAGCCCTGGCCAAGGTGGAGGAGAGTGAGGGCCTCCTGCGGGGCAAGGTGCAGGGCCTGATGGAGGCCCTGACCCGGAGCAGCGCCAGCCTCGCCAGCACCCAGGACAGGAACGTTCAGCTGCAGAAGGCCCTGACTGCCTGTGAACATGACCGCCAAGTGCTCCAAGTATGGGGGCCCTGGGGCCCAGCTGTGGGGGGCCTGGTGGAGAGCTGGCCCCTGGGAGCCATCCATGGGTGCGCCCTTTCGGGGGGGCCGGCCCAGTACACGGATCAGCCGGTGAGGAGACTGGGGGAGTCACGACAGCCAGGATGGGGTGCGGGGCCCTGGGGCAGGCCCGCAGGAGCAGGGCTGGGGTCTGGGGGCTCCCCACCTCATGGGGACCATGGCCAGGCCTGCATTCTGGCTTACCGTGCAGGTGCGAGAACTGCCCGCATTATGGGCTGTGAGCCTGGCCTGGAGGTGCTGGGCAGAGGGGAGCCCTTTGCCCAGGGCCCCCAGGCAGCCTGGCACCGCCTCCTTTCCCCCAGGAGCGGCTGGAGGCTGCGCGGCAGGCATCATCTGAGGCGCGGAAGCAGAGCAGTTCCCTGGGCGAGCAGCTGCAGACCTTACGGGGCGAGCTGGCTGACCTGGAGCTGCGGCGGGCAGAGGCCGAGGGGCAGCGGCAGCAGCTGCAGGAGGTGAGGGCCAGGGCCCTTCCCACTCACCTCCACCTCCTCCCAAGGCTGGGCCCTGCCTCCGGGAGGCAGCGCGGCTCCTTCATCCATGTCCCCATTACTCAGGTACAGAGACTGAGGCCCTGGGGACCGTTCCCTGCTGTGGTCCTCCTAATAACAGCCTCGTCTCGTGAGTTGGCCGGGCGGCTGGGTTCATCACCCTCAGCGTGATGGGGCTCCGGATGCCCACCCTGAGGCCCTGGGGATCAGGGGCTCTCTGGCTTTTGCTGTAGGTGCTGCAGCAGCGGCAGGAGGCTGAGTCTGCTGCCCTGCACGCGGCCCAGAAGGCACAGGACGAGCGGCAGCGGCTGCAGGAGTGCCTGGGGAGCCTGCAGAGCGCCCTGGCCCAGCTGGAGGCTGAGAAGCGGGACACGGAACGCTCAGCCCTGCAGCTGGAGAAAGAGCGGGCGGCCCTTAAGAGCACTCTGGACAAGGTGGGCCGTACCCCTCGGGCCCTTCTTGGGCTGCCCCTGGGTCCCAGCCCTGCTTGTGTGTGCCCACTGGCCCTGTCCCCTCTAACTGAGCACCCCTCCCTGAGCTTCTCTGGGTCCTCCCGCCTTTCCCGGGCACCCTGATGCCCCCCCCCAGGACCTACCTCTTTCCTGGGCATCCTGATGCCCCCAGGACCTCCATCCTTCCCCAGGTACCCTGACGCCCCCTGCCCTCCCCGCCTAGGTGGAACGGGAGAAGCTCCGCAGTCACGAGGACACGGTGCGTCTGAGCGTGGAGAAGGGCCGCCTGGACCGCACGCTCACGGGGGCAGAGCTGGAGCTGGCTGAGGCCCAGAGGCAGATCCAGCTGCTGGAGGTCTTAGCGCTGCCCACCCCGCCCTGGACACCCCGCCCCTCTGCCCCTCTGTAGCCCTGGACCCAGCTCCCGGCCCCTACAACCTGCAAGCCCAGACAGTCCTGAGGGGGTGGCCCAGAGCCAGGCCTCAGAGGGAGGGGTCCTCTCCAAAGTGGAGAGAGATGGAGATGCTAAAGGCCTATCAGCGCACATGTGTGTGTGCTCACGCTTGTGGGTGTGTGCTCACACTTGTGGGTGTGTGCTCACACTTGGGGTGTGTGTTCACACTTGGTGTGCTCACACTTGTGGGTGTGTGCTCACGCTTGGGGTGTGTGCTTACGGTTATGTGTGTGTGCTGATGCTTGGAGTGCTCACGCTTGTGGGTGTGTGCTCACACTTGTGGGTGTGTGCTCACGCTTGGGGTGTGTGCTTACGGTTATGTGTGTGTGCTGATGCCTGGAGTGCTCACGCTTGTGGGTGTGTGCTCACACTTGTGGGTGTGTGCTCACGCTTGTGGGTGTGTGCTCACACTTGGTGTGCTCACACTTGTGGGTGTGTGCTCACGCTTGGGGTGTGTGCTCACGCTTGGGGTGTGTGCTTACGGTTATGTGTGTGTGCTGATGCTTGGAGTGCTCACGCTTGTGGGTGTGTGCTCACACTTGTGGGTGTGTGCTCACGCTTGTGGCCATAGAAAGCTATGAGTGTGCATGGGAGGACTCTTGTGCGTGTAGCGTGGACCTTGTGCGTGGATGTGGCATGTCTCGGTACTAGGATTTTGTCCGTACGGTGTATCTTTGTGTACAGATATCTTCGTTTTTGAATACTTTTACTGTGGCTGTGCCGGGTCTTTGTTGCTGCAGGCTTCCTCTGGGTACAGAGACCCCTCGAGTGTGCCCCGTGGCCTCTCACTGCGCGGCCTCTCTGGTCGCGGCACGGGCTCTGGGGCGTGTGGGATCCCCCAGGACCAGGGCTCTAGCCCATGGCTCCTGCGCTGGTGGGTGGAGTCTTCACCACTGAGCCCCCCGCGGAGCCCTGGGTGTCTTCTTGGACATGCGTGTGTGTAGTGCGTATGTGAGAGGATTGGGCTTTTGGACACATGCGCACATCCACGTGAACACAGGTTGTTACATGCTTGCTTGTATGACTATGTATACGGGTTTGTCTCTGCATTTGAACATGTGTGTGTGTGTGCGTGTGTGTGCATGCGCGCTTGTGCCCCTGAGTGGATCACTCAGCAACCTGACTCAGGATTTGCAGGCCAGGAGGGCTGGGTTGGGGAAGACAAAGCTCTGGTCCTGCAAGCCCCGCTTTGCCCGCAGGGACCCTCGGGGCTCCCACCCAGAGAGGGCCTGGCCCTTCACACTCGCGCACATGTGCGTGCGCGCATCGCGGCCCCAGGCCTGACCGGCGGCGCCTCCCGCAGGCCCAGGTGGTGTCGCTGGAGCAGAACCACAGCCCAGCCGGGCTGGAGGCGGCGGAGCTGCAGCAGGAGGTGGAGCGCCTGCGCGGCGCCCAGGTGCGGACGGAGCGCGCGCTGGAGGCGCGGGAGCGCGCCCACCGGCAGAGGGTGCGGGGGCTGGAGGAGCAGGTACGCGGGGCTCTCCGCAGGAAGCTGAGCCCCGAGCTGGGCCGGGTCAGGAGAGGGCGGGTCTCACTGCCACTTGCCCTTTTTGGACGTAGATGCTTGGGGGCGCCGGTAACTGAGACGGTCGGGGTGGATCCCGGCTGGTGTCAGCCATGGCTGGACACTGGGGCTCGGTCCCCTCTCCGTAGCTCCGTTCCTTGGCGGGCCGTCTTGCCGGTGGCACAGCTGGCCTCAGGATAACCTAGCGATTCACAGTCAGTCCCAGGGGCTCAAGGGGCCATTTTCCCTGAGATTAACAGCCAGAGTCCCAAGGGCACTCCTCCTGGGCGAGCTGAGCTCACAGGCTCCCCGTGACCGTCGTTCGCATCACGTCTGCAGGGCAAGGCTGCCCCGTGGGTCAGGCTGGGGCCCAGGTCCGCCCTGGAGTCCCACTAGCGCCAGAGGGGATGGAGCCCCTAAGGAGAGGCCCAGCGGAATAGAGAAGGGGAGGGAATTCCCTGGCTGTTAGGACACTTGGCTTTTCCCGGAAAGCGGCCCTGGACCCTCTGGGGTCCCGCCCTCTCCCCGGCTCTGAGCCCAGGCTGGGCCTGGGTGGGCCCGGATTCTTCGTTCTTCTCCAGGTGTCTACTCTGAAGGGGCAGCTGCAGCAGGAGCTTCGAAGGCGCTCAGCCTCCTTCTCCCCGCCCTCCGGGCCCCTGGAGAAGTGAGCACCTCTCCACCGGCATCCTAGCGTCGGGGCCCGGGCTGGGCCAGACGGGAGGGGTGCCCTCAGCGTGGTCCAGGGGGCCTGGGCTGGAGCTCTCAGGGGTGAGGGGCGGGGTGCCTGGGCCAGGATGGGGCTCCAGCCTGTCAGAGCTGCCCCCTCGGGGGCCCCCTCAGCCCCGTCCCGGGAGGGCCCCCTGACAGCTGGTCTGGAGAGACCCGTCCCCGGCTGACCCTGGGCGCAGGCGCGCTCGCAATGAGGGTTGGGCCTGAGGCAGGCCCTGTGGCTGCTCAGAGGTCTGTCCCTCTTAGTTCAGTGTTTGTCAGCAAGTTCCTCAGAATTGGGTCACTGTATTTTTATACCTTTTTACAATGTTAACTGTTCAGAGCTGTTGTGTTTTTTGTAACAACTCCATTTTTTTAAAGAATGCTTTGTACAGATGTCCTTCTGCTGTTAATGTGCCTCCTGGGAGATGGGGAGACTGGAGGACCCTGGGGCCTGAGAGTTGGGGTTCCCTGGTGAGGAACACACAGGGATGTGGGGGAGACTTTAGAAAGGCCCCTGCGGAAGGGTAAGGAGCAACTTCACAGGATGGCGGGCTGGGGAGGCCTCCAGGGTCCTGGGCCATCCACCCATTTAACAGATGGAGCCACTGAGGCTGGGGGCTGGACCCGGCTTTGCCCTCCCAGATGAAGCTTTCTGCCCTTTCTCTGGCTCCTCCTCAGGGCAGGTGCATCCCCTGAGCACCAGCAGGCCTTCCAGGCGGCACGCTTAAAGAGGGCAGGCCTGGGGGTGGGCCTGGCATCCGGTCTGGCCCCACGGGGTGATCCTGGGCACAGGTGCTTTAGCTGTCAGCCTTAGTGTGCCATCAGTAAGGTGGGAACCTGCCTCCCAGGCCGGTGATGCGGGAGCGCACAGCAGGTGCTTAGTCCGTGTTTCCAGGGAGAACTGCCTCTCAGCCCACGGAGCCCAGCGGTGTCACGGTCTGCCCTGCCACTGACTGCTGTGGACCCTGGGGCGTGGGGAGTTACGTACTGACTCTAGGCTTGGTTTCCCATCTGTAAGACAGGAATGTTACCTGTGCCCGCTGCACAGGCTTGGTTAGAGGCGGCTGTGTGCTAAACCTCAGACGGAGCCTGGTCTCCCTGTGCTCGTCAGAGGGCGCTGTTCAAAGGCCAGTCTGCTTCTGCCCTCTGAAATGCACCGGGCCTCCCTCCCCGCAAACACCCTTGACGCCAGAGCCCACCGGCCCGACTCTGTAGCACCCTCAGGTCCCCGCACAGGCGGCCTCCACCCTGCCGGAGCCCTTCCCCGGTAACGGGGGACTCAGACCCACCACACAGCCCTGACGGTGAGGAGGCCGTGTTCCTGAACCTTCGGTTTCCGATACAGCCTCCTACAACACACACATAGTCCGGGGCAGTTGTCAGGGCCCACCTTTCTGGGCAGGGCTGAGCCGAGGCAGCTGCAAGAGGCAGTGCTGGCACTGCGGAGGCCACAGGTCGCCGGAACTGACCCTCGCCCCGGGGGCCTGAGCAGCCTTGGGGAGGATGCGCAGGGTTGGAGGCCCCGGCCATCTCCTCTGTGCTCCCCACCGAAAAAGGGACTCCATGTCGTTCGTAAAAACCTGTTTTTAATTTTGTATAAAACAAAGGTGGTCTACGCCCAGGGGCTGTAGAAGATTCAAGCAGACCAGCTGGGGCGGGGGGTCACAGCCTACCTTGAGGGTGGGGGATGGTCCTGGGGGTGGATGAGGAAGGCACGACAGGGGCCCAGGTCCCACAGAGCGCCTGGGACGTCCCCCACCCGGGGGGCAGAGACTGGCCCTTCAGGAGCCCCCCTTGAAGCCTCGGGGGTGGCCCCAGGCTAGGGGAGGGGCCGCGGCAAGCCCCAGGCCCTCAGCCCTCTAATAAGACGAGAGGAACGTCGGACAGGAGGAAAGCACCAGGTCAGGCAGAGCCTGGGGGCCCCGGGCTGGCGGGGGGCCAGCTCCCTCTAGCAGCCCCCGCAGCTCCTGGCACAGGCGGCCGCCACAGACTGGCACAGTCCACTGCTGGCCAGCACGCCACACTTGGAGAACTTGTCACGGCACAGGTCAGCTGTCGGGAGGGCCGGAAGGAGCTGGGGTCAGCGTGGGGCCAGGTAAGGGAACTGCCACACACCCCAGCCCTGGTGACGGGGTTGTCTGAGGATGAAACGGGCCGGGAGGGGAGCCTGGCTCGGACCCACGTTTGATAAGCGGCAGGCGGGGCCGGGGACGCGGGAGGGGCAGGGTGGGGGCTTCCTACCCCGCAGGAGCTCCTCGTGGGCGCAGACCGTCCGGACGCAGATCTCCTTATTGACAACGTATACGCGGCGGAGGCTGAGGGGACGGGCCGGGAGGGCTCAGCCTGGGGGAGAGGACCCCACGCCCACCCCCGGCCTGGGAGTCGGGCTCAACTTCAGGATCGCTGTCTGTCCCCCCGCCCCATGGGCTTGCTGGGCTCCCACGCCCTCACCTGTAGAAGCAGACCTCGTTGAGACACTGCTTGCAGGGCTTGTGTATGGAGTAGAGGCGGGTACACGGGTACTGCTCCTCACGGCAGTCTGGGCGACAGGTGAGGTTGGGGCTGCAGCTCGTGGCTCAGAGCCAGGGGCCGCCTCCAACCGCGCCCCCAGGGGACTGGCCAGGAACCCCTGCACCCTCAGGCCCAGCCTAGACACACAAACACACACACAAAGGCACGCACACACACAGCACTGCCGGGCCTTCCCAGGCTACCCGACTGTATCCAATACGCTCACACACGCAAACTCACAACTGCACCGAGAGTCCTATATCCAAACAGATTTAAGTTGAAACACAAACCTACAGCCACACACAGGCCCGGAAACACACGGCAGCCTCACTCACAGGAGGGCCCTCACACGGAACAGGGTTCCCCACACACAGGCCAGTGGGCTCTTGGCCGGGACAGCCCCGCTGAGCCCGGGAAGGCCCTGAGCACCACTCGCCAGGGCGCTTCCTGCCAGCCATTCCCCGCTCCCCTGTGGGACTAGAGGCTCCTCCCAAGGTCACGGCCAGTCCAGCCCCCTACCCAGTGCAGGACAGAGGGGTCTCCAGAGCTGCCAGGGGCCCTGCTGACCTCAAGCAGGGGCACCTCTGCAAGGCCCCCAGCCCACCACCTACCCCAGCAAGAGTGAGAGGCCTGGCTGTGTCTGACCTCCCGGGCCCCCCACCGCCCCCTAACTCCAGGGCCCCCCTCTGTCTCCTGGGCCCCCCACCACCGCCTAACTCCTGGGCCCACCACCACCCCTTAACTCCAGGGGCCCCCTCTGTCTCCGACCATCTGGGCCCCCCACCACCTTGTAACTCCCACCCCCTAAATCCCGAGCCCCCCTCTGTCTCCTACCTCCTGGGCCTCCCACCACCCAGTAACTCCCGGGGCCCCCTCTGTCTCTCTTACCCAGAGGCCCCGGCTCCGTGGGCTCCGTCTCCAAAGTCCCCGGTTCTGGAGTTGGGGGAGAGGCAGGCAGAGACCATTGGGACAGTTCCTGGCAGGGTGGGGTCACCTCCTCCAGCCCTGGGCAGCCCTCTGCACACCCAGGGTTGGCTGGAGCTGGTGGCCTACCTAAGGTGGGGGCTGGGATGACTTCCTGCTGGACTTGCTGCTGGGACTGGAACTGGAACTGCTCCTCAGGCGGCCGAGGCGTCACCTCTGCCGGGAGAGGTGTGAAGGAGTCTGCTCCCTCCCCCCAGGCCTCCGCGGACCCCCCCCGCCCCCCCCCTCCGCCCTGCTGCCTGCCCACCCCACCCTGCGCCCAGCCTCCCCCAGGCCTCCGCGGACCCCCGCCCTGCTGCCTGCCCACCCTGCCCTGCGCCCAGCCTCCCCCCAGGCCTCCGAGGACCCCCGCCCTACTGCCTGCCCACCCTGCCCTCCCCCCAGCCTCCCCCCAGGCCTCCGCGGACCCCCCGCCCTGCTGCCTGCCCACCCTGCCCTCCCCCCAGCCTCCCCCCAGGCCTCCGCGGACCCCCGCCCTGCTGCCTGCCCACCCTGCCCTCCCCCCAGCCTCCCCCCAGGCCTCCGCGGACCCCCGCCCTGCTACCTGCCCACCCTGCCCTGCGCCCAGCCTCCCCCCAGGCCTCCGAGGATCCCCGCCCTGCCGCCTGCCCACCCCGCCCTCCCCCCAGCCTCCCCCAGGCCTCCGCAGACCCCCGCCCTGCCGCCTGCCCACCCCGCCCTGCGCCCAGCCTCCCCCAGGCGTCCACGGACCCCTGCCCTGCCGCCTGCCCTTTACCTGGGTAGTCGTAGTAGTCCGGACTGTCTGGAAATAAAGGTGTGGGATCGGTCGGGGCCAGGCTGGCCCCCAGGCACAGTGCAACTAGGGCCCACAGCCCTGGAAGTCCATCTCCCACCGCCCCGCCTGACCCCCAGCCAAGCCACGCTGATCTGGGGAGCGGGCTGAGGGGGCCTGGGGGTGGGCAGCGGGCTTACCGATCTGGTCGCTGTAGTGGGTGTACTGCACATGGTCTGGGTATGGAGGCAGTGGGTCCAGATCATACTGGCCCTGAGCCAGCAGGCCTGCTGTGGGGAGACAGAGCTAAGGGGGAGGCCAGCAGGGAGAGGCAGCAGGGGCCCTGAGGACACCTGAAGAAGGCAGAAGCCCCTCAGGTAGGCCTGTAAGATCCCCAGCAGGCTCAGACTCACAGGATGCAAATGGCTTCCTTGTCCACAAAGGTCCTTACACTCCCTGGTCCTGGATTGCCTCCCTGACCAGCTCCCCCATGCTGGCTCTTGGCCGCTCCTGCCTGCCCCAGGGCCTTTGCACTTGACTTTTCCTGGGCTCCTTCAAGTCTCTACTGAAGTTTCCGCTCTGCTCGGGGGCTTCCTGGGCGGCTCAGTAGTAAAGAATCCGCCTGCCAGTGCCGGGGACTGGGGTTCAACCCCTGGGTTGGGAAGATCCCCTGGAGTGGGGAACGAACAACACCCACGCCGGTGTTTTGCGTTGGAAAATTCCACGGACAGAGGAACCTGGTGGGCTATGGTGTGACCATGGGGTCACCAAGAGTGGGACAGAACAGTGACTGAGCACCTGGGACTGCCCCGGCGGTACAGCAGCTAAAATTCTGTGCTCCCAGCACGGGGCCCGGGTTCAATCCCTGGTCAGGGAGCTGGAGCCCACATGCCTCCACTAAGGCCACTGTGAAAGATCCCAAGAGCCACAATGAAGCCTGAGGTTCCCATGTGCTATAAGACCCGGCACAGCCAAAAAAATTAATGTGAAAAAGTAAGAGAGGCCTTCGCTGGCCTACCCACCCACAACATCGCATCTTCCTGTTTATTTCCATCACAGCACTCAACACAACCTGACGTCTATCACCTCGCCCTTCTCTAGACCGGCAGGGCAACACCATGCAAGGCAGGCATTTGCCCGCTTGATCACTGCATCTCCAGGGCCTATCCCAGTGCCTGGCACAGAGTAGGAGCTCCACAGATATCTGTTAAAGGAACGAATGTTAGACCTGGCAGGCCCTTTGTGATCCCCACTGACAACTCTTTCATGTGAAAACCAGGGACCTCTCCAAAGTCAGGACTGTAGCTGAGTTGGCCCCAAAGGAGTGCAAATCCCAGGCCTTCAGACCCCCTTTTAGGGGCCTCCATTCACCTCCCGGGAGGATCAGGCAGTAAGTGGAAAAGCGTGGATCCCGGTGCCTGGGCCCAGCCTGCTGCTGCGGAGGGTTGGGGAGGCACCCAGGAGATGCCTCCAGACTTTGGGAGGGGTTGGCCAGTCCAGTCTGTGGTCCAAGAGGTAGGAGGCCCTGGGGTTCGGGAAACTGAGTTCCGGCCGCAGAACAAGGGCTGGCAGCCAGCTCCCTGCCCGCACCCACGCGGGAGCCCCACCAGCCCAGGTGCCACTTACCAGGCAGGAAGAGCAGGAAGAGGGAGGCAGCTTTCATGGCTACTCAGTGAGTGGGCTGGGCCGGTGTCTGGGGACAGCTGGAGAAAGAGGAGAGGCGAGCTGCTCCCCAGGCCAACACCCCCGGGCTGCAGGGCCACTTCTGCTCCCAGAATTCAGTCTGGAGAAGGAGGGCCCGGAACAGAGGCCAGGCAGACGGAGGGTTACGGAGGGCAGGCCTCGGGGGCGGCAACCACTTTGGAGGGATCTGTCCCTGAGAGCCCACTGGGAGTTTAGGACCTGCAGGACTAGCCTCCCCCTGGCTCCAGAGCAGATCATGACAACAGATCCTACCCTGCTTGCCCACACTCCATGGACATTTCTAATCCCTGCCCCTGCTCACCCCACCACACTGATGCCCACTCTCTGCTCAGCACTTCTCCAGGAATCTAGTGCCCCGACCACGACCCCAGGCCCATCCTTGGGACCCCAGTCCTGCCCAACCAACATCACAGCCCAGACCCAGCAGTTGGCCAGACCGACACCTGCTCCCAATTAGCCCGGGGGCCCAGGCATCCTGCTCAGCAGGAAACCACATGACCCCAGGCCCTCGGGACAGCCAGGCCCGGGCCGAGCTCCCACCCCTCAAAGACTCCTCTCCTGCCAGGCCTCCCAGGACCTGGCTGACTCCATCACACACTCACGAGACTGAGGGCTATTTGTCTGCTGGGCAGGAAGCACTCAGGGTGGGGTCTGGAAAGCGTCTCTCCCGAGCCTGGAGGGCAGCGCTCAAGGGGACCGCAGTCCCCCAGCCCAGGGGCTCTGGACCGCCTGAGATGCCTGAGACGGTAGTTTGGTGGGAGGGGGCAGGCTCTTAAAGCTCGAGAACCACTGGGTGAGTCCCGTCTCTAGTCTGGCCCCACTGTGGACTTGGCAGAGTCGACAAGTCCTCACGGCCAGCCCCAGCTCAGTGGGGGGCAGCCTCCAGACTGCCCGCCTTCGGCTGGGGGGCTGGGAGAGAGTCCTGGGCTCACCCATGGGGGGCCCGCCCTCCCACAACATGAGTTCTTCCAGACGGGTAACTGGAAACTTGCCCGCCTACTACCCCTGCCCCCTCCAGGCCATGGGGACTCAAGGGAGAGGGGGGCCAGGGCCAGAGACCTGGCACTGCTCCTCTGAGACCCCGGTCGGTCACCGCACACATTCCCCGTCTCAATCCCCCCACCCCCACCCCGCAAGCCTTACTGAGGAGGGAAGGGGAGGGGAAGGGGCAGGGAAGCTGCCTTTGACCCAGCTGCCCCGAAGGCCAGGCGGCCACTCTGAAAACTCTCGGCCTCCTCCTCGCGGGGGACCCAAGGCCTGCAGCTCCCCCAAGTCCTCCCTGTCCCCCATCTGGCTCCCAGGCTGGTTGGCACTGTCACCACTCGAAGGTCCCAGCTGGGGAGGTGGTTGGTGGGGTGGGTGGGGGTTCTATCTGTCCCCAGAGCCCCTCCTAAGCCTCGAAGCCCCCCGGCACGGGCCGCCCAGGCTCGCTGGGGAAAGGGGCCCCGGGCCAGGCCGTCCCGAGGAGAGTCCGCGCGGAGAAGGGGCCCCTCCAGGAGACGCGTCTGCAAACGCGTCCAGACGGCGGGCGATCGGGCGGGGAGGGGGGCCGAACCTGCGGGGCCGCGGGGGAGGCCCAGCGGGCCGGAGACGCACCCCGGGGCCCGGCCTGCCCTGCCCTTTGTCTCCGTCCCCGTCGCCCCGCGGACACCCCCGCCGGCCGCCGCCTCCCTCCTCCGGGGAGACAAAAGCCGCCCCTCCAGAGGACCCAGGCTTCCCGGCGCCCTCTTACATCTGCTTAGACGGCCCCGGGCCCGGGCCCCTCAGCCCCTGGCGGCCGGCCGACGTCGGAACCCCGGCCCGCGCCCCGGCCCGCGCCCGCGCCCGCGCCTACCTGCGGGTCCCTGCGCGCCGCTCCGAGTCCGCGCGCCGCCGAGCCGCCCCTCCGCCCCCCGCGCCCCGCGCCGGGCCCCCGAAGGGGCGGGCGCCGCCCTCCCGCCCGGATCCGCTGGGTCCTAACGCGAGCGCCGCCGGCCGCCGTGCTCCGGGAGCCGGGGGGACGCGGGCCGGCCTCACGTCCTCTCGGAAGTTCGCACCGTGCAGGACGCGCCCCGTCCCGTCCCCATCCCGCCTGGCCCGCTGTCAACGCGGTGAGGCGGGCGTACGGCCTCCGCTGGACACAGGACGGAGCCAGGCTCCCGAAGGGGACCGCGCGCCCTGCCCTCCGCTCCGGCTTCTCCCGGCTTCCAGGAGGCCCTCCCAGGCCTCCTGCGTCTCCCCAGGCAGCTCGCGGCCACAGCTGGCTTCCATAACCAGCGTTTCTCCAGACCTACCGGCCACAGGCTACCGGGCCTGGCCCCACCATGTCCCTAGGGCCCCAAACTCAGCGAGGATTCAAATCCAGAATCACAGCCTCCTGCCTCTCCCCGGCCCTGGCCCCGGAAGGTGTTCCCTTCAGGGAGTGAGCCCACCACCCTTCCCTCACACAGCTAACTCCCCACCCTCAGCCCGCCACACTCCCACCTCTAATCCTGACTCCCTGATACCTGCCATCTAGGCCTGCCCACGTGGCACTAGTGGTAAAGAACCCGCCTGCCTTTCACAGGAGACGTAAGAGACGCTGGTTCCATCCGTGGGTCCGGAAAATCCCTGGACGAAGAAATGGCAACCTACTCCCGCATTCTTGCCTGGAGAATCCTACAGACAGAGGAGCCTGGTGGACTGCAGTCCGCAGGGTCACAGACAGTCGGACACGACTGAGCGACTGAGCAGCAGCAGTAGGCCTTCCCAAGCAGGCCCGCCTTCACCCACTCACCGACTCAGGGTGGGTGAGGGGAGGCTTCTGCCTGAAGCCTTTCACTGGTGTCCTGAGGCACCTGGGAACAAGGCTGAACTCCCCTGGAGACCCCAAGGACCCGACCTTCACCTTCACCACAGCCCGGCTCTGCCTTCTCGTTCCCTCTGCCTGGTCTCCCAACAGCCTCAGTGGCTTTTTAGCTGTTTCTCATCAAACCCCTTCCTCTACCTGCCACAGGGCCTTTGCTCAAGCTGTGTCTCCCTCCTGCAACACCGATGAGTCCCTCCCCGTTCAGATGACAGGTCAACTCTCCCTTCCTCAGCGGAGGCACCCCCTCTCCCTGTTCCCAGCCGTGGCCCCAGCGGCCCCTCTCCCCCCGAGCCTGTCCACCGTGTGGAGACCAGGACAAGCTCGGCTCCAGCCCATCCTCCGTTTTGCTCACTTGGCACAGCGCCAGGCTCAGAGCAGCTGTTCAGTAAACATCTGAATGAATGAACGCAGTCGATTCTCCTGGGAGACGAGCCAGGTGTGGGGGTCTCCTGCCTGGCCCCAGGGGTCTAGGCCTGGCAGGGGACTCGTGCTGGGAGGGGGACCGAGACGCCCTCCAGCCCCCTTGCCTCTCCTTAGGCCGCTTGTCCCTTAGACTGAGTCCTATCAGGCAGGGACTGAACAGGTTCCAGGGGTTACCTGTTCCACAATGCTGGTTTGTCAAATGAATGGATGGACGAATAACTATTTGCCCCCCGCCCACTGATGGCAGAACCGTGGGGACTTTTATCACTGGGAGCACTTGGGGCCCAGGGGTCAGCCCAGAGCCCCCTGCCCCCCCAAGCCCCTCCCTGCCCCCCTAAGCCCCTCCCTGCCTGCCTAAGCCCCTCCCTGCCCCCTAAACCCCAAGCCCCTCCCTGCCCTCCCTGCTGCCAGGTGCAATCCCACAAGGGTAGAAGGAACTGTCTGGCTG
Organism: Moschus berezovskii; assembly: GCF_049115385.1. Classification (NCBI taxonomy): domain Eukaryota; kingdom Metazoa; phylum Chordata; class Mammalia; order Artiodactyla; family Moschidae; genus Moschus; species Moschus berezovskii. The sequence goes on from NC_142461.1 coordinate 786,582, forward strand.
GTGGCTGCAGTGCAGGAGCCCTGGGTTCGATGCCTGAGTGGGGAAGATCCCCTGGAGAAGGAAATGGCAACCCACTGCAGTGTTCTTGCTTGGAGAATCCCATGGACAGAGGAGCCTGGCGGGCTGCAGTCCATGGGGTTCCAAGAGTCAAACACGACTTAGTGACTAAACCATCACAACGCTTGACAAAGGGGGACCCTGAGCCCCAAGGTACTGCCTCTAGATCTTGACTCCCAGACCCTCCACTGCTTCCACACTCCTTTGTCTTAAGGACACGAGCACAGGTGGCAGTTCATTTGGGGGGGGGGTAGCAGGTAGGGCACTCTTGTCCCCGTCTCCTTGGAGAGCTCCCCCTTTCCTGCCCGCCTCTCACACCACGTCTTATAAACTGCACCCAGGCAGAGGTCATGTCTTTGTTCGTCACTGTAGCACTGTGTCTGACACATGACTGCCCGGCACAGGCAGGAATAAGCAGTTAGGGGTAGAAGGGACTCACACCCAGGCCTGGCGGTGTCCTCTGGCCCCCCGAGCATCTGCCACCTGAGCGGCCGCTGAGACTCAGCGCCCAGCGGAGGGTCTGTGGGTGCCCCTGGTGGCACAAGTTGCCTCTCCACATGCCACGTCCTGGTCCTCAGTTTGAGTTAACATTCACTGAGCTCCCGCAAGGGCAAGCTGGGGGGTGGGGGTGCACCAAGGCTTCCAGTAAAGAGGCTGGAGAGGGGCTTTTCTTTCCTGTCGCCCCCCGCCCAGCACAGATGACCCGCCGCATCACTAGGGCGGGGCTTGGCCAGCCCACCCCCCACGCTGGGATGACTTCAGGAGCACCCAACCTCTCCTGGGGGACGGTGCACGTGGTTCTAGCTGAGCCTGAGTCTTCATCTGAGGGAGGGACAGGACCCACAAACACAGCCCAGGATGGGGTGGCCGGGAAAGCAGGGAGCTGCCCCAGTTAACGCCTCGTAGGTGCTGGCGCTCGTCTGAGACATCCTGTTCTCTCTTGCCTCCACAGGAGGGTAAGAAGGTTAAGAGCGCGGACTCTGGGGTCAAAGCTCCCTGGTCTCAGTTCTGACTCCCTGCTGCACGGCCTCTAAGCCTCAGGTTCTGTATCTGTAAAAGGGGGACTGGGAACTCCCCGTGGTCCAGTGGTTAAGACTCGGTGCTTTCACTGCCTGGGCGCGGGGCATGATCCCTGGTTGGGAAGCTAAAATCCTGCAAACCGTGTGGCACGACGAAAAATAAAACCTGAAAGAAGGGGAGGAACGGTAGTCCACAGTCATGAGGATTAAATGACGATACACAAACACGCTGAGCAGAGCACTGGGCACGTGCGTGACCTGGAAATGTTACTGTCAGACGAGGACACGGAAGCTCAGAAAGGGGCACGGTCCACCATCTGAAAAATTCAGGGGGTGCCAGGAGCACGTGAGGGGACCCAGGTCTGGTGTCAGGCAGGAGACAGGCACGGCCAGGAAAATAGGACGACTTTATTTGCTATATTGACAGCGGCTCTGCCTGGGGCGGTGTCTGTTGTCTACATGGAATGTCCCGAGTCGGGGATGTGGATAGCGAGCGTTTCCCTGGGGGGAGGCGGGCAGGAGGGAAGGCGGGGCCTCGGGGCTGCAGGGGGGATGGCGGAGGGGCTATGGGGTCCGGCGGAGGCTCAGAGGCAGCAGGTCCAGTGTGCAGGCTGCAGGCCGGCGGGCGGCGCTACCTCACGGGGCCGGCAGGGGGCGCTGCGTCACGGGCCCGGCGGGCGGCGCTACCTCACGGGGCCGGCAGGGGGTGCTGCGTCACGGGCCCGGCGGGCGGCGCTACCTCACGGGGCCGGCAGGGGGCGCTGCGTCACGGGCCCGGCGGGCGGCGCTACCTCACGGGGCCGGCAGGGGGCGCTGCGTCACGGGCCCGGCGGGCGGCGCTACCTCACGGGGCCGGCAAGGGGCGCTACCTCACGGGCCCGGCGGGCGGCGGCCACGGCTGCTCCGCCAGCTCCCTCTCCAGCTGCTTGAAGCGCTTCTTGGAGGCCTGTTTGGGCCGGAGCCACCGCAGGCAGCCAGGGAGGTACTGGTCCAGCAGGCTCTGAAGGGACAGGGCGGTGCGGGGGCAGCTGGGGCCGAGTCCTCCCCCAGGAACCCCCAACCCCAGCCCGGGGCGGACCCACCTCCAGCATGAAGGCCGCCACGACGTTGAAGGCGACCAAGCCCAGCAGCAGCAGCTTGAAGGGGGTGCTGGTGATGCTCTTCAGGATCAGCGGCCCCTGCAGGGGCCCGGGCGCCAGGACGAGGCCCACCAGGACGGAGCCGAAGAGCACCAGGGCCACCAGGAAGGGCACTGGGGGTTGGGGGAAGCCCGTCAGGTCAGGGGGCCCCGTGCACTCACACCCGCGCCCGACAGGGCCCCGCGGGCTCCAGTCCCCCGGCCCGTCATCCAGCGCCCCCGCTCCTCCCAGCGCGAGCCCCCTCCCTACGGTCCAGCGCGCCCCCCACCCCTTCATCCAGCGCGCCCCCGGCCAGCGCGTGCCCCAGCGCAGCAGCACCGTTGGTGTACAGAGGCCGGCGGAAGGGCGCCCCCTTGGACACGGCGGCCGCCAGGATGAGATACTGGAAGCTGGACAGGGAGAAGACCACCGTGTTCTCGTAGTTGGGCAGGTTGTCCGGTGCGGGCACGGTCCCGTTCAGAGGCACGAACCTGGGGGCACAGGGCCCGGGGTCAGGGAACGAGGGGACGGGGACGCGGCGCGGGGGGAGGCGGACCGCCTCCCGCTACTCACCAGGGCTGGGCCGCCGTCAGGAAGTAGCCCCCCAGCTGCACGCCGGCCACCAGGGCCACCTGCAGCAGCAGGCTGCCGAGCACCGGCCCGCTCAGCAGGGACCCGGGCGGCCGTGCCCGCCCCAACTCCCGCGCTGGCCACGTGCGGCTCATGAGCACGGCCACCGTGGTGGTGATGACCAGGTCCACGAACAGGAACTGCAGGTCTCCCAGGTTGGTGTTAACCTGCCGGCGGGGAGCGGGCAGGACAGCTCCCAGTCTGACGGGAGGACCCACCCTGCCCTGAAAAGCCCTGCTGTGGGAGGCATCCTTGTGCCCTGCCTCTCCCGAGCCGCTCGCGGGTCTCGAAACTGCTGGTCTGATGGCAGGGACACCGCCCTGCCTCTCCACAGTCCCTCGCAGGTCTGGGGAAGGCATGCCCGCTGACCTGGGCGGCCTCGGTCTGATGGGAGCGCCCAGCCTGAAGGCAGCCCTAGAGGACTCACGGCTCCTGCCCTCCCCTGGCTGCAGGTGGACATGGGGCAGAAGCCAGCACAAGGCCTCTACTGCCCGCGGTGTCACCTACTTCCGGGGGGTGCTCAGCGTGTGCTCCCAGCAGGGAGGGGGCGATGCCCACTGGCAGGATGCAGGGGGCACAGCTGAGGTCCGGGTCAGGACATGTGGGGAAAGGTCACTCCGTGGGAGAGAGGCCGCCAACTCCTTCATCCCAGCCCGGGGTCTGCCTCAGTCTCCCCGCAGGTGGAAGCTCCCAGGGGACCAGGGGGCTGGGCGGGGGGAGGGTGTGTGAAACTCGAGCCCAAGACAGCTGCTCTGGTTTCTGAGGACCTACTGTGCACCAGGGGCTCAGCGCTTTCACCATCTCAGACAATCCTCACTGATGAGACCCACGGTACCCACGCCACGTGGCTGGAGCAGGATCTGTGGCCATACCAACTATTCCAGAACCCTCTGGCTCCTCACCCCCTGGCCGAGGGCCCAGGAGATGCTCACCGTGTAGAGGATCAGCACAGAGATGAACTGGGTCAGGCTGTACAGGGCCATGTACTTGAAGACGCTGAATGATGTGTCCAGGGAACAACGGCCTTCCCTGGGGAGCAGGCATGGGTGTGCGGGGTCCAGGCCCCGCCCAGCACCCCCCAGCCCCCCCCAGCCCCCGCCGGCACCTGGCCTGCCTTACCTGATGACCATGGGCACACACTCGATGCTGGCCACACTGGAGGTGAAGGGCGAGACCACCGAGGCCTCGGCCTGGGAGAGAGAGATGCCCACGTCCGCCGCTTTCAGGGCCCCGCAGTCGTTGGCGCCGTCCCCACACATGCCCACACAGTACCTGGCAGGGACAGGAGGGCGGGCGGCCCGACTCACCCGCCGGCTCTGGGCCCACAGGGGCCTCCGCGGCTGGACACGACCCCCCGCCCCAGGGGCTCTGCAGGCAGAGCCGGGGGCTGGCTGCACCCCCTGCCCGCAGGGTGCCTGTGTGGCTTTCGGGATCTGCAGGGGCTCTTAGAATCAGTCCCCTGCAGATACCAAGGGCTGGGGTGCCTGTTAGCAGGACAGACCCAGGGGCGCCCGTGGGGCTCTCCAAGCCGAGAGCTTCCTGATGCCCAGGGTGGGAGCAGGGACATGCAGGCCAGCCGCCCGCTTTGGCCCGCCCGCAGGCACTCACTGGAGCTTCTGCAGTTCACACACCAACTCTGTCTTCTGCTCGGGTGCCATGCGGGCAAAGACGGTGCCCTGGACCAACACCTGGGGGCACAGGGAGGTGGGAGGGGCTAAGGCAGCCCAGAGGAGGCAGCTGAGCCCGGCGAGGGGTGGGGTGACCGGGGGGCCCTACCTTGGGCAGCAGCTTGGGGAAGTGCTTCACAAGGACAGCAAAGCTGGACCCGCTCAGGGCCAGGTGGCTGGACTGGGGATCTGGCTCCATGGTGTAGCTGGCAGCCGGGTCAGGATCCTGGGGGCCCGGGAAGCTCAGCTCAGCACCCCGTGCCGCCCCAAGAGCTAGGGCCTGGAGCAGGTGACACGGAGGTGGTGGCGTGGGGGGCTGTGGCTGGAACTCGGGGTCAGCCTCACCTGGGCCCCGTTCGTGGCTGCGAAGGACTCCAGTGGCTGGAGCTCAAGGGAGGCAGGCTGGCCCCGCGCAGGGGGGGTGGCATGGACGATAACCAGGCGCTCCTGGGGGCCCACCATGCCGCAGCCCTGGGCCACGGTGACCGCAGTCTGCAGGTTGTCCCCTGGGGGTGCGGGGCATGGTCAGGGTCTGGCTGCTGTTGGGGGGCCATCCTAACCTTGACATGTGTATAGCTGGGAAAACTGAGGCTGGACGGACTCCGTCCAATACGATTGGCTGAGCGGGTAACTGAGCCTGTGCGCCACAACCACAGAAGCCCATGCTCTGAGGCCTGCCAGCTGCGACCACTGAGCCCAGCGCTGCCGTCACTGAAGCTTGGGCACCCAAAGCGTGTGCTCTGCAGAGAGAAGCCACAGGAGCCCCGCAGTGAGAGCAGCCCTGCTTGCTGCAGCCAGAGAGAGCCTGAAACTGAGACCTGGAAACAACGCGCAGCCAGGAAGTGAGCCAGCTAACGTTCAGAAGTGGTCTTAGGAGAAGCGGGGGCCTGGGTTCAGTTCCACATGTACTGTTTAATGCTGTGGGGCTCTGCTGGGAAGAGAGAGTGTGTGTGTGTGTGTGTGTGTGTGTGTGTGTGTGTGTGTGTGTGTGTAGGGGCGGGAGGACAAGGAAAGGACTCAAACCTATTAAGCCCTTCCGTGTGTGTGTGTGTGTCTCTGTGTACATGTGTGTATATCTGTGTCTGTGTGTGAGTGTGCATGTGTGTACATGTGTAGGGGTGGAAGGACAAGGGAAGGACACAAACCTACTGAGCCCTTCTGTGTGTGTGTGTCTGTGTGTGTGTGTCTGTGTGTGTGTGTCTGTGTGTGTGTCTGTGTGTGTCTGTGTGTGTGTGTGTCTGTGTGTGTGTGTCTGTGTGTGTCTGTGTGTGTGTGTCTATGTGTGTCTGTGTACATGTGTGTCTGTGTGTGTATCTGTGTACGTGTCTGCACGTGTCTGCGTGTGCATGTGTTCGTGTGTCGGTGTTTGTGCCTGTACGTGTGTGTGTACATGTGTGTGTATCTGTGTATTTGTCTCTGTGCACGTATATACGTCTGTGTGTGTCTGTCTGTGTGCAGGGGCGGGAGGACAAGGGGAGGACCCAAACCTACTGAGCCCTTCTGTGTGTGTGTCTGTGTGTGTCTGTGTACATGTGTGTCTGTGTGTGGGTATGTATATGTGAGTGTGTGCCTGTGTGTGTGTGTATCTGTGTCTGTGTGTACGTGTGTGTGTCTGTGTATGCGTGTGTGGATGTGTGGTGTATGTGTATCTGTGTCTGTGTGTGTATGTGTCTGTGTAAGTGGGTGTAGATGTGTATGTACGTGTGTGTGCATACATGTGGATATGTGGTACACGTGTGTGTGTGTGTGTACATGTGTGTATCTGTGTCTGTGGATGTGTATATATGTGTGTCTGTGTGTACGTGTGTGTGTGTCTGGGTGTGTGTGTACGTGTGTATCTGTGTTTCTGTGTACATGTGTGTGTCTATGTGCATACATGTGTGGGTGGGTGTGTATGTGTGTACATGTGTATATGTGTGTACATGTCTGTGTGTGTATGTGTATCTGTGTGTATACGTGTCTGTGTACATGTGTGTCTGTGTGTGTCTGTGTACATGTGTGTCTGTGTGTGTTTGTGTGTGGGTATGTATATGTGAGTGTGTGTGTGTCTGTGTATGTGTGTATCTGTGTCTGTGTGTACGTATGTCTGTGTGTGTATACGTGTGTGACGTATGTCTGTGTGTGTATACGTGTGTGGGTGTGTGGTGTATGTATGTGTATCTGTGTCTGTGTATGTATGTGTCTGTAAGTGGGTGTGTGTGTAAGTGGGTGTGGATGTGTTTGTACGTGTGTGTGCATACATGTGGGTGTGTGGTACACGTGTGTGTGTCTGTGTACATGTGTGTATCTGTGTCTGTGGATGTGTATATATGTGTGTGTGTGGGTACATGTGTGTGTGTCTGGGTGTGTGTGTATATGTGTGTGTCTGTGTACGTGTGTATCTGTGTATGTGTGTATACATGTCTCTCTGTGTATGTGTGTGTGTACGTGTGTGTGTACGTGTGTATCTGTGTACATGTGTGTCTATGTGCATACATGTGTGTGTGTGTATGTGTGTACATGTGTATCTGTGTGTACGTGTCTGTGTGTGTGTATGTGTATCTGTGTGTATACGTGTGTGGGTGTGTACGTGGGTGTGTGGGTGTGTGTGTGTGCAGGAGAGGGAGGACCAGGGGAGGACACAAACCCACTGAGCCCTTCCGTGTCGCCCTGGCTGGAGTCTTTCTTCCTTCCCCCATGAAAGGGGCCGACCTGCCCCCCCACCCTCAGGGGTGCTCACCCAGGGTGGACGCCTGGCTGTCACTCCTGCTCAGCCTCGCCTCCCTCCTCTGTCAGCTGGGGTGACAACTACCCCTCGGAGGGAACCGTGATGATACTTGAAATGTCTGAAGAGGACCAGGCCGGGAGCAGGAGCCCAGCAGAGATGCCCCGGAGGGGACGCCAGGCTCCCTGCCCTCTCAGGGCCGCCCCGCGGGCAGTGCCTACCTGTCACCATGACGGTGCGGATGTGGGTCTCACGCAGAGCCTGGATGACGCCCGGCGTCTGCGACTTCAGCAGGTTCCGCATGACCAGCAGCCCCAGGAGGCTCAGCTGCTGCTCCACCGCGTCCCTGGGGGCAGACCCAGGTCAGAGGCCACAGGCCACGCGCCTCCCCAGTCCCCGCAGGGCACCGGGCCTGGCTCCGTGCGTGCAAAGCAGGTGCTCGGTCCCCACCTGGACAGTTGCTGAGCAGCTTCCAGGCTGGCCGTGACGGGCAGCGGCTTGCCGGCGAGGGCCACCACGCGGTAGCCTGCGGCCGTGTAGCTCTGCAGCCTTGGGGCGAAGTCGGCAGGCACTGACAGGGCAGGGGTGGGTCAGGGAGCGGAGGTGGGGGTGGGGCACCCACCGACCAGAACCCCGGGGGCCCCTTCACCTGTCGCGGGGTCGCAGAGGCTGGCCACCAGCTCGGGAGAGCCCTTGACGCAGGCCTCGGGCTGGGCGGCGCCCGGCCAGGCCACCACCACGCTCATGCGCTGCAGCGCCGACAGGAAGGGGAAGCGGCCGAGGATGCTGACCGGCGCTGGGGGCTCCTGCGGGACCGGAGGGCAGCTGCGGGCTGACCGGTGGGCTCCCCACACCCCATGCCCCATGGGTGCCCCCGCGACTCACCATGCCCTGAAGGTGCAGCTCCTGGAGCGGGGGCTTCATCACCGCCAAAACCTGGGTCCCAAATGTTGCGTCTGCAATTGGCCCCTCCTCCAGGACCTGGGAGGCAGGCAGAGGGTGCGGGCATCAAGGGGCAGGGCACTGGCTTGACCTGGATTGGCCAACCCTTGGCCCCGGGAAAGAGGCGGTAGGAAGAGACTCGAGTTAGACCCTTGGAGGACTTCCTTGATGGGAGACCGGATGGAATAGATGTCACAAGTGTGGGCTCTGGAGTTGGGAGGACCCGAGTTCAAACTCTGGCTTTGCCATTTACAAGCTGCTTGGTGACCTTGGACACGTCATTCCAAATCTCCCCGTTTCCTCCCAGTCAGGCAGCTTTTAAGCTCCCCCCACGAGATGAGGCCCCTGCAGCAGAGTGCTGGCACAGGGCTGGCCAGGCCACTGTTATTCCTGGTGGGTAAGAGAGAGACCCCCCAGGAGTCCTGAAAGTGGAGACCAGGGAGGCTCAGCCCAGGTGGGCTCACCCTCTGGCCCAGGTGCCCAGAGGCAGGGGCAAATCTGCTTGGGCTCCTCACCCAGCCAGTTGACTCCACCATCTTGAGGTCCATGGGGTCGCCCACTGGGGTGTCCCGGAGCCGGCTGAGGGTGTGGCAGGTGGCCAGTGCCCGGAGCAGGGGCCCCACGGGCAGGCGGCGGGGCTCCGAGACCAGGGGCAGGAACTCCTGCCCCTTCAGGGGCACCACCCCCATCACGTCCAAGCTGTCCTCAGTGAGGGTTCCCGTCTGCAGGGGGCAAGCGGGTGGGTCAGTGGTGAGTCCCAGTGAGCTTGGTCCTGGGTGGTGGGCACCTGCGTCCCCAGTTAGGGGGGCCCCTGGGAACCCCGGGAGGCAGGGCTGGAGCCAGGAGAGGCCTCTGTGCTTCCGGACCTTTGGTCAAGCAGGCCCCTTGGCCAGGATGCCCCTCAAGCCCTGGGGCTTCTCTGTCTGGCATCGTTCCCTCCAGGGAGTCTGCCTGCTCAGGGCTCCCACCCGTGGCCTCTGTACTCCCCTGCCCCTTGTCCACTGTGACACCAAGAGGGCCTGGCTGTGTCCGGCTCCCAGGGAGATGAGGGAAGGAATGAACGGGTGAATGGGGTGAAAGGATCCCACATTTCCCGCACCGTTCCGGTGGCTCAGTTCCACACCGGCCCTTTCAAGAGCCTGGGAGCTCTGCGATCTGACCACGCTCCACTCTTTCAGTTTAAATAACACCTGGGGCTTCCCTGGGGGTGCAGCGATAAGAACCCGCCTGCCAGCGCGGGGACACAGGCTCGATCCCAGGTTCGGGAAGGTCCTACATGGCATGGGCCACTGAGCTCGCGCGGCACAAGTACTGTGGCCGCTGGGCCCGGGAGCGTGCCCTGCGGCGGGAGACGCCGCACAGAAAGGCACCTGAGACAGGAGACGCCCACAATGAGAAGCCTGCGCACCGCAGCGAGAGCACAGCCCGCTCGAGCCACAAGGACTCATCGCAGACAAAAAAACAACTGCGCAGATAATGTCCAGCCTGCTCACCAGGCCTGCCAGCCTTCAATCAGTCAGAGCTCTGCGGGTCTCATCTCTCACTGTTTCCCACAGTCTGTTCCTCCAAGGAGCCAGGAGCCACACGACTTATCCCCTCCGCCAGGCCAGCCCCACTCTCATCGCGGTGGGGGCCACCCCTCAAAGATCACTGCGGGACTCAAGGAGCCTCGACTGCCGTCTCTCTAAGGGCGTCCCCCACTGCCTCCTTCCCATGCACCCCGTCTCTTCCTTCCCTGGAGCCCACCGCCATCTGCAGCTCTCCATGGCCCTTGGTTTGCTCATCCTGGTGGCGGGCACATCTCTGAGGGGCTGACTGCCAGACCCCCCCGTGGTACCCAGGGGCTTCCCAGGTGACAGTGATGGCAAAGAACCTGCCTACCAATGCAGGAGACGGAAGAGACACAGGTTCGATCCCTGGGTCGGGAAACTCCCCTGGAGGAGGGCATGGTAACCCACTCCAGTATTCTTGCCTGGAAAATCCCAGGGACAGAGGAGCCTGGCGGGCTATGGTCCGGGTTGCACAGAGTTGGACACGACTGAAACGATTTAGCACACACACTGGGTACCCAGCAGGCCCTCAGTGGTCTTCAAACAAATTAGGTGATTTCGGACATTTTGCATTTCAGAGCATGAGCACGACACAGGTGGAGCTGAGGGTGGAGGGCTCCTCTGAGTGTCTCCATCCCAGGACACAAGGAGGTTGCCGGTGCTCAGAGCAGGGCCATGGGCCGGCAGTGGGGACCCGGGTTCAGCAGGCCCTCGGTCAGCGCTGCGGGGTTGGGTGTGGATGTGGGGGCCTGGCTGTGATGTCGGTGTCCCCGCGGCCCCTACCTTGTCGAAACACACCAGCCGGAGCTTGCCTCCCAGGTTGATGCGTGGTGGGTGGATGCAGAAGACGCCCTGGCTCTCCAGCCGGCTCTGGGCGTAGAGCGTGCACATGGTCATGGCGGCCGGCAGGGCGGGCGGCACGGCCACTGTCACCACGTCCAGGGCCCGGATCACAATCTCGCCCAGAGGCACCTGGCGGGAGGCGCTGTCAGGGCCAGGGCCAGCCCGGATGGGCCCTGGGCATCCCCCAGAACTTCCCCCCCAGCCCCCAGGCTTACCTGGTTGCGGAGGAGGATAACGATGCTGTAGATGGTGCCAAGCAGAGCTGGGGAGACAGGAGGGGCTCAGCGGGGCTGGGCCAGGGTTCAGGGCCCCTGAAGGGCAGGGTGCAGGGGGCCACTCACCCACGACTGAGAGGGCGGCCACGAACTTCATGCTGTGCTTGTAGAACTTGAAGCTGAGCGGCCGGGGGTGCAGGATGGAGCTCACCAGGCCCCCCTTGGCCGTGCAGAACCCTGCAAGGGGAAGCAGGGGTCAGGAAGGGTCACCTTGCCTGTCCCCACACTGCCCACAGCTCCGGGCTCAGTGATTGCCCAGCTGAAGACCCACAGGTCCTGCCCAGACTTCATAGGTTTACTCAACACAGAATTAGTAACACCAGCTACAAGCTGGGTGGTTTACTTCAAATCCAGATTGTAGCTTTGGCTGAAAAGAAGTCCAATCTGGTGATACTGGGTCCTCTTCCCACGTAGCAGGGGCCTCCTGGGGAGCACAGGGCTGCTCTCTCCCTTGGGGGGGCGCCTTCCTTCTCGCCAAGGTCCCACCCGCTGCACCCAGCCAGCCCGCCCGGCTCTGTGTCCCCTCTCCTCCGGCTGCTGACCCCAGTGTCCCTGCCCGGCCCCCTGCCTCGCACCTGTCTGTGTCACCACTGCCAGGACATGGGGTCCTACAAAGGCCCGGGCCTGCAAGATGAGGGTCCCACAGAAGAGCGTGTGCCGCCGGTGGGCCTCTGGGAGGTAGGGCACCGGGCCCTCGGGAAGGGCCGTCTTCAGCACTGGGATGCTCTCCCCTGGGGGGTAAGTGGCGTGAGGCCCAGGCAGTCCCCCCACTGACCAGACCGAGCCCTAAGCAGAGAACTGTTACGGGAGCCCTGGGCCTCATTTAGCTCTTCTAACTGCGTGTGAAGGAGTCACTGCCCCCATTTTACAGGGAGGTACACTGAGGCCCAGAGCACACAGAAGACACAGGCACAGTGAGGCTGTCTCGCTCCAGGAACTGTCTCTCGAGGGAGCCGGGAAGAGTTTCGAGCACACAGCATGAGCGGACTGGGGGGCCGGGGTCGGGGAAGGTGCTGCTCCCCCACACTGGGATCACTTTGTAACCAGCTGTGTTACTCATGGAACTCAAACCAGCAAAGAGATTGACTTCAGCCCCAAACTGGCTGCTGGTGAAGAGCAGCAGGGCCTCCCCCGGGGTCTCTGGAGTAGGAAGGGGTGAGGTCAGGATGGTTACCTGACAGCAAAGGGGAAAGAGAGCTCCAGCTAAGACCGTTCTGAAAGGCAGAGGAGCTCGGCGGTGGGGGCGGGGGAAGCGCCAGGGGCTGACCTGTCAGGGAGCTCTCGTTGACCATGCACTCGCCGGCCACCAGGGCCGCGTCACAGGGCATCAGGCCGCCCTCCTGCGGCAGCACCAGGCAGTCTCCGGGCACCAGCTCGCTGGAGTCCACCCACTCCTCTGTGGGCAAGCGGGGGGTCAGCAGGGGCCTTAGCAGGGCTGGGGGGCCACTGTCTCTGCCCCTCCACTGGCTCCTCCCCCCTCAGCCTATCTGCCTCTGCCCGTCCCCCTGCCTCCCTCCCCCTGCAGCCTGTCACCTCTCCCAGCTTTCCTGCCTCCCCTCCCCCGGCTTCTTACCTCCCCCTGGCCTGCAGACGCACACCCGCACAGACAGCTGGACCATGTCCCTCAGGGTCTGGCTTTGCTGTGGGCAGGCGGACAGCAGGGCACGAGTGGGTGGAGGTCCCGGGACACCTGCCCCGTGCCCACCGCCCCGCCCACCCACCTTTCTGGTCCTGAAGACGGACAGGCAGATGGAGGCTGCAGAGCCAAGCAGGATGCACAGGGCGTACCAGTAGTAGTGGTCAGCCAGCCACAGCGCGATGCTGAAGGCCTGGAACCCATAGTAGGGGTTCAGCGCCTGGGGGACGGGGAGGCAGCGTCAGGGCCCGGGGCCCCCGGCGGGGACCAGCCCCGGGCAGGGCCCGGAGCGGATGGACCTGGCTCCAAGGACAGAAGCCAGGACCATCTCCTGGTCCTGCCCTGACTCCCTCGGCCCCACTCCCTGCTCTAAGGGGACACAGGTCTGCAAGCCAGACCCCTGCCACGCACACTGTCCGCCTGTCACAGGAGGGTGGGGCAGCTCTGCAGGCTGCTGCTGCCAACTCCACCATGCTGCAGGGGCGCCAGGGCACGGAGGGCTCGGTCTCTGCCTGACGCCCCATGCCCCACGCTGCCAACAGCCTGCACCAGGTCGGGCTCTGGGCCTCCCCTCTGTCTCACCGGTGTCCGCCCCAGCTCAAAGGCCCTGTCAGCCCGTACTTTCTGTGTGTCCGTCACTGGCTTCCCTTTGTCCCCGTGTGACCCTGGCCATGTCTTCCCCCCTCTGAAGCTTCAGCTCCTCATGTGTGAAACGTGTCCCGGCTGCGAGGCTGCTGGAGCAGGAAGGTGGGCAATGCACACAAGGACCCAGGCACTGGAGCCCGGCTCTCGGCGAAGCGGGAGCCCTGGCCGTGTGGGTGTTTCGGCCTCTGAGCCCAGCCCGGACCAGAACTTCCGATCCCTCTCCCTGAGCCGACCGGGGCGGGATCTGAGTCGTCTCCGCTGCGGAGAAGAGGACGGCAGGCAGGACCCGCCTCTTCTAAGGGGCCCAGAGAGGGCAAGCCCCGGTCCAGGCCACACAGGGCCAGAGCTGGGGCAAGGCAGGGACAGCCCTACCTCATCCACCAGCAGCTGGGGATAGGACTTGACCGGGACGCTGATCACGTTGGGGCCGTAGACAGCCTTTCTGTAAGATGGGTGACAGAGCCATCAGATGAGGGGTGGGCAGCAGCAGCTGGACCCTCTGGTGGGGATGGAGTGGAGTGAAGTGAAGTCGCTCAGTCGTGTCCGACTCTTTGCGACCCCATGGACTGTAGCCCCCCAGGCTCCTCCATCCATGGGATTCTCCAGGCAAGAATATTGGAGTGGGTTGCCATTTCCTTCTCCAGGTGGGGGTGGAACGCCCCACTTTACAGCCAGGGAGACTGAGGCCAGGGAAGGCAGGAGACGGGAAGCAGGCTACACCCCGGGGTGGAAGACGGAGGCGCAGCCCTCAGGCAGCTCCCACCTCACAGTGCGGTCCTGCAGGCTGAGGCCCGCGCTGCAGCGGCGGAGGTCATCACAGGTGCGGCTGTGGTCCAGCAGGCTGGGGGAGGGGAGGGGTCTTGAGCGGGCGGTGGGGCTGGGTTCTGTCCCCCCGTCCTGGCCCGCCTCTGCCACCCCAGCCCCCAGGAGAGAGCGCGTCCCGCACTAACTCTGGGCCTGAAAGAAGTGAACACGACATTCGCTCAGTCATGTCCGACTCTTTGCCACCCTGTGGACAGCAGTCCGCCAGGCTCCTCTGTCCAAGATTACTGGAGTGGGTTGCCATGCCCTCCTCCAGGGGATCTGCCTGACCCAGGGATTGAACCCAGGTGTCCTGCATTGCAGGCGGAGTCTTTACTGTCTGAGCCACCAGGGAAGCCCTGACGTTCCCCTTTTGTTCCTCAGATTGGGCCTCAAACCCTGTCACCCAAGAAAAGCAATGAGAGGTGACGAAGATACCTAGCAGGGACAACAGCTGCTATTGTTCAGTGATGTTTAGTGCCGCGATTACTTACTGACATCGATGCCAGAATGAGTGGAAACCACACGCTGCGTAATGTTTTACGCATTGTTACCAGTTCTGCGCTAACCGTTTGTGTGGCTGCTGCTCTGATTTTGAAATACACACGTATATAGATAAAGTTGGTGTAAATCTTGTTAAAGCAACTGTATTAGGAAAAAAAAAAGATGCCGCCTTAGGTAAGTCACTTAGCTCCCCTGGCCTCAGATGTTCACATGCAGGATGGAGCTGGGGACAGCACCACCTCCCGGGGCTGTGGGTGGGGTCAATGGGGTACGTTCTGCCCCGTGTTCGGACGGCTCCTGGCACCAACTGAGCCACAAACACGGCAGTGACTCCTACTCTCTTGCAGCGGAGGCTCCTGGGGCATCTGCACACCAGCTGGGCGCTCACCTCTGGGCGGCGCTGCCTTTTACTGCAACCACGTGTCGTGGCTTCAGGGCTCCTCCTGGGTCGGCCGGAATCGTGCCCAAGTTCGCGGACTCCGTGACAGGTAACGGCCGGGAGAGTACAGGTAAGGCCCCCCGGTTTGCTCCTTGGGTGAGGGCACCCCCAGGCATGTGTGCATCACTGGCTCAAACAGATCCCCAAGGCCTGTGCCCCGGGCACTCACGACGAGCGCCTCCGCAGCCTTCTCCTCCCTGCCTGCCTCCCCGGTGTCTCCTGGCGTCACCTTCCAGCCTCCCTGCACCTGAATCCTGTCTTGGGGTCTGCTTCTCAGGGCTCAAACTAAGACACAAAGTGAGCTCATGTTTCTCAAGCCCTCAGTAGGTGGCAGAGCAGCTACAAGACCCCACTCTGTGCCAGGAGGTCCGCGTCCAGGGCAGGCAGTCTGCTCCCAGCGGCGCTGTCACCGCGGGCCGGGTACTGGGCTAAGCCTTGCCGACCAAGTGCGTACTTTACATTCCAAACAGTGCTAGGATGAGGCTTCCCCGGTGGCCCAGCGGTTGAGAGCCCTCCTGTCGACGCAGAGGACACAGGTTCGAGCCCTGGTCAGGGAAGAACCCACGTGCCCCAGGGCAACCAGGCCCCTGCTCCCCAACAAGAGAAGGTGCGGCCCTAAGGAGCCGATGTGCCCCAACTAGAAAACAGCACCCCCAGCGGCGAAGACGCAACACAGCCCAAAACAAACAACCTTCAGAAAAACCCGAGAACTCAAGGCCACAATCCCCTTCACAACTTATTTACAAACAGAAACCTTGAGGCCCTAACAGGCTCCATGACCTGCCTGGGGTCACGGGGGCTGAGGCCTGGAGCTGAAAGCGGAGTCCACGCAGGGCAGCCCCCCGCCAGCCCCTCTGCCCAGCCCAGCGCTGCCGTGGTGCCCACCTTACTTGGCGGAAGGCTTGCTGGGTCTCCATCCAGACGTAGCGCTGGCCCCGGAAGACATAGTAGCGCAGCCTCCGCTGGAGGGGGCACAGAGAGAGGTGGGCTGGGGGCGGCCCCAGAAGGGTGTGTGTGGGGGGCAGGCGGAGAGGGGCCTGAGGCAGGCAGGGGAGGCGGGAGAGGGGTGGGAATGCAAGAGGTGACCCACAGGGGCTCCTGGGGTCCCAGTGGCTGAGACCCCTCGCTCTTGATGCAGGAGCTGGAATTCCATCCCTGGTCAGGCAACTGCGACAGGTCCTGTGTGCTGCAACTAAGGGCCAGCGCAGCCCATAATGTTTAAAAATGAATAAAAAATTAATTCAAAATAAGAAAGGTGATCAGCCAGTATCCTGGAGTCTTAGGAGAACCAGAGGTGCCCGGAGCACAGTGGAGGCCAGCTGTAATCGCAGAGGGTGTGAGACTGGGTCCCGGGTCGGGCAGGGCGTGTCCGGAGTCCCGCCACGCACTTACCGGCTCATCGGGCCTGTGGAGCCGCTCAGTGTCCTTCCAGGCGTCCTCCGGCTCTGCCCCCACCGCCGCCCGGCTCCGGCCGTCCTCTGCCGGCGTCTGTGGGGGCGGCTGCAGGCTGCGGGGGGGTGGGGTTACTGTGGACCCCAGGCCGGCTCAGCACCGCCTGTCCCTAGTCATTGCGTTCCTTGGGACAGGAGGCCCGGGCCGGTGCCTTCACGGGAGGAGAGCGGGAGCAGGGCTCCTGGGAAGGGGGACGCGCTGCCTCACCTATCCACTCCGACGGCCTCCGTCTGCACTTGGACCGTACAGAGCTGCCACGAGCTATCCTGGAACACGGAGGCGTGGACTCGGTCCAGGAGTGATCCCTCCCTGCTCCCACCCCACAGCCAGGTGATCCCCGCTGGAGGAGGCAGGGATCAAGGCTGCGGGGGACCTCCTGGGAGCCACCCGCCCCGCCTGTCTGCCCGCTGCTCAGATGGGAAGGCTGCGGTCGAGGGAGGAGATGCGCCCACGTCAGGCCCCACAGACTGACAGCAGCCAGGCTGGGCCGGGAACCCAGGCGTCTCACACCCACGAGCCCGATGCACTGCCGCCCCTCCTGCTCCAGGCTCGCCCCGCCCGGCCTGCTCACCTCTCTGTCTCTTGTTTCTATGACGAGTGTTTCGGCGCAGGCCAGGGTGCAGGGCCGGAGCCGCAGCCGCACCCCCCACAGGGGCTTCCACCGGAACAGCAGCAAAGGGAGCCCCGCCAGCATCCAGACCACGGCGTGATAGCCGATGGATCTCCATGGACTGCCACAGTAACCGCTGAGCCTCTGCACGGCGGGCAAGGCCAGGGCCGCTGGGCGGGCTGGTCCACCCCCAGCAGAGCTCGCCTGCCCCTCCCTGTCCACGTGCGTGTGTTCAGTCGCTTTCGACTCTCTGTGACCCCAAGGTCATGACTGCACCCCGCCAGGCTCCTCTGTCCGTGGGACTTCTCAGGCAAGAACACCGGAACGGGCTGCCATTTCCTTTCCGGGGGATCTTCCCAACCCAGGGATCAAACCCACGCCTCCCGCGTCTCCCGTGTTGGCAGGCGGGTGCTTAACCACTGCGGCCTGGGGACCCTGCCTGCACCCTCGCCTCCCCGCCCACGTACCACGGATGAAACTGAGGAGCTGAGGGGATCTGTAGATGTCTCGATCGTCAGGGTCCCATAGCCGGCGGGCGTGCTGCCCACGAGCGGGCTGCTGTCTGTGGGCAGAAGGGGAAACATCCTTGGTGGGGGGCTCCTCCCCCTTCGTCAAACACGACTTAAGCTGATATACCCGGCAACTCGTGTCTTCCTGGCCCTGTTCTCCACGTCGTGCTGGCTCTTGCTCATAGCGCCATTTCCTTGTGCCCCTGGGGATTGCTGACTGGCTGTGGCCCAGAGTCAGGGCCTGGGGCCCACCCGGCTTTGCCAGCACCCACACACCTGGCTGCTGCCTTCCTGGGAGCTCTGCACCCCACTTTCCACCTGGCCCCACCCCAAGGGCAGGGACAGGGCTCCTCATCCGTGATCAACCTTCATGCCCAGCACAGGCCTGGCCGCGAGGAGACACTGAGAATCCAGACCAATAAGACATAAGGGCAGCCTCACTGTGGAGGTGAAATCAGGGAGGAGCGAAGAACCCTGTCACTGGGGGCGGGCTGGAGGGGGGAATGAGCTGAGCAAGCCCCCAGACCCTGAGGAGAGACGCTGCCACGTGCCAGGGCCCAGAGCAACAGCGGGCAGCTTCCTTCTGTGAGGAAAGGGCCCGTTTTAAAGATGGGTAAACTGAGGCTCAGGGAAGCGTGGTAGGCATTTCTACTGCAGAAATCATTCTTTTTCTCCTGCTTTCCCTACTGTAGGGCTACATTCCTAGCAGAGCAGGCAGACAGGGGGTGATCTGGGGCCCTGGAGGGGGTAGGACGCACAGCTCCCACTCTCTGCCAGGGTTTCTCCAACTGTGGTCCCCAGAACTCTCGGAGAAGTTGTTAAGACAGAAAGATGCCCGAGCCCCTCCCAGACCCGCGGGCATGAAGGCAGTGGTGCTGGGCAGCTGCATGCTTCCCGGGAAGGGCTCGCTGCGGGAGGTGGGAAGCCGGGCAGGTGGGGAGCAGCCTGCTGAGTTTCTGGGCTCCCTTCCCTGCCTCCCCAGACAGAGCCCTGCAGAGGCCTGAGCTAAAAGGTCCCACCCAACAAACCCAAGGTGTCCCAGGCAGCTGATCCTGTCACAACACCCCAGCCCCTCAGGGGCTCTGCCCGCAAACACTCGGGTTCCTGCAGCTGCTCCAACCCTGGAGGCAGCCAGGAAGGTCAGCGTTTCCCAAGGACCCACAACGTGTGGGCTCTGCTCCCGGTCCTTCTTCTGTGGGTAACACAGTGACCCTGCCACGTGAGCACAGAACTACCCCCTTTTTACAGAAGAAAGTCAGGCTCAGAGAGGTGAGGTAGGATCTTAAAGCCCATCAGATCAGACCACACAGTCTGTTCTCTCCTCTCCCAGCCCCCATGCCTCCACCTAAGGATGGGGATAATAATTACTATGGTAATGATCAGTCCATTCTAAAGGAGATCAATCCTGGATGTTCATTGGAGGGACTGATGCTAAAGCTGAAACTGCAATACTTTGGCCACCTCATGCGACGAGTTGACTCACTGGAAAAGACTCTGATGCTGGGAGGGATTGGGGGCAGGAGGAGAAGGGGACGACAGAGAATGAGATGGCTGGATGGCATCACTGACTCTGTGGACATGAGTTTGAGTGAACTCTGGGAGTTGGTGATGGACAGGGAGGCCTGGTGTGCTGTGATTCATGGGGTCGCAGAGAGTCAGACACGACTGAGCGACTGAACTGAACTGAACTGAATGATCAGAGTCAGAACCGCCAACGTCCATTAAGCACCTCCTGGGTGACAAGAGTGGCTCAAACCTGCTATAGGAATGACCTCCTTTCACTCCCCAGCAACACAATGAGGAGCTGCTCATCTTTCCTGTTCGTACAAATGGGGAAACTGAGGCTGAGTCACACAGGAGAGCAGGGCACACGCCTGCACCAACTGAAGGCTCTCAGCAAAAGGCACCAGTGGGCACCGCCAGAGAGCAGGGCACATGCCTGCACCGCCTGCAGGCTCTCAACAAAATGACTCAAAACCCACACATGGCCAGGCTCCACCACGGCCGATCTACCTGTCTGCTGGGCGACTCAGAAATCCATGGAGCTGCCACCAGCTCCAGGAAGGGCCTAGTCTCGGGGGAATACAGAGAGAGAAAGACACAGACACAGATACACACAGACAGACACACACACACACAGATACACACACATACACACAGAGATACTTACAGGCACACACAGAGACACACACAGACACACAGATACACACAGAGACATACACACACAGAGATACATACAGACACACACACACACAGACACACACACATACACACAGAGATACTTACAGACACACACAGAGACACACACACACACAGACACACACACAGATACACACACATACACACAGAGATACTTACAGACACACACAGAGACACACACACACACAGACACACACACAGATACACACACAGACACACACACACACAGATACACACACATACACACAGAGATACTTACAGACACACACAGAGACACATACACACAGACACACAGATACACACAGAGACATACACACACACACACAGATACACACACATACACACAGACGCACACACAGAGACACACACACACACATACACACACAGATACACACAGACACACAGATACACACAGAGACATACACACACACACACACAGATACTTACAGACACACACAGAGACACACACACACATACACAGATACACACAGAGACATACACACACACACACATACACACACACACATACACACAGAGATACTTACAGACACACACAGAGACACACACACAGATATACACACATACACACAGAAGCACACACAGAGACACATACACACACAGACACACACACAGATACACACACAGACACACAGATACACACAGGGACATACACACACACACATACACACAGAGATACTTACAGACACACACAGAGACACACACACACATACACACACAGATACACACACATACACACAGACACACACACAGAGATACATACAGACACACACACAGACACACACACAGATACACACACATACACACAGAAGCACACACAGAGATACATACAGACACACACAGAGACACATACACACACAGACACACACACAGATACACACACAGACACACAGATACACACAGAGACATACACACACACACACATACACACACACATACACACAGAGATACTTACAGACACACACAGAGACACACACACATACACACAGACACACACACAGAGATACATACAGACACACACAGACACATACACACACAAACACACAGACACACAGATACACACAGAGACATACACACACACACATACACACACACACATACACACAGAGATACTTACAGACACACACAGAGACACACACACAGATACACACACATACACACAGACACACACACAGAGATACACACAGACACACACACAGACACATACACACACAAACACACACACACAGATACACACACAGAGATACATACAGACACACACAGAGACACACACATACACACAGACACACACACAGAGATACATACAGACACACACAGAGACACATACACACACAGACACACACACAGATACACACAGAGATACTTACAGACACACACAGAGACACACACACACATACACACACAGATACACACACATACACACAGACACACAGATACACACAGAGACATACACACACACACACATACACACAGAGATACTTACAGACACACACAGAGACACACACACACATACACACACAGATACACACAGAGACATACACACACACACACATACACACAGAGATACTTACAGACACACACAGAGACACACACACACATACACACACAGATACACACAGAGACATACACACACACACACATACACACAGAGATACTTACAGACACACACAGAGACACACACACACATACACACACAGATACACACACATACACACAGACACACACACAGAGATACAGACACACACAGAGACACACACACACATACACACACACACAGACACACACACAGATACACACACATACACACAGACACACACACAGATACACACAGAGACATACACACACAAACACACACACACATACATACACACAGATACATACAGACACACACAGAGACACACACACATACACACACACAGACACACACACAGAGACACACACACACATACACACACACATACACACAGACACACAGATACATACACACACAAACACACACACACAGATACACACACAGAGATACATACAGACACACACAGAGACACACACACACATATACAGACACACAGACACACAGACAGATACACACACATACACAGACACACACAGAGATACATACAGACACACACACAGACACAAACACACACACACAGATACACACACAGAGATACATACAGACACACACAGAGACACACACATACACAGATACACACACATACACACACAGAGATACTTACAGACACACACACAGACACATACACACACAAACACACAGACACACAGACACACACACACACAGACACACACAGAGATACACACACATACACACATACACACAGACACACACACAGAGATACATACAGACACACACAGAGACACACACAGATACACACACATACACACAGACACACACACAGAGATACATACAGACACACACAGAGACACACACACATACACACACAGACACACACACAGAGATACATACAGACACACACAGAGACACACACACATACACACACAGACACACAGACACACACACAGAGATACATACAGACACACACACAGACACATACAAACACACAGACACACACAAATACACACACACATACACACAGACACACACACATACACACACAGAGATACAGACACACACACACAGACACACACAGATACACACACACGCATGAAGCCCGTGGATCCCAATCACCTGGGCCTGGTCAGCGTTCCCCCTGGGCTCACAGAGACCCTGGGGGTGGTCCCTTTGGCTTTCTGGCCCCGACCCAGCCCGGCTTCTGAGGGAGGCCTGTCAGGGCGTCACTTCCTGCCCATCCTGCTGACTGTGCACAGGTGGCAGCGGGCTGAGGCCTCCGCTCTCTGCACGTGTGTGGCCCTCCTCTCTGCTGTGGGCCTGTGTGTGTCTGTGGCTCTAGGCGGGGAGCAGGTGGCTCACCCCAGGGCAGGACACCAGGTGCTCAGGACCCATCCGGCCTGGGCCCCCGATAGGCCTAGCCCTTTTCCTAGAAGAGACCACAGTCCCCACTGGTCTTCCCACCAGAGCCTCTGCCAGCCCTGGAGACCTGCCTCCTGAGGGGGCAGAGTGGGTGGTCTCTCCCCTTTAGGGCTGACCGTGGGTGTAAGGGGAAGAGCACCTTACGGGGGAATTCCCTGGTGGTCCAGGGGTTAGAACTCTGTGCTGCTTCTGCAGAGGGCATTGGTTCAATCCCTGGTCAAGGAACTAAGATCCCCTGCAAGCTGCAAGGTCAAAAAAAAACAACCCCAAACCACCACCACAAAGGGGGCTGACACAGGCCAGGCACCGCTGAAGGGCTTGACACACTTTGATTCACTCATTCCTCACCACTGTCAAGCGGGGACTGCTTTTATCCCTATTTTACAGATTAAGAAACTGAGGTCCAGAGAGGTGGAGTAAGTCTCCCAAAGGCACACAGCCAGCAGGTGGTGGGATGTGATCCAGGCGGTGTGATCGCAGGGTCCCCGCTCTTAACTGCAGCTCCATGCCTGCCATTGCTGCCGTCCCCATCAGTAACCGTGGTCCTGGCTCTTTCACAAGGGCCTCAGCCTCTCTGGCTTCCCCCTCTCCAGGATCGTAACCCTGAGGCAGCTGGCCCAGGGGGTGTTTGAAGTTCCTGAAGCGTGGCCTGCAAGTTCCTGAAGCGTGGCCTGTGCAGGAGGGCGTCACCGGCTCCTTTGCCAAGGAGGTGTGGCTTCCGCCCCAACCTATTTCTCAGGCTCCCTTCCACGCTCCCATCGCCCCCGTCTGAAAACCCACAGCTGTGCGCTCAGCAGCCGCTCCCTGGCCTCCACGCAACCAGGCCAGCAGCCGTGCTGGGGACAGGGCTGCAGCGTGGTGCCCACCAACTTGTCTCACAACTGGAAAGGGCATTACTCCAAAGTCCTCTCTGCCCACTTCCCGCCTCCGCTGAGAGCAGCGTCTCAGGCCTGCACAGGCGTCACCCGCTCCTGCTCACAGCGCCCAGAACCTACCGAATGAATGAGTGAGTGGAGGCGGCACGCCTCGCTGACCTAACAGGGCAGGGAAGCAACGGGGCGAGGGTCGCTGAGGCCCTCTCCTGCCCTGAGCCAGCTGGCAGGTGCAGAGGGACCAGCCTCTTCTTGAAGGGCTCCGCTAGGGCCCACCTGGAGCTGCCCTCACCATCTCGCTTCCCAGGATCTAAGCGTTGCTCCCTCTGGAAGTTCCTCCTTGTGTCTTTCACACACCCATCACTTCTTCCAGTCAAGCTGGGGAAGGAGGAAGTCACATCTGTGGAGCACTCTAGATTCCCAGCAAGGTCAAGCCCAGGGCCTGCTTTTGCAGAACACCTGTCAAAATACTCAAAAGGCTTTGTTTATATCTACTCGCATCTGAGGCTCCCCAGGGATGGCACAGGAAGGTCAGGGCAGTATCTGATCTCTTTCGGGACCGCTAGCTGCTTGAGATGAGAATACTTTCACAAATGACGGCATTGCTCTTGATAACAGCAACCGATCTTCACGGGTAACCCTCTGATGGAGGGACTATTATCATCCCGTTTTACAGTTGGGGAAGCTGAGGAATACAGCTTCAAGGTCCCTTGCCCAGGCTCACAGAGCTCGAAAGGGGAGAAGCTGGAAATGAGTGAGTCTGAAGGAACACATTCCTCCCGTTCACCCTCACAGCCACCTCTCGGAAAGTAAGGATTAGGATCCCCATTTCAATTAGGCTCAGAGAGGTTGATAAACATGTCCAAAGTCACACAGCTCTGAGTGGTCAAGACTAGACTTGAACCTAGTCTGATTCCACAGCCCCGGGGCAATGCCACAAGCACTGTAGAGACGAGGGACTGAAGTCAAAGCCATTTGGGAACCTCTTGTTTCCTGCGGAAGCGCCAGTTTCCTGCTGATGACCCGGTGGAGGCCCAGGGCAGCCTCCTCCCTTGCTGAGCTTCTCCTGCAGCCCAGGAGCTCCTCTCCGAGCCAGGCTGAATCAGGGACAACCTGCCTGCCAGGAGCTCCCTGATCTTTGGACCTGGAGTCCAAGAGCCACAGTCCCTCAGCCGGTCTGCACTCTAGAGTCGGGGCTGGGGGAGTGAGGTGGGAGACAGGGTCTGAAGGAGCCTGAAGGGTCTGAAGCTGCAGAGAGGTTCGCAGCAGATGGGATTTAAATTAGGTGGCCTCCAGACACACGGCTTGGGACAGGTGACAGGGACAGTGTGGTCCCTGAGCCAGGGCAATGAGGCTTCCTCTGGAGGCCTGGAGTGACATTTGTATCCCAGGGCACTCCAGTACAGAGATTCAGGAACCCTTGGCTCCTCCAGCTCCATTCATTCTTCCAGCCCAAAAGAACACCCGCTCAGAGGCCCGGACGCAGCGACCTCCACGCCTCTCCCATCTGGACGCCGGTCTCCGCACCGGGAGGCCCGCGCCCCGGTTAACCCCCTGCACGGCGGCGCCGGGCGCTGAACCGCCCGGGGCTTTAGGAGGGCGCCACCCGGGGCTCCCGGCCTCTCTGGGATCTGGAGTCGGGGGCGGTGCTCGGCGCGGGGTTGTCGGGCGGGGGGTCCCGGCGCGGGGGTGTCCTGAGGCCGCTCCCGCGGTGCGGGTCTCCCAAAGGCAAGTGGACAGCGCCCGGGTCCCGTCTGCCCCGGCGGCGCGCTCACCTGCGCTCATGGCGGCTCCTCGCGCTCATCGCCGGCACGGGCGTCGCGAGGCCCCGCGGGAGGGGCCGAGGCGGAAGGCCGGGGGCGCGGGGCGCGGCGGAGCCGGGCCGCCCGCAGCACCTGCAGGACCGGGAGGAGGGAGCGGCGGCCACGGTGCCGCAGTCGGGTCTGCGCCCCGCCAAGCCCCGCCCCCGCTCCGCCAAGCCCCGCCCCCTGCGTCCGCGCGCCCCGCGGGCCGCCGGGACTTGTAGTCAGAGCCGGCCCCGCCCCGCCCTCTGCGTCCGCGCGCCCCGCGGGCCGCCGGGACTTGTAGTCCGAGCCGGTCCCGCCGCGCGCCGGGCCGGGGCGCCCCGGACAGAAGCGAGGGCGCTGGGGTAGAGGCGCACAGAGAGGGGAGGACGGAGACCCGACGGGACGACCCTCAGACCCTCAGGCGCACTCGGAGATCCAGTCCTCAGATGCAAGCGCGAGTGCGCCCCCCTGCCCTCCCACCCCGATTCGCGTACAGGGTTGTGACACAGCTACACAAGGGCTCCCCGGGAAGCAGCACGGCCTTGTTACACAACCGCCTCAGACACACACGTGGGTTCGCACACAGGCTAGACTCGCAGGACGCAGACACAGCTCAGATTCACTCACAGAGGTGGTGCTTAGACACTAGGCACTCACGCCTGGGAGCCTGACCCTTAGGAGACACTCAGGCAAGACCAGGCCGGCCCGCCCCGCATTAGGTACAAGGCACGCTGGTTCAAGCTGGGCCCCCTCTTCCAGGCTCTGTGACCTCGGGCGAGCCACTGAGCCTGGGTCTCCTTTCTTTCTTTCCTTTTTAAAGCATAGTTCAGTTCAGTTCATTTCAGTCGCTCAGTCGTGTCCGACTCTTTGCGACCCCATGAATCGCAGGACGCCAAGCCTCCCTGTCCATCACTAACTCCCGGAGTTCACTCAAACTCATCGAGTGGGTGATGCCATCCAGCCATCTCATTCTCTGTCGTCCCCTTCTCCTCCCGCCCACAATCCCTAAAGCATAGTTACATTTTATTTATTTTTTGTGAGGACTATTTTTAAAGTTTTTATTGAATTTGCTACAATGTTGCTTCTGTTTTATGTTGCCTAGCTTCCCGACCAGGTGGAACACAGGCCACTGCCCCCACCTCCAAGTTGAAAGGCGAAGTCTTAACCACTGGACCACCAGGGAAGTCCCCCTGGGCGTCGTTTATTGACCTTTAGGAGGATGACGTCGTGAGGCTTACAAGAGGAAAAGCTTGTGAAGCACTCGGGACAATATCTGGCACCACTGGATAAACGTCAAAGGAAGAGACACACCTGCCCGGAGTCTCAGTCTCAGAAACGCCCCTACAGAGGTGTGTGTGCACACGGGGAGGCTCTGCAGTGATGTACAGAATGCTTCTAAAATGCCAGAGAAGTGGCAGAGGTGGGGCTTCCCTGGTGGTCCAGTGGTTAAGAATCTGCCTTGCAGTGCAGGGGACACTGGTTTGATCCTGGTCCAGGTAGATCCCACATGTCTTGGAACAACTAAACCCACGAACACAACCACTCAGCCTACATGTTGCAACTACTGAAACCCGTGTGCCTAGAGCCCGTGCTCTGCAACAAGAGAAGCCGCCGCAGTGAGAGGCCTGCGCCCTGCAACCAGTGAGGTGCCCCGCTCACTGCGAGCTGGGAAAGCCTGGGCGCAGCCACAAAGACCCAGCACAGCCAAAAATAAACAGATAAGAATTAAAGTAAAGAAACAGCAGAGGCACAATCTGGGTCTCAGAAGCCTCAGGGCATGACTGCAGACAAGCCTGCACAAGGGGGAACAAGAAGACCCCGAAAAGCACCAGGACCCCGGCTTGTATGTGGTGTTAGCACGTTGTCCCAGAGTGACAGGCGCAGACGTGGTGTTCCTGATCCGGGGGTCGGTGGCTTCTGGACCGAGGATCTCCAAAGGATGAGCCACCCGGGGCCCCAGGGCCAACCAGGAAGGGTCACATAGAGAGTAGAGCTGGACCCAGTCCATCACTACGTGTTTCTGCAAAGCCGGGAGCTGCTCGCGGAGCTGGGACAGAAGGGTGAACAAACAGACATGGGCAGCAGCTAGGGGCAAGCAGAGGGAAACTCCAAAGTAACCTAACGTGGAAAGGGCTGCAAGAGGCAGAGCTGTGATGGGAGTACTGGTGCAGGGAGAGACTCCAGGGGAAGGCAGGGAAGGCCTTGACAGTGTCTGAGACAAACCAGGGACTCCATCCATATGTTTGACAAAGGGGTGGGTGTTGGCAGGACTTGCTGATGAATGGGAGGTGGAGGTGCAGGAGTGGAATCAAAGGTGCCTCTTCTCACTGAGTTTTGCTCTGAGCAGATGGGGGTGCAGTAGAGCCGTTTGCTCAGCTGAGGCTGGGGGAGCAGGCTGACACCGGGGGGTGGGGCCGGCTTCACTCGGTTCAGGTGAAAAGACCCGTTTCTTCTGCTGACGCCCTAGGGAGGGCAGCCTACTCCTCTGAGCCCCCATTTCCTCCCGCAGAACTTAGCTAGGTGCCTGTGCAGACCACTTAACCAGGGAACCCTGATTTCGATGGCAGGCTGGACGGCTGGTTTTGCATAAATGACTTCTTCAGATGCCCCTACAGGAGACTGTGTGGTACAGTGGCAAAGGGCTGGGCCTGGCCCTGGGGAGACCTGGGTTTAGATGCACATCAGCTGTGTCTACTGTGAGAGCTTTAAAAAGTCACTTTCCCCCTCTGAGCCTCTCTCTGCCTCTGTGAAATGAAAGCTCTTGAAACGAGGTGGCAGGAGCCAGCTGCTTTCATGAGACCCTGGCGCTGGGCTAAAAGCTTCCTAAAAGCAGGGGGTTTGGGCACTGCATCTCAAGATTTGTCCCTTATTTTTTGTATTGCTCTTTATGGCTTCCCTGGTGGCTCAGATGATAAAGAATCCGCCTGCAATGCAGGAGACCCAGGTACGATCCCTGGGTGGGGAAGATCCCCTGAAGAAAGGAATGGCCACCCGCTCCAGTGTTCTTGTCTGGAGAATTCCATGACAGAGGAGCCCGGTGGGCTGCACTCCACTGGGTCACAAAGAGCCGTACACGACTGAGCCACTAACTCGTTCATTTTCACTTGTTGTTTAAGAGACTCCAACCTCTGAGCCATCTGGGAAGGAGCCACAACTGTCACGTGGTCCGCAGTCTTTATGGGAGGAGGCCAAAGGAGGCTTCCTGCCAAACCACAGAGGATCTGGGAGGCCCTGCATCTGCCCAGGGTCGCCTCTGGGGAAGGAGCTCTCCCTGTGGTCATCGGGCGGTCTGTGGACCAAGAGCCATGGAGGAGGTTCCCTTCTGCGGCTGCTGCTTCCTTGGGGACCCACAGGAAGGACATAATATACCTGGTTCTGTAACCAGATAGGGTAGGGGAGCCCTGAGGAAAGAACATCAGGCATGGCTTTTTTGAATTAAGAGAAGCCTTTTTGGCCCAAGTCGTTCTGTGATCTAAGCCTGCCCACGATACTTGCCCTAGACCAGGTCTCAGTAACTAGTGATCTTAAGGGAACAAAAGAACAAAGAATTGTTATCAGGCAAGAGAAGTAACACTGGCAGAGATAATACATCCGTTGTAAAGATCCCCAATTCTGTGTCAATGGTGATAATTAGCCTGAAAGGCTCAACCACCAGATCAGCTGGAACCTGATGTCGACCTTTTCCAGCTCTTGTGACTTCAGTCAACTAAAGCTTGGACTCTGTTGACTGCCCAAGCCCCTTCATGGATATGCGTGTACCCTTAGCTTAAAACGTCCCTAGTGTTGCTGTCTGGGGAGATGCTGCTTTGGTGTTCTGTTTTCTGTGCAAGGAATAAATCTTTCCTAATTCTGATCTTTTGGTTTGACATTCCCCAAGAGGCAAACCCACTTTTCGGGTAGCAGGCCAAGTGGCAAAAGACTTGAGAATGCACTAATTTGGACTGGTTTACTCTAGAGCATTGCCAAACTTCTCAATTTCCCTAGTTTCACTACATCTTTGCAACAAAAGGGATGTTCTCAAGTAGTGAGAAACCCCATGACAGGACGATGGCTGTCTAGACAGATAAAGTGGAGTTTCAGCAGTCTGTCTTGTAGTTTCCTGGGCAGGGAGGAGGCGGAAGAGAACCTGACTGTCGGGTGTCAGTGGCACACCCCCTGGCACCCGGCCGTCAGTGTGATGTGGGCGATGAGAAGGGAGTGTTGTTAGTCTTGCACAGACAGCCCACCCTCTGCACAGGGGGTCTCCCACTCTGGCCACGTTGGAAACACACCAGCTGTGACAGTCCTGAGGGCTGGTGCCCAAATCTTGCAGGATCTCAGCTCCCGAATCCAGGGATCTAACCTGGGCCCTCCGCAATGAAAGTGTGGGCACTGAACCACCAAGGAATTCCCAGGGAATTAACCACCTTGGAAATGTGATTCAGTCTTCCACACAATAGGTATTTGAGACAAACCAGTTACTTGAGTTTATGGAGCATTTGCTCAACTGCAAGCGAGAAGCTTTTTTTACATTATTAGTTTTTTAAACTCATATGTGTTAGGTATTTAAAGTTATTTCAGCATAACTGAGTGGAACTGAAAACAGCATGAGATGTTTAAAGTGTGTGATGTGGTGATTTGATAGACATTGTGAAGGGGTTTTTCCCTCATCCATTCAATTAACATATTCATACCTCCCAAACATTTATTCTTTTTTTTTTTTTTAAATGCTTATTTATCTGTTTTTGGCTGTGCTGGGTCTTGTCGCTGGGCCAGGATTTCTCAGGCTGTGGTGAGCAGGGGCTGCTTTCTGTGGCACACAGGCTTCGCACTGCAGTGGAATCTCTGGCTGTGGAGTGCTGGCTCCAGGGCAGGTGGGCTTCAGTGGCTGCAGCTCTCAGGCTCTAGAGTGCAGGCTCAGTGGTCGCAGGGCCCGGGGACTGGCGGCGTGAGGGCTCTTCCTGGACCAGGGACTGAACCAGCCTCCTTTGCATTGCAAGGCAGATTCTTAACCACGGGACCACCAGAGAAGCCCCACATTTATTCTTATGGAGACTTTACCTGCAATTCTGAGAGGCGAATGCTCTTAATTCCTATTTTACAGATAGGAAAATAGAGGCTCAGAGGTTCAACAACTTGCCCAAAGACGGGGTAAGAAGAGGTGACTGGCCTCAGCCCTTAGGGAAACTCAAAGGGTTCCACAGGATGCCTCTTTGTGAATGGAAGCACACCATCTGGACACAATTAGGGCACAGAAGTGGCATGAAGGACAAAACACCACCCCTGTTCAAGTCTGCAGTTTTATTAGAAAAGTCTGTGACTTAGAACATTCGCCTACAATCAATTGAAGATTAAATAAGCAGTAAATTAAACCATCAGTCGGTAACATATTCTAATTTAGCTCAAGTTTACATGGGGTGAGAAAATGATCTACGGTTGCAAACTTGACGTCTGACGAAGCTGATTTGAAGTGGCAACTCCCCTGCTTCTTGTCAGTAGCTGGCTGGCGCAGAACTCATCTTTAAAGCCATTAAATTAGTCCCGAGAAAACCCATCCTTTCCCTACAGTTCACAAGATTAGAAGCAAAATCAAATTATCCAGGAATGTGACCTCCCCGCGAGGCTGTCAGAAATCAGTGAAGTGTGAACAGACCTGGAAGGCAGTTTTTGCCCTACTGCTGCCTGGGGTAGGGAGGGCTGTCTGAGGTTTTTCCAGTTCTCACTTTCAAACCTGGAGCTTGAACATCTGAAGACCGTGTACTGCGTGGTCTTACTGAGGTGGCCAACAATTCTGAGATGCTAATGTTAGGGCTTCTCCAGTGGCTCAGACAGTAAAGAATGTGCCCTCAATGCAGGGGACTGGGGTTTGATCCCTGGGTTGGCAAGATCCCCTGGAGAAGGAAATGGAAACCCACTCCAGTATTCTTGCCTGGAAAATCCCAGACAGAGGAGCCTGGTGGGCCACAGTCCATGGGGTTGCAGAGTCAGGCACGACTGTGCGACTAACACATACACAATGTAAGGGCAGGGGGTGACAGAGGATGAGGTGGTTGGATGGCATCACTGACTCAGTGGACATGAGTTTGAGCAAGCTCCGGAAGGACAGAGGAGCCTGGTGTGCTGCGTCCACGGGGCAGCAGATACGCACACGAGTGACTGAACAATAATAGCAAATGGAAGCGCGAAGGCTGTTTTCTAAATTTCTAATAATTCAATGTTTGTTCCTTTTTTCCTGGTGACCTTGGCTCCTAGGCAGGAGGGACAAGCCTTGCCCCGCACCTCTTGCAGTGCCAGACGAGTGCCTTTGGGCTGCCCACTCTGTTCATGGGCTGCGCTGTGTTTCTGGGCTTCCTCTAGCTGCAGGAGCCTGGGGTCTCCCGTGGTGGCGTCCCTGGTTGGGGGCGCAGGCTCTGGGGGGTGGGCTCCAGGGCTCAGGCTCAGTAGTTGCGGTGTCCGGGCATGACTGCCCTTCCGTCTGTGGGACCTTTTTGGACCAGGGATTGAAATCGTGTTCCCACTGCTGGCAGGCGGATCCTTTTATTTCTTGTGTGACATGTTGGATCTTAGTTCCCCACCAGGGATCAACCTGTGCCCCCTGCACTGGAAGTGCAGAGTCTTAACCGCTAGACCACTAGGGACGTCCCGCGGCTGGCTGATTATTAACACTGGACAACCGGCGAAGTCCACGCCGTCTGTTAAAGCCAGAGATGCCCATTAAGGTTCATTCTCAGTGAGTCAGACCTTTTTCTTAGCCTCCTGATACAAGAAGCCTTTGTTTTCAGGGTAATCTCAGTGCCACAACTTGCAAACAGCCTTGGAGTGTTCCTCAGAGGGAATGCACCGGAACCTGCGTTAGAAACAGGTAAGTTACGTCCTAGGCAAAGAGCAGAGATCCAGTGGGTAAATAAGCTAAAGTTGAAGGTAAATTTCACACACACGCACAGATCTTTAGTAGCACCGGGGACCTTATATATCCCGGGGTAAAAGTAGAAAGCTGCCGTTATTCACAGTAGCTAGAACGTGGAAGCAATGAGAAAGTACATTAACAGATTATTGGATAAACAAAATGTGCTAAGTACAGACAATTTCAGTCTTAGAAAAGGGGATTCTGACACTTGCTGCAACAGAAGTGAACCTGGAGAACTCTATGCTAACTGAAAGGTGTTACAAAAAAGACAAATCCCATCTAACTTCACTTCTATGAGGTAGAGTAGACGGAGTCATAGAAATAAAGTAGAATGACGGTGGCTGGGCACCATGGGAGGAGAAATCTTAAGTGTTTAACAGGTAGAGTTTGAGTTCTGCAAGAGGAAAATAGTTCTGGAGACAGAGGGCTGTGCAATGGGGACGCGCTTCATAGCACTGAGCCGTCCACTGGAAAACGGCTGAGGCAGTCAATTCTGTCATGTGCGTTTTACCACAAGGAGGAAAAGCAATAGAAACTTGCTACTATTCTGTGCCTCATTTTTGAAGGGAATGAACTCCACACATCTGAAATGGCAAAGCTCTGGAGGGAAGACATGAGCGGTCAGCAGGAGTGTGAAAGCTGGGGAGCTGGAGGGGCTTCCATGTTCCACTCGACAAGCTGCCAGTTTCCTCAGCGCTGCCACACTGGGGGCAGCAGCAGAGCCAGGGTGGCCGCGGCGGGAACGCATGCCCCGGCTGAGGTGGAAGCCTCTGGAGGGCCTCTGCGGGACTGGAGCTCACAGCTGTGCTGGGGACCGTAACGCTGTCTCCACGAGACAGAGACAGGCAGCGAGACGTGGTTTTAAGCGATTCTAACACTGGGAGCTGTAGAGGCTGGGACGCCGCACACCCCGGGCCGGTGCCTGCGGAGCACCCGAGGGGCCCCCTCCCAGACGGGCACGCGGGGCAGCAAAGACGCGTGCGCAGGGTCGTCCGGCTGGCGCGCGGCAGAGCCGGGAGCGAGCCCCCAGGCCCCGGCTCTGCACCTGTCCCCACGCAGTCCCCACGGTGGCTCAGCTCTGGAGCCAGGCCCCCTGCAAGGACAGGGCCCCCTCACAGCACCTGCCCCTCCCGCTGCTGCACGTGAGGAACAGGCCTGCTTTCGCTAATAAACTAGAATAGCGTTTATTTATTTCTTAGACTGTTTATTGTACATGCTGTATTTGTGGGAAATCATGACCTCTGAAGGAACTCGGAGGTAAACTGCATTCTGAGCCGGCTACAGTCAGGTTGAGCATGGCACAGTTAAGCAGAAGCCTGCTTCTCTTTATAGGTTGCCATCATCTTCTTGATTTCAGCAATAGCTTTCCCGGGATTCAGCCCCTTGAAAAAAGGAGAAGAGCGTCAACATGAAACGTACGTGAAACCGAATGAAGAGCCCGATGACCTGGGGCGAGGCTCCCGCGTCGCTGGCGCCGCGTCCAAGCCCCGCGTCGCTACCCAGGCCTCTGACCCCTCGGGGCTGGCTGGGGTGAGAGTCCCCATCCCCACTCCTGAGACGGCGCTCTCTCTGCAGGAGCCAGTCTCACAGGACGTCTGCAGGTGAGGCTCCCTGCGGCTGGGCAGAGCCCAGGAAGAGCTCCTCCTCCTGTGACCACACTGTCAAAAGCAGGCAGGTGTCTCTAAAGGCTTCACGTCATACTGTTGTCACTAAATCATCACCACCGGGAACCAGCATTCACAAGCCCTCAGAACTGCACGGGAGGAACAGCCCTGTTGCCCCTTCCTGAGCGCCGTGAGCTAACTGGCAGTGACACTGGGGCGAGCTGCAGCCCGGCCCACAGCTGTCCTGCAGGAGGCACGGTAATGGAACCCAGTGAGTGCTGCCAGCCTCCCGGAAACAGCAAGGGGACAACCCAGTGTTCGGTAAAATTAGACACTCATCTGAGGCTAGTGAAGGTCTCATTTTAGGACAACTCTTAACTTTGAAATTGAAGCGTGTGGGAAAAAGAGATCTTCAGAGAGAAAGAGAGGGAAAGAGAAGTCAGTCTTCAAAAGACTGGTCCCTGAAAGTTTATGGGATCACAAGTTTATTCCTTTGAACTGATCCTTCAAAAGGAAGTTCCCTGGAATATCAATACATGACGTGACAAAGGCAGATGCTGACAAAGGACTCACAAACAATGTGTGCAGCGCTCACCCCTCTGCCCAGGGTGCCCAGAAAGGTGGTTCCAGCACGGCTTGGGGGTGAGGCTGGGGGGAGGACCTCCCGCCACTCTGACCCAGGGAGCCGCATATACCGCCTGCCCGCCGCAGCTCAGGAAAGGGTTCAGACTCAGACAGGCAGTAAGAGGGCCTGACCTGGCCCCGGGCAGGAGGGCAGCCCTGGGCTGGGAGGAGCGTGGCAGGCCTCTAGCCCTGCCCCAGCCCGACCGTGCCCCGGCTTGCGGGCTCAGCTTTCCCATTTGTAAAAGGGGTTGTACCGGACGGTTTTCAGGGCCCCTTCCAGCTCAATCACCCTGGGCCAGTGTACAGCCTCAGAGCCCAGAGCTCGCCCCTGCTTTACCAAGGGGCAGGCAGGACACAGAAGTCAGCCCCTGGCTGGCTGGTCCATCTGCTGCCCTCTACAATGCATGGGTTCACGCCCAGGAAGGTGCCTCAGGAGGCTGTGTGGAACTTTTAAGAAACATGCACACACAAGCCAGGCCGCGCTGGAGCAGCTGTTCTCTGACTGACCAGCTCAAACAGATCCAGGATCTATTTTGTTTTAAATAACAGAAAGTCATGTTTCCTGAGCGTTCACTCTGTGCCAGCCCCTGTCCTGAGAACATCAGCGGCGTGAACTGCCTCCAACTGGGCAGAGCGCAGGTAAGGGCAGGCAGCGGTGCCTGCGGCCCACGCTCTCAGCCCGTCAGCACCCAGCAGGCCCCTGCTGATCCCCGCGCCGACATCCCCTGGGAGACTGCGGCCGGGGGCTGAAACAGTGGCCCAGTCTGGATCTCACGTCTGTTCAGATATGCCGCCTTTTCTTTCTTAAACTGCTAACTGGCTGGGCGTGAGCCTTCCATCTTGCTGCCTGTCCCTTAAAACGAAACCGCTCCGCCCAAAGTCCCACACAGAGGGCGGTCCTGGCGGCTCCCCGCCCACGGGCTGGACCACCGGTGCTGGCTTCCCATGTGGGCTGTGCCGGGAGAACTGAGCTGGGCCACAAGCCTCCCTCCGGGGAAGGTAAGCAGAGAAATGAGGAGACAGGCAGCTGCTGTGGGCAGGGTGAACTCAGGAGCAGGAACAGGAAGAGGGAGTGAAAGCTAAGCAAGCAGAGCTCCGAGCCAGAGAACAGACACACAGACAGCGCAGGCCTGCTGTGGGGCAGAGCGGCGGGCGGAGCCCAAGGGCCCGCAGCCCCCATGGCTGCCTGTGCTCAGATGCTTCCATCCCGTCCCGTGGTTCCTGCAGTCAGGGCGAACCCAGCAGATCTGAGGGCGGGAACCCTGTCCCTGTGCCGACACGCTCGGGCCCACACCGAGGCAGCTGCGTGCTCTGCCTCTGGGGGCGTGCACTGGCGCAGGCCCGTACCTTGGGGCAGGTCCGCGTGCAGTTCATGATGGTGTGGCAGCGGTAGAGAGAGAAGGGATCCTGCAGCTTGGCCAGGCGCTCCTCCGTGAAGTCGTCTCTGGAGTCGATCATCCAGCGATAGGCCTGGGGGAGCGGGCACCGGTGAACTGAGCTGTGCCCTAACTGGCCTGAGCAGCCCTGACTGACAGCAAAGCTCCAGGTGTGCAGAGCACCGCGCTCGCCCAGCTTAGAGGTCAGCTCCACACCCTCTACTTTTCATCCTCTCTCAGAGAAAGGCTCCCAACCCTTTCGTAACGTCTTCTGATCACCTTGACTAATGATTCCCACGAACCTCTGAACCACAGCACCTGGTCCCTGGTGCCTAATTATACACCACGGGCGTCATGTCTTCAACTACTGATCTCATGCTCCCATTAGCCTCCTCCCTAGATCATCAAAGAGCAAAGGCAGGGATGCTATGCTTGACTCTCTTTAACTGCCTCCCGCACCTACTCACCGCCTCTGAGTAAACAGATGACTTAACGTTTATTCTACTTATTGATTCTTTTAATTAGCAGAGCCATCCAGGAAGCCTGAGATCAGCCAGCTGAACACTGACTTAGCTCCTGGTCACCAGGCCTGCTCCAGCAGTGTGACCGCCGAGGCCTACACTTCCCAACACCTCAGACACTGCTGTAAGTGCCAACTATGAACGTCTCTCACTATTCAATCTTTAACTCGGCCAGGAGCAGTCCTGCTAACTGGTCACAGAACCACAGAACTTCTCTTTTTGTGGGAAAATGAGAAACAAGAAGTTGTTTTTCGTGTTGCTTAAGGCTCTATGAAAAGCACTGACCACAAATCTAAAAAGTATGAGCTTTCTGGGAACAGAGACAGTGACTCTCGGCCGTGAACTATACATCCAGTCAAAGGCACTGAAGAGCAGCATGCCTTTCTTTCTAAGCAACCCCTCAACCCAGCAGTGTGGGATTTCATCAGCCGGGAAACCACCTCCAACCTTTCACTGGGTAACTGCCCCTCAATGGAATTCTCTCTCCCTGCCTGCATGTTGAAAATCCCTGAGAGGGAGGTGGGGAGCTTTCTGACAGATGGAGTCAGGGAAAGCCGGCAAGTGGGCAGCGAAGAGCAGGCTGCACGGGAAAATGAAACCTCTGCATGGCACGGCCTGCCAACCTGCAGCCACTAGCCACACTGAACGAAGGCATCCTGCAGATGACGCCCCAGATTTATCGAAGCCAAGTGAAGGCGATGCGACCCATCACCCTGTTTGTAGTGGGTGCCAGGGAAGGACATCGCCCCTCAGAACAGCTGGTTTCCAGCACTGTCCTGCTGGAGGCCCGAGTTCCAGCACTTCACCTGCATGAGGACCGCGGGGCCCAGGTACTTGTCTCCGTTCCACCAGTAGCTCGGGCAGCTGGTGCTGCAGCAGGCGCAGAGAATACACTCATAGAGCCCGTCCTGTTTGGGGAGAAAGGGCGATCAGGAGCCTATCATGAAGAGATGGTTGTGACCTGAGCTGATGAGATGTGACGTGTGGGGTCAGCTCATGGACAAAGTGCAGAGTTCTCAGTTCTGCATGAGTTTTCTTGGCAAAATCCCAGGAGTGGTTTGCAGAGATTTACCAGGTCCATAAAAAGATTTTGCAACTGATCTTCAGACACGTGCTGGGTCAGAGCCCAGAGTTCCTAAGTCCAGATGTATTTATCCTTTACTAAATAACCCCTTATCTTAAAACATGAAAAGAACGTACCACCTCGAATGCAGTCTAGCAGAAATTAAAAAGCCCCCAAGTGCTGAGGCATCCAGAGTCTACAGCAGCTTCTGCCCTGGGTCAGCAGGGAGCTCAAGGTTTCCAGGGGGAACACCAACACTGTCCCAAACGGCCAACCCACAATGAGCACTAGGTGCCCTACTGACCTCGTTGAACTGGCACGATAGCCCTGAGGTGCATTAGAGCCCCACTTCACAGGTGGGGCACAGAGACTCAGAGTCAGGCCCCTTGCCGAACATCACACAGCTGCCAACAGCAGAGCTGAGTCGGGCCGCCGGGCAGCCTGCTTTGGAATCCCTCCTCTGACACTGCCACACTCACAGACTCACCCTGCCCAACAGGTTCTGACAAACTGGACTCTGATTTGGGGAAGAACAGAAACTGCTCACAAGTGGGAACACAGAAGGGCATGCTGACACCTGCAGCGACAGCCGCGGGCAGACGGCAGGGCTGACGGCCGCCACCGTGAGCACCGGCCTCCAACAAAACCCGTGCTCAGCTGGCGAGTGTGCACGCCAGCCCCGCTGTCCAGACGGCAGGAGGCCACAGCTTTAAGGTCAAAGCCTTAGTAACAGGCATGTTACCATGACTTTCTATGT
The DNA here is from genome assembly GCF_049115385.1 of Moschus berezovskii. NCBI lineage: Eukaryota > Metazoa > Chordata > Mammalia > Artiodactyla > Moschidae > Moschus > Moschus berezovskii. Next base: position 824,700 of record NC_142461.1, read on the forward strand.
GCTTTCTGAGCTGTACCATGTGGCACATGGAATTTAGTTTCCTGACCAGGGATCGAACCCATGCCCCTCGCAGGAAGCTTGGAGTCTTAACCACTAGACCACCAGGGAAATCCCAAGAACGTTCCTTTCTTGATGTTTTATGGGGAAGAGGTATGCATGAGTGTGTGCTCAGCTGTCTGACCCTGCATGACCCCATGGTCTGCGGCCTGTCAGGCTCCTCTGTTGGTGGGATTTCCCAGGCAAGAACATGGAGCGGGTTTGCCATCTCCTCCAACAGGGACGAGAGGAGATGCTGAAGAGCCCCGAGGAGTCACTCTCACAACTAGGATTTGTTGGTAAGACGGCTCACGCCACGGGATCCAGAGGGTGAGGCATGGCCCGCCGCCGAGGTATGCTCGGTCTGCCAATGGACTGTCCCGTAAATGAATGAAGCAGCGGCCTGCGGCAGTGTGAGTCCTGCTCCTGCAGAGGCCGTGTTGGCACCTGTCTCCTCTGGTCCCCCTTCCCACCTCTTCCTCTCCAGAGGAGTGTGCAAGCCGGAGACTTCTTAAAGGAGGTTAAAGTGTGCAACAGAGAGACTATACCCTTGATAACGACCCCTTCACTCTCGGAGACTCCACAGCCTGTCCCCAGGGGTAGCACCTCCCAGAGTGAGCAGGCTTGTCGCAAGCCCGCACCGCATCGTCAGACGTGCAGTGTCAGGGGAGCAGCGAGCCCTAGTCCTGGTTCTGCCATTGCCCCTCACTCCCGTTGGTGAACAGCTGGGCCACAGACGGCCAGCACGTGCTTTATTTGCCGGCTCTGCTGGAGAGAAACTGACGCAGCTGCCACGTGTCAAAACCTGGCAATTCACACACTAGCTTCCAGGAGGGGCGCTCCACTCCTCGGCCCTCTGGGTCCTTTGCAGGCCCTCACTAGCCACCTGGCTCTGACAGGCTGGGCGTCCAACCCTGGACAGTTAGTTCTGAAGGTCCTTTCCAGAAGATGCTAAACGGTCCACATCATCTCCTGCTGCCCCTGCCGCCAGCCTCCCCACCCCCGCCCCACCCCCCTGGGTAAACAGCTCTGCAACAATCCTCAAGTCAGACAGTAAACGGGGAGTAATGACCAGTTTCTCACGGTCTTCTATGGACTGCAGATACTGCTCCTTGCCTCTCTGGGATTCATCCTTCTTCTTCAGGTAAGGCTCAATGGACTTGTACTGAGCATAGAAGTTGCTCAAATCCTGGGGTTAAGGGGAGGAAGAGGAAAAAAAAGGGTCAGACCCCACTGCCCCCCTTAGCATCCTTATTTACCCATTTCTTGGGACACTGCCCACGTCCCGCCCCGTGACGGGCAGCAGGCAGCCCCTCCCTCTGGCACAGACACGTGCAGAGCCCTGCACAGACCGAGAGAAGGGGCTGCATGTGAGCAAGCTCGGGAAACCTCTCCGTTTCCACGTGGGCAGCTTTCCCATCTGCAGTCCTTTCTCCCGATGCCCTTGAAAGCACCCAGGGAGGGAAAGGAAAGCAGTCAGATTTCAGGGGGTAGAAATTAAAGCTTTCCCAATGGAGATTTTCCACATGAATTCTTTGATGTTAGGGCTAAAGTCTTCATTTCTGAAACTGTCCCAAGTCTAAACTTCTGTGCCTGTCATCCCTGAACAATCCTCACCAAACTGTCCCAAGTCTAAACTTCTGTGCCTGTCATCCCTGAACAATCCTCGCCAAACTGTCCCAAGTCTAAACTTCTGTGCCTGTCATCCCTGAACAATCCTCACCAAACTGTCCCAAGTCTAAACTTCTGTGCCTGTCATCCCCGAACAATCCTCGCCAAACTGTCCCAAGTCTAAACTTCTGTGCCTGTCATCCCCGAACAATCCTCGCCAAACTGTCCCAAGTCTAAACTTCTGCGCCTGTCATCCCCGAACAATCCTCGCCAAACTGTCCCAAGTCTAAACTTCTGCGCCTGTCATCCCCGAACAATCCTCGCCAAACTGTCCCAAGTCTAAACTTCTGCGCCTGTCATCCCCGAACAATCCTCGCCAAACTGTCCCAAGTCTAAACTTCTGTGCCTGTCATCCCTGAACAATCCTCGCCAAACTGTCCCAAGTCTAAACTTCTGTGCCTGTCATCCCCGAACAATCCTTACCAAACTGTCCCAAGTCTAAACTTCTGTGCCTGTCATCCCCGAACAATCCTCGCCAAACTGTCCCAAGTCTAAACTTCTGTGCCTGTCATCCCCGAACAATCCTCGCCAAACTGTCCCAAGTCTAAACTTCTGTGCCTGTCATCCCCGAACAATCCTCACCAAACTGTCCCAAGTCTAAACTTCTGCGCCTGTCATCCCTGAACAATCCTCACCAAACTGTCCCAAGTCTAAACTTCTGTGCCTGTCATTCCCGAACAATCCTCGCCAAACTGTCCCAAGTCTAAACTTCTGCGCCTGTCATTCCCGAACAATCCTCGCCAAACTGTCCCAAGTCTAAACTTCTGCGCCTGTCATTCCCGAACAATCCTCGCCAAACTGTCCCAAGTCTAAACTTCTGCGCCTGTCATTCCCGAACAATCCTCGCCAGACTGTCCCAAGTCTAAACTTCTGCGCCTGTCATCCCTGAACAATCCTCGCCAGACTGTCCCAAGTCTAAACTTCTGCGCCTGTCATCCCTGAACAATCCTCGCCAGACTGTCCCAAGTCTAAACTTCTGCGCCTGTCATCCCGAACAATCCTCACCAAACTGTCCCAAGTATAAACTTCTGTGCCTGTCATCCTGAACAATCCTCACCAAACTGTCCCAAGTCTAAACTTCTGCGCCTGTCATCCCTGAACAATCCTCGCCAGACTGTCCCAAGTCTAAACTTCTGCGCCTGTCATCCCTGAACAATCCTCACCAAACTGTCCCAAGTCTAAACTTCTGTGCCTGTCATCCTGAACAATCCTCACCAAACTGTCCCAAGTCTAAACTTCTGCTCCTGTCATCCCTGAACAATCCTCGCCAAACTGTCCCAAGTCTAAACTTCTGCGCCTGTCATTCCTGAACAATCCTCGCCAAACTGTCCCAAGTCTAAACTTCTGTGCCTGTCATCCCTGAACAATCCTCACCAAGTCTAAACTTCTGCGCCTGTCATCCCTGAACAATCCTCACCAAACTGTCCCAAGTCTAAACTTCTGTGCCTGTCATCCCCGAACAATCCTCGCCAAACTGTCCCAAGTCTAAACTTCTGCGCCTGTCATCCCGAACAATCCTCACCAAGTCTAAACTTCTGCGCCTGTCATCCTGAACAATCCTCACCAAGTCTAAACTTCTGCGCCTGTCATCCTGAACAATCCTCACCAAGTCTAAACTTCTGCGCCTGTCATCCTGAACAATCCTCACCAAGTCTAAACTTCTGCGCCTGTCATTCCCGAACAATCCTCACCAAGTCTAAACTTCTGCGCCTGTCATCCTGAACAACCCTCGCCAGACTGTCCCAAGTCTAAACTTCTGTGCCTGTCATCCCTGAACAATCCTCACCAAGTCTAAACTTCTGCGCCTGTCATCCCGAACAACCCTCGCCAGACGACCGGCTGGAGGGTCTTCTAGGCCATTTGTCTTCTGCCATTCACATTTCTCAATTAGACTCACAACAGGAAAGAAACCCGCTCTGAAGAACTACAGCATAACACACACACCTCCCAACCCACTTAAAAACAGAAAACTTACAGGAACAAGGTCCTTTATCACGTACATATGTGGCAGAGGGTAGATTTTGGAAACTTTGCTGAGGTTGGTGTCGATCCTGCGGGTGCATGCCAGAGTGTTGCCTCCGTTGATGTTCATGGCACAGGAGCCGCAGATGCCTGGAGAGGGCACGGGCCGCTCTGACCTGCTGCACCGGCTCCCTGCCGGGCGCCAGCAGCAGCGGGGCATCGAAACGGACGTACTGTGCGGAGGTGCCCGCCGCCGTTCCCTCCCCTCCTTCCTGGAATGGAGACGCTAAAGGCTGGAGACCCAAAACCCTGCTGTGAAACCAGGGGCAACCCTGAGGCTGGATGGTGCCCGCCTAGGCAGGCGCTGCTGGCGCCCGAGGGGCCCCCGGTAGCTCCTCACTCCGTGTCTTCTGAGAGGAAAAACAGCCTTTTCTGTGTGTTTGTTTTTAAAGTAACTGTTACTTGAATTATTTTTAAAAACTTTTTAAAAATTTATTGATTTTTAACTGAAGGATAATTGCTTTACAGCACTGCGTTGATTCCTACTGAACTAAACTTTTTTTGGTTTGGCAATGCCGCATGGCTTGTGGGATCTTAGTTCCTCAACCAGGGATTGAACCTGGACCCTTGGCAGTGAAAGCTCAGAGTCCTAACCACTGGACTGCCATGGGATTCACCGAACTCAAACCCTCAACAGATTAAGACCCCAACAAATCAGCGATGTCTTGGCCATCTTAACGTTGAGGCCTGGACACAGGTAACCCAGAGGTCGCTCTGACTCCTACTGTCTCCACAAAGCAGCTCGGTGCCTACACTGTGGATGTGAAGCCCACACGAGTTGCCTTAGAGCCGACTTCCCAAGGAGGATGAACTAATGTGAAACCAAACCAAAGTAAGCAAAAGAAGGCACTGAGCAAGCACCGCGAAACGGGGATTTCCTTAGCTTGCACTCATTTCCTGCATATGGAACTTCCTAGGTATTTCAGGGTTACAAATGACCACAGGGTCTAACCCCTGCTACCACATCTCTAATTTAAAAAAAAAAAGAGACTTCCCTTAAAAGGGTTTGCCTGGAAACTCTCTTTACAAACTACAAGGGAAACAGAAGTAGCCACAGTTAGTATCATTCTGCCTTTTTTATTTTTAGCTCACATGGGCCACACCTGGTGTTCCTGGCTCAGAAAGGTTCCTGAAAAGTGTCTTTATTTCCTTTGCTGTCCGGTTGGTGTCTAATTACAGCAGGATGTTCCCTCAACAGCAGGATTCAGCCAAACTATCCCAACTATCATACGTGTCAGCAGCATCGGCTGCATTAAATCCAACCCTGTAAGATTAGCTGAATCAAAACAGACGTCTTAGCAGCAGGACTTTAAATGCTTGAGACTACCGTAGGAACACAGATGAAGCGCGGTGGGCCAACAGCTGGAACGACCTTTCCTCGCACAGAAGGGGCTGGTCTTGGCCCCAGCAACCCTGTTCTGGTTTTATCCCAGGCTGCCGAGCCCGGCTAAGTGCGTGTGCCGCCTGAGGGAACAATTCCAGAATCTGACAGCGCTGCCTGAGTCCTGGCTCCTGACTCACCACCTCCGGGTCCCTCCGGAAGCCCGGACCCTCCCCGGGCCTCCGTCTCCTCACGTGTCCGCCGAGTTGTCACTGACAGCAGCTCCCATCTGTCTCACGTGAAGCGCCCAGCGTGGAGAGCACACAGCCTGTGCTGCACAGCCAGCAGGATCGTCAGCCGCCACAGCACCCCTGTGGCTTTTCCCACCCCGGAGAACTCTCTGCATGATTACTTAGGGGTTTTCTTTAAATCAGCTCCTTTTACTTAAATTCTTATTTAAGAAATCATTTCTATCACTGTTCCACTGTCGTGAGTAATTATATTTTTCTAGTACGTAGCTACGAAAGTAAAAAATGTCGGTGCACGCTGGAATCAGCAGCGCAATGTAGCAATTGCTGTTCCCACCCAGAACGTCCCACTGACCGCCTGCTCTTGCACGTGTGATGTGGGCGCTGGACAAATGGTGAGTGTCGAGAAGTTCCCCACCACCACGCGAGTGAAGGGGCTCTGTGGCCGCCAGGCAGAGTGTCTGAGCTGGTCCCCGAAGGGTGCAGCCGCCCACACAGGCTGTCAGACGCAGTAACCATGCAAGTGAAGGCTCCTCAAGGGAAATAAACTCCGAAACCCAAACCTGTATCCGGAGTTCAAACTCCCAACACTTCTGCCCAGGAAAAGCAAGTGTGACTTGCGGCGGGGCTGCCTGGCAAAGTGCTTCCGCCACCGTCCAGAAAGCCCCAGAATCGGCTCTGGCCAGTCCAGGCCTCTTTCAGGAACCAGAACAAGTGTCCGAGCCCAACAGGGAAGCAGAGGCTTACCTTCTCTGCATGATCTTCGGAAGGTCAAGGTAGAATCAATTTCATTCTTAATCTTGATTAAAGCATCCAACACCATAGGACCACAGCTGACCAAAAGGAAAAAAAAAAACACAGAAATTACAGACCCAGTTGTGTTTATGTGAAGCTCGATCTCCCTGCACGTTACCATGAGGTAGTCTAAGACAGCGGCACGTGTCAGCTGCTCTTCTCCCGCATCTGGCCTTCTCAGGTCACCGTCAGAGCGCTCCAGTTTTTCCTGTGCGCACAGTGGAGCGGGCACACTCTGACACAGCGTCAGGACGCCTGTGCTCTGCTCTGAGGGCCACGCTGCACGCACACGCCTAGGACGCGAGTGTACGGAAGTGGAGGCGCGTTTGGGTCGGGGAGCACCGTCCACACACCCGCAGCTCGTGTCTTCTTCTAAAGCTCCCTGCAAGGTTTTCCCAAATAATTCATTTCACGTTTCAGTTTTATTTTTTTGGATGCAAACAGTAAGTAGCTTTAAATGGTCAGTTAACGGCTTCTCGGCTCTGAAGCACAGACAGCAATGTCTGCGTCACACAGGACTGCCGCGGGTGAGCCCACACAGACGAGACACTGAAGAGCAGAGAGCGCCTCGCACACGCAGTCTAACGACGACGGCAGACACTGCAGCTACAAAAATGGCTTATTCTCTCAGAGCCTCAGTTTCTTCATCTGTAAAATGGGATTAGTATTTATATCAAATTATGAAGATTAAATGCAACAAGGTCCTACTGAACTATATTCATATCCTGGGATAAACCAGAGTGGAAAAGAAATGAAAAATAATATGTATACTGAGCCATTCTGCTCTACAAAAATTAACACAACATTGGAAACCAAATACACAGTACTTCAATTAAAAAAACTACACTTTCCAGAGTACCTGGCACAGAGGCATGCTTAGCAAATCTGTCTCCTGGCTGACATCTGCACCCTATTCTCAGTATTTCTCTGTGCAGGAGGGTTAAACATACGCCCCCTCCCGATTTTCCATACGCTGTCTCTTTCTCTCCCCCACCCAGCTTTGAGACTACCGACAACACTGCTGTAAAGTTAAGGTACGCTGCTGCTGCTGCTCAGTGGCTAAGTCGTGTCCGACTCTGCGACCCCATGGACGGCAGCACACCAAGCTTCCTCCCTTCACCATCTCCCAAATTTGCTCAGACTCATGTCCATCAAGTCAGTGGTGCTCTCTGACCATCTCATCCTCTGGGGTCCCCTTCTCTGCCCTCAATCTTTCCCAGCATCAGGGGCTTTTCCAATGAGTCAGTTCTTGGCATCAGGTGGCCAAAATATTGGAGCTTCAGCATTAGTCCTTTCAATGAATATCAGGACTGATCTCCTTTAGGATGGACTGGTTGGATCTCCTTGCAGTCCAAGGGACTCTCAAGAGTCTTCTCCAATGCCACAGTTCAAAAGCATCAATTCTTCGATGCTCAGCCTTCTCAATGGTCCAACTCTTATATCCAAACATGACCACTGGAAAAACCATGGCTTTGACTAGACGGACCTTTGCTGGCAAAGTTGTGTCTCTGCTTTTTAATACCCTGTCGAGGTTGGTCACAGCTTCCCTCCCAAGGAGCTTTTAGCATCTTTTAATTTCATGGCTGCAGTCACCATCTGCAATGATTTTGGAGTCCAAGGAAATAAAATCTGTCACTGTTTCCACTTTTTGCCTTAAAGTGTATAACATGATAATCTGATACATAGTGAAAGGACTGCCATAATAAGGTTGGTTAGTTAACACATCTGCATTATCTGTACGTATTTCTACCAACAATATGCCATACCCTTTCCACTGTACCTCTGCTAACACTGGGAATTGTAACCTTTTAAAAAAAAGCCTGCTCTTCTGAGAATGGAGAAGTGTTATTACTGTCAACTGTTTGAGATCTTCGAATACTACAGTAGCTGATTATTTGTCACAAATTCACTGATCTTTCCTCACATCAATCATTTATGTCTGCTCTGTACCAGGTTCTGTTCCAGGTGTTAGACATCCACCAGGGGACAAAGCAGATACAAATTCCTGCCCGCAGGCAGCATTCATTCCAGTGGACTGATCTTATAGACTCAGTCTCTCCATGCTCTTTGCCTCTTTGTTTGGACTTCCCTGGTAGCTCAGGCGGTAAACCGTCTGTCTACAATGTGGGAGACCTGGGTTCAAACCCTGGATTGGGAAGATCCCCTGGAGAAGGAAATGGCAATCCACTCCAGTACTCTTGCCTGGAAAATCCCATGGACGAGAAGCCTGGTGGGCTACAGTCTATGGGTTTGCAAAGAGTCGGACACGACTGAGCGGCTTCACCTTCTGCTTCGCTGAAGTCTGGGGAAATCTCCCTTTCTAGCCTCTGAACTACCGTCTTCCAAACGAGAGGCCCTCCTGTTTCTCTGCTGCTCCTCACCCCAGGACCTCACTTCCAGTCACCGCCTGTGTGGGCGTCTTTTCCATGCTGAGTGATGCAGCAATATCAGAGGGCGTCCCACAGTGGAACTCAACGCTGACACTACCAACCCACGGTCCTTAAGACCCCTCCTCCAGTTTGCTAGAGTGGCTCAGAGAACTGAAAAGAGAAGCTTATTGACTAGATTGCTGGTTTATTATAAAAGGATACAGCTCTGCAGCAGTCACATGGAAGAGAGGCACAGGGTAAAGGTATTTGGGAAGGGAGGAGAGCTAGGACACCCTCTCCTGCAGGCCACTCTCCTGGGCTTTACCAATTCACGCTCTCTGAACCCTGTAATCAAGGATTTTTATGGATGTTTAATTATGTAGGGAAGACTGAGTAAATCACTGGCCACTGATGAGCGATTCAACCTCTAGCCTGCCCTCCCGGGAGGTCAGGGGATGGGGCTGGAAGTTCTAGCCCTCGAATCATATGGTTGGTTCTCCTAGCAACCAGCCCTAATTGAGTGGATTTAGGGCCTTTCAGGAAATCACTTAATATAAACTCAGGTGTGGTTGAAACGAGCTTGCTATAACAAAAGATGCCCATTTTACCTCTATTATTTATCTGAAGGTATTTGAGGAACCGAGAATGAAAACAAAACATAACAAAAGATGACCCTATAGTTCTTTGGGATTACAAGGGTTTTAGAAGCCAGAAACCCAAGACCAAATATATACCACAGTATCACGTATCTAATAAATCTGATGCTAATCCTGCTTCCGCCCTCAACCAGCAATTGGCTATCTGACTTCTGATTTTGAAAGTCAAAATTTTAAAACATGCAAAAAATTTAAATGTTCACAATGTTAAAAATCGACCACTTCTCCTTTTATGATACTGTCCTTTTTTAAGTCTAAAAGACCATGCTCCTTCCTGAGGCCAGATGAATATTTTGTGTTCTCTTCTATTTCTTAGCAAGAATACTGGAATGGGGTGCCACGCTCTCCTCCAGGGATCTTCCGACCCAGAGACTGAACCGGCATCTCTCGTGTCCTGTATGGGCAGGTGGGTTCTCTATTACCAGTGCCACCTGGGAAGCTCTCTTTTCTGCCTTCAAGTACTATTTTTACATTAGTATTTAAAAAATTCCATTTTAATATATATGTAATTTGTACAGTCCAATTCCATCTTACCTATGTCTCTGCGTTAGAAACGGTTGTGTGTGTGCTCAGTTACTGAGCCGTGTCCGCCTCTCTGCAGCCCCACGGCCTGCAGTAGCCGCGCTCGCCTCTCCTCCACGATCTCCGGGAATTTGCTCTAATTCACATCCAGAGTCGATGATGCCATCCAACCATCTCATCCTCTGCTGCCCCCTTCTCCTTTTGCCTTCAACCTTTCCCAGCATCAGGGTCTTTTCCAATGAGCTGGCTCTTCACATCACGTGGCCAAAGTATTACAGCTTCAGCATCAGTCTTTCCAAACAATAATCAAGGTTGACTTCCTTTAGAATCGACAGGTTTCATCTCCGAGCTGTACAAGGGACTCTGAATAGTCTTCTCCAGCACCACAATTCGAAAGTATGAATTCTTTGGCATTCAGCCTTCTTCGTGGTCCAACTCTCACATCTCCACGAGTACTGGAAAAACCGTGTGTGTGCCAAGTTGCCTCAGTCATGTTTGGCTCTTTACGATCCTATGGACCATAGCCCACCAGGCTCCTCTTTCCAGGGGATTCTCCAGGCAAGAATACTGGGAGCGGGTTGCCATGCCCTCCTCCAGGGGATCTTACTGACCCAGGGATTGAACCCAGGTCTCTTGGGTCTCCTGCATTGGCAGGCAGGTTCTTTACCACTAGCTCCACCTGGGAAGCCACAGCTTTGACTATATACACCTTTGTTGGCAAAGTCTGCTTTATAATATGCTGTCTTTTCATTTTGTGGCTGCAGTCACCGTCTGAATTGATTTTGGAGCCCAAGAAAATTAAAATCTGTCACTGCATCCACTTTTTCCCCTTCTATTTGAAGTGATGGGACCAGATGCCATGATCTTGGTTTTCTGAATGGGGAGCTTTAAGCCAGCTTTACCACTCTCCTCTTTCACCCTCATCAAGAGGCCCTTTACTTCTTCGCTTTCTGCCATTAGAGTGGTATCATCTGCATATCTGAGGTGGCTGATATTTCTCCTGGCAATCTTGATTCCAGCTTGTGATTCACCCAGCCTGGCATTCCGCATCATGTACTCTGCATCTAAGTTAAATAAACAGAGCGACAACATGCAGCTTTGTCATACTCCTTTCCCAGCTTTGAACCAGTCAGTTACTCTAGAATTATACGTCCTGAACTTCTCAATGGACTGAGGGTTAATACTGTATCACTTCAGGTAACCACCTTCCAGCTTTATGGGTGAGCTTGCTCTCAGCTCTCATGATGGTTATCAGTTATCAGGACCTCCCTGGTAGTTTCACGCTAAGAATCTGCCTGCCAGTGCAGGGGACGTCGGTTCAGTTCCCGGTCTGGGAAGATCCCACCTGCTGCAGAACAACTAAGCTGAGGGCCACAACCTTAGAGCCTGTGCTCTGTAGGGCCCAGGAGCCACAGTTACTGACACCTGTGCGCCCAGAGCCCGAGCTCTGCAGCCAGAGGAGCCACTGGGCCGAGAAGCCCACGCACCAGACCAGGAGCGCCCACTGCCCGCAGCGACTGCAGAAGACCCGGCGCCGCCAGAAACGAGGAGCCAGTGACGACCCCGCCACATCTGTGAATCATACTGTGTGTGACACGCTACAGACTGTTTTCAAGTCACCGTTCACTCTAGTAGCTAAGAGGGAAAGGGTTATATTTATCATATCTGGTGCTTTTTATTATTTTCCTAATAACTGAGATTCCACAAGGTGTTATTTTTCTTCAGCTTGAAAAACTTCCTCTTTCATGTGGCACAGGTCTCTGGCTATTACTTCTTTCACTTTCTGTTATCTGAAAATGTCTTAATTTCATCTTCATCCTGAAGCATCTTTTTATTGAATACAGAATTCCAGTTCACAGAGCTTTCCTTTTAGTAATTTAGAGAAGTCATTCCATTGTGTTTCAGCTTCTGTAATTTCTGATGAGCAGTAAACAATCATTCACATCTCTGCATGCAATGTGTGTTTTTTCTCATGGCTTGCAAGATTTTCTCTGTATTTTTATCTTCAGTAATTTGACCATCATGTGCTTGGTGGTTTTCTATGTATTACCCTGCCTGGAATTCATTAAGATTCTTGAGTATGTAAATTATGCTTTTCACAAGCTTGAGTAAGTCTTGGCCATTACCTCTTCAAACATTTTTTGCTTATTTTTCCATTGCACTTCTTCTGGGACTCCAATTACATGTGTGCTAGAGCTTCTGATGGCAACCCACTCCAGTGTTCTTGCCTAGAGAATCCCAGGGACGGGGGAGCCTGGTGGGCTGCCGTCTATGGGGTTGCACAAAGTCGGACACGACTGAAGTGACTTAGCAGCAGCAGCAGAGCTTCTGATACTGTTCCATGGATCGATGAAATGCTTTTTTAAACACCTCTGCTTTCCTTTCTGTCTTAGGAACAGACACTTTCTAGTGCTTGGTTTTAATTTCAGTGCTTTACTCTCAGGCTTGCTGCCAGTCTCACCCTGCACTGGAACAAAGCCCGTCCAGTGAACTTTCTGCTGCAGACGCTGCGCTGTTCAGCTCCAGAGTTCCCACTGGTTCTTTACATTTCTAACTCTCTGCTGAGATGTCCTACCCTGCTATGAGTGTCTCCTCCTTTATCTAAGAACACAATTACGATTGCTCAGAATCCTTTCTGCTGGTTCCCACAGTGGGTTGCTTCCCAGCTGGCCTCTGCTGAGAGTCTTTTCGCTTGAGTGTGTGCTGTGCTGTGCTGCTTCTGTGCATGAGGAATTCTGGGTTGTCTGCTGGACCCTGTGAATAACACGCTGCAGCAACGCTGGACTGTACTGTGCTTCTCAGAAGTTTCCAGTTAGTTTCCGTCGCTCAGTCGTGTCTGACTCTATGCGACCCAGTGGACTGTAGCCTACCAGGCTTGTCTGTCCATGGGATTCTCCAGGCAAGAATACTGGAGTGGGTTACCGTTTCCTTCTCCAGGGGATCTTCCCGACCCAGGGATCGAACCCGGGTCTCCCGCATTGGAGGCAGATGCTTTAACCTCTGAGCCACCAGGGAAGTCCTCTCAGAATAGTGATGGGTTTTTTTTGTTGTTGTTAAAGCAACAATTAGTATGACTGAACTCAAGACCTGGGCAGTTCATAAACTCCCGCCCCGTACCTCGTTGCAGGATTTCCCCCTCATTTCCTGGTTACTGTGGTGGCTTCCAAATGCATATTCTGGTTCTGTAAGCTAGTGACCACAGTAAGACTATGGTTTTAACCGAGTTTTAGCCCGTGCACTCCCACGTCAATGGGGGCTTGCCCTCAGTTAACGAGCATGCAGAGAGCTCACGTCCCAAGCGACATTCCTTACTGCCAACCCTCTCTGTGTCTGCCTGCTTCGGTCCCTCTCCGGCGCCTCTGGTCGCTGCTGCTGCTGCTTTTCAAGATTCATGTATCTTGCCTGTGCTGGGTCTTGACTGCAGTGCACGGGCTTCTCGCTCAGGGGCTCCCCTGCTGTGGGGCACAGGCTCCAGGCACACGGGATCAGTACCTGTGGCATGCAGGCTCTTCCCGAACCAGGGGTCAAACCTGTGTCCCCCATGTTGGCAGGCAGATTCTTAACCATTAGACCCTCAGAGAAGCCCCACTGCTTCTTGTATTTATTTTATAAACCAGAACGTACAGTTATTATTTGTAGAAGGGTCAGGGCTTCCCTTGTGGCTCAGATGGTAAAGAGTCTGCCTACAATGGGGGAGACCTGGGTTCGATCCCTGGGTCAGGAAGACCCCCGGAGAAGGAAATGGCAACCCACTCCAGTGTTGAAAAGTCCCATGGACGGAGGAGCCTGGCGGCCTACAGTCAATGCAGTTGCAAAGACTGAGACGGACACGACTGAGCGAATAACACTTTCACTTTCAACCTAATGAAAGCTCCTTCTGCCATTACTGGAAGTAAATGCAATTAATCTTTAAATTTTTTTTATCATTAAAAATGTTATAAATTTAACTCTTCCAGTTTTAATCACATTCTGCAGTTTTAATTTGCAAAGTTTTTAAGTATCTGGTAACATTTTTACTATTCCTTAATCAAGTAGTTATTTAAAAGAGTGCTTTTTAATTTCTAAGTAATTATGGTTTTTTTGCTCTTAATGTGAATTTTTAGTTTTATTATATTATGGTCAGAAAGTGTGCTCTATACAATTTTCCTTTATTTGGATTTTATTAATAATTTCCAGTTGCTAAATATTTGATAATTTGGTTTGAGAAGATCATATATCAATTAACTCTATTAAAAGAGTTTATGGGTTGACAGAGTTAAAAAAAAAGCATTTAGAATATTGGTAGTTTTCAAACATTTTTTCGGTGCCATCGAAGCTTTTGTTCAAAGGAAACACTCATTTATAAATAAACAAACAGCAAAACAGAGCAGTGCTGGGTTACTGGGGAGGCAGAGGCGGCCGGCAGCGGGAAGCTGGAGCCCGGCTCACTGGACTCCCCTTCCTCTCGGCTCTCTGTGAGCGCCTCTACAGATGACGGAGGAGTGGCTCAGAGACGTGACGTGACGGACTCGACCTGCTGCTGCTCTGAAGACTATGAGCCAAGGACTGTGCTGGTCTCTAAATACTGGGAATGGCCCTCAGCTGACTTCTGCCAACAGCCTGAAGGAACAGAAAAGATTCTCTAGTCTCCAGAAGGAACACAGCCTGCTGACACCCTGATTTTAGTCATGAAACCTTGATCGAACTTCTAACCTACAGAACTGTAAGAGAATAAACCTATGTTTGTGGCAATTATTACTACAGAAACAGAAAGCTAATTAATAGGAAGGGATCACTTTTAATATTTTAACTACACCCCTATCTTGGCCCATCACCTTCTGGACAAGTTTATAGTGTTTATCATTATTATAAACCACATAGCCCCGTATTCATAAATTAACATAAAAACACTGGGTATTTTTAAACTGTTAATGTGTCATGATTTCAGACCTATGCTAAAACCATGTCTACTGTTACACTTTGAGATGGAAGTATTCCTAGAAACTGTTACACTTTGATTCTGAAGAAGGAAAGGACTTTTCATAAAAGCTGTTCTTGCTGGTATTATCATTTTTTAATCTAAAACCCCAGATTACTATTATCTTTTTAATTTAATTTTGACTGAAGGAGAATTACAATACTGTGCTGGTCTCTGCCCTGCACCAACATGCATCAGCCATAGGCATGCATACGCCCCTTGTACGGACTGGCCATAGGCATACATACGCCCCTTCCTCTTGAGCCCCTCTCCTGGTATCTTTGTGAATCAGGTATCTATGTCATTCTTGTTTTAAAAATAGATGATAAATTCCAGAGCCACTGGGTACTCTCAGTTTTAAAACCTTCCAAAGATGGGAAAAATGTGTCCCTGAATCAGATCAAGAGCTCACCTTCATTTATCAAATACCTAGCTTTCACAGAGATACTCACTTATTCAAATCAATCTCGTAAGTTTGCATATGAGGTTTGTCTCCAGTCTTGTCTGGGTCCCATCGATAGATGGCAAATTTCTTGATTCGGGGTGCTGCAGCTGCAGCTGTCTGGGCCCCACGGCAGGCCTGAAATGTAAAAAGTTCACAAGAAGGGAAGAAAAAAAGAATCATTAAAAATGAGAGTGCGAGATCAGTCATTCTACTTCGCTGGCACAAGTGCAATTCTGGATGCAAACTCGCACAAACTGACACAGCCCTCCCGAGAAACACAGCCCTCCCGAGAGACACAGCCCTCCCGAGAGACACAGCCCTCCCGAGAGACACAGCCCTCAAGGTCCGACACACGGCACTGCAACGGTTATCTGCAGCGACGGCACCGGGGGCTGGCGAAATGGCGCTGAATACACACACACGGCCTCTGCCCTCAGAGAAACCAGTGTGCAGTGAGCAAGAAGGGAGAGGAGATACTCAGAATAAAATACAGCGAGGGAAGAACGCAGCAGAGACTTATCTAAGTGGTCAGGGAGGTCTCCATAAAGGATACTTAAGCTGAGGCTTGATGACAGGGGCGAGGGGAAGAAGAAGGGGCATTATAAGCTGAAGGAGCAACACGTGCAGAGGCCTGGGTGGGAGAGCACAGAGCCCTGGGAGGACCGAGAGGCGTCCGCTGTGCAGGTGGTGACCTGAGAAGCGATGGGACGGGGCAGGCTCCAGGAAGTCAAGACAGACTTCTAAGTTCTGATCTTATCCTAAGAGCAATGAGAAGCTAACAAAAATGCATCAGGTGGATGACATGTTATTTTTGAGAAGACCACCACTGGCTTACAAAAGAAGACTCGTCAGATGACATCTAGGGAAACCAGGTAGAAAGCTGCTGCGGTGGTCGAAACCAGACGCTGGTGTTTAGATGAGGCATTTTAGTCTGAGCCACTGTAAGAAAACACCAAAGACTAGGTGGCTAACACATTTACTTCTCATGGTTCTGGAGGCTAGAAGTCCCAGATCCAGGTGTCGGCGGATCCGGTTTGGCGTCTAAGTGAGGACGGACGGCTGCATCCCACTCTGCTTTCACATGCTGCAAAGAGATCTCAGGTCTCACCTTCTCTCCATAAGGGCAGTGATCCCATCACACAGGTCCTGCCCTCATGACCTAATCTAACCCTAACTCCCTCTCAAAGGCCCCAAGTTCAAGTACCATCACACTGGGGATTAGGGCTTCTACGTCCGAATTCTGGGGGAACACAAACAATCCACCCATAGCAGGACAAAGCATACTGGATCTGAAAACGAGATAAAATCTGGGCACTAACAAACAGCAGAGACCTGCGCTCTGAGGGTCTGTCACAGCTCCTGCGCATTTACAGCCTCTGACAGTCAGTCTCACGCGTGAGCCAAGGGGCCCTGGAGCGCCACCAGGGGCTGCTGGGAGACGACAAGGGTAAGGGGGGCCAGCTTCCCACCCTCCTTCCAACAGAGCAGCCTCCCCACAAAAACGTATTTGCAAAAAGGGTGCTTTGCTCAAAAAGTTACCTATTTAAATTATACTCATCTTAAAAGCTACTATTTATTATTGCCAGGTACTGTATTAAATGCTTTATAGTAATGAGTCCACTGGATCTTCACTTTTAAAGATGAGACAAATGAGGCTCAGAGATCAAGTGAAGGGCCCATGATCAAGAGCTGCTGAGTGGAGCCAGGACTGGAACCCAGGTCTGGCTCCAGAGCCCATGTCCCCAAACACTATTCTGTCAGCTCTCTTCTTCACGCTGTCTTCTTCTGCACCTACTCCTTAAGGTCGCGTGTATTAGTCAGGGTTCTCCAGAGAAACAGAGCCAGCGGTGTGTGCCTACACACACACACGTGAAGAGAGATTTAGTGTAAAGAATCGGCTCAAGCGACTATGGGGAAGCAACTCCCAAGATCCGCAACTGGCCGGTTGGGGGCCCACGGTGCAGCCCCGGTTCAACGCCAGCGCGCGCAAGACCCAGGGAGAGCTGTTACCTCAACTCTAAAGGCAAGAAAAAGACATCAGTGTCCCAGCCTGACAGAGGGACTTCCTCTTATTTCAAGGAGGACCAGTTTTTGTTCTATTCGTATCTTCCATAGACTGGATAAGGCTCACCCATGTTAGAAAGGGCAATATGCTTTACTCAGTCTATCATATTTTTTAAAACATAATTTAAAATTTTTTTAAAATTATATTTTCTGGCCACATTGTGTAGCTTGTGGGATCTTAGTTCCCTAACCAAGGGCTGAACCCAGGGTCCTCAGCAGTGAAAGCCTGAAGTCTTAACCACTGGACTACCAGAGAATTCCCTCAAATATTCGAATAAGGCTTACTTTGCATTTACAGTTATTACAAAAGACTGGCTACAGTCCCCGTATACGGTACCTCCCTGAGCCTACCTTACGCCCAGCAAACTACCCCCTCTACACTGCCCCCCCACCCCCCGTAACCATGTTTGTTCTCTGTATTTGTAAGTCTGCTTCCTTTTTTGTTTGGTTCAGTATTTTGCTGTATTTTTAAGACTCCACATATAAATTATATGAAATAATAATTGTCTTCCTCTGTCAATCTATCAATTAAAATGTTAAACTCATTCAAAAACACTCTGAAACACCCAGAAAAACATTTGACCAAATATCCGGGCCCAGTCAAGTTGACACAGAACATATAACAGTATGGAACCCTACACTTTACATATATTTAACATCTCCCAGCATACCTGGTCCAGGCCTCTGCATATAGCAGTTCAATCCACGGTTAGGAATGATTGAAGAAAAGAGCAAAAACTGAGCATTAGAATAATGCAAAAATGTGGTTTATTTTAAATGTATCTTAAAAGGCTGAATAGTGCAACCTACATCAAGCCATTAAGAGATAAAAGTGCCCCTCTGTTTGTGGCATTCCCATACAATGAATGCTAAGCCACCGCCATCCCCTAGTCCTTGAAGCCCTTTTGCATTTAGGCAGACAAAACAAGGCAGAGACCACACCAAGTCCTGCCGAGCTTCTCCTGTGGCTGTGAGGAGGGGGAAGGATCTTGCCAGTCCAAAGAGTACTTTGCAAAATTGAAACTACATTCCAGGCCAGCTAATTCTCTTATAAACTGCTAAAGAAAGCAAAAACTCTTAAGGTTCACTCAGTAATTACAAGAAATGCACTGGAGTTCATTACTGGCTGGCAAAAACCACCCCAAATTAAATAAAGCTGAAGATATCAACCCTCAGTACGGAAAGAAAACGCACGAAGAAAATGAAAGTGAAGATGAAAGCTGTGTTTTATCAAATCACCAAGCTGGTGAAGACCATTAAAAAAGGAAACTCATTTCTGCAAACGAACACTTGCCAACTAGGGACTCCATTTCGTGAAATGTCAGGAATGCTTGGCTATCGCCACCTTGTGGTGATTAAGAGGAGGTGAACAGATTCTTGAAGACATTTTTTGGCCACATCCTGACAGCGTGGAGGATCTCAGTTGCCCAGTAACCCTGCCCTCAGCAGTGAAAAGGGGCGGTCCTAACCACTAGACTGCCGAGAATTCCCAGCTGAAGGTATTAGCTCCAGCAAGCTTTTGCTTAACGCCCCCCCTACCCTTTTTTGGGGACTTCCCTGGTGGCTCGGATGGTAAAGCGTCTGCCTACAATGTGGGAGACCCGGGTTCGATCCCTGGGTCAGGAAGAACCCCTGGAGAAGGCAATGGCAACCCACTCCAGTACTCTTGCCTGGAAAATCCCCTGGACGGAGGAGGCTGGTAGGCTACAGTCCATGGGGGTCGCAAAGAGTAGGACAGGACTGAGCGACCTCCCTTCACTTCTTCACTCTTTCTCGAGAGATTTAATGAGGTATGTTCATTGTCGTAAATTCACCAATTTTAAGCATATAGTTTGGTGAGTTTTGATAAAATTGTATCACCACTATCACAATCACAACAGGACATCTCCATTAAGAAAGCTCTCTAGTGCGTCTCTGCAGTCAGCGCCCTCTCCCTGCCCCCAGTAGCTGACTGGCTTTCTACCACTGCAGATCCGCCTGACAGAACTCCATATAGATACCATGAGCTCACACATCGCAGGCCTAGCTTCTCTTGCTCCACAAAATGCTTCTGAGATTCATTCATGTTGCTACATATACTCACAGACTGCTGCTCTATTTAAGTTAACACCTTTCATTTGGAAATAACTGTAGAATCCCATGCGCTTATAAGAAGTAATACTGAGATCCCACCTGTCCTTTCCTCGATTTCCCTCAGTGGTAACAACGTACAAAACTACAGCACAACAGTACAACCAGAATATTAACCCCGATATAGTCAAGGTATGGCTTCCCTGGTGGCTCAGCTGGTAAAGAATCTGCCTGCAATGCGGGAGACCTGGGTTCGATTCCTGGGTTGGGAAGATCCCCTGGAGAAGGGAAAGGCTACCCACTCCAGTATTCTGGCCTGGAGAATTCCATGGACTGTATAGTCCACGGGGTCGCAGAGAATTGGACACGTGTACAGAACATTACTCCCATCATCACAAATACCTGCTTTTTCACAGTCACAGTCAGGCCCCTCAGACCTCCCATCCTCACTCCTTCACCCCTAGCAATTACTGATCTGTTCAGTTCAGTCACTCAGTCGTGTCCGACTCTCTGCGACCCCATGAATCACAGCACACCAGGCCTCCCTGTCTATCACCAACTCCCGGAGTTCACTCAAACTCATGTCCATCGAGTCGGTGATGCCATGCAGCCATCTTATTCTCTGTCGTCCCCTTCTCCTCCCACCCCAAACCTTTCCCAGCATCAGAGTCTTTTCCAGTGAGTCAACTCGTCGCATAAGGTGGCCAAAGTATTGCAGTTTCAGCTTTAGCATCAGTCCTTCCAATGAACACCCAGGATTGATCTCCTTTAGAATGGACTGGTTGGATCTCCTTGCAGTACAAGGGACTCTCAGTTACATTTCTATAATTCTGTCATTTAAAAAAAGTTATATAATGTAATCATCTCTTATGTAACTTGGTGGGGGGGTTCATTCAGTGTAACTCTGGAGATTCAGCCAAGTCACATGCCTCAACAAATTTCTTTTTATTACCCAGTAGGGTTCCATGGTCCGATGCACCACAGTTAAGCCATTCAACCACTGGAAGACTGTTTCCATGTTTGAGGCTATTATGAATAAAGCTGTAATGAACAGTTGTGGACAGATTTCTACGTGAACATAAGTCTCCATTTCTCAGGGGTAAATGCCCAAGAGTGTAACTGCTGGGTTTAGAAAACTCAGAGGAACCAGAGATCAATTTGCCAACATTCACTGGATCACAGAGAAAGCAAGGGAATTCCAGAAAAATATCTATCTCTGTTTAATTGACTACATTAAAGCCTATGACTGTGCTGATCATAAGCTGCGGAAGACTGTTAAAGAGATGGGAATACCAGACCACCTTACCTGCCTCCTGAGAAACCTGTATGCAGGTCAAGAAGCAGCAATTAGAACCGGACATGGAACAATGGACTGGTTCAGGACTGAGAAAGGAGCATGAAAAGGCCGTTTGTTGTCACCCTGTTTATTTAACTTATATGCTGAGCACATCATGAGAAATGCTGGGCTGGATGAGTTATAAGCTGGTATCAAGGTTGGCAGGAGAAACAGCAATAACCTCAGATATACGGATGATGCCACTCTAATGGTAGAAAGTGAAGAGGCGCTAAAGAACCACTTGATGAGGGTGAAAAAGGAGAGTGAAAAGCCAGCTTAAAACTCAACATTTAAAAAACTAAGATCATGGCATCTGGTCCCATCAATTCCTGGCAAATCAAGGGGGAAAAGGTGGAAGCAGTGACAGATTTCTTTTCCTTGGGTTCTAAAATCACTGTGTGGTGACTGTAGCGGTCATGGAATCAGAAGGTGATTACTTTTTGGCAGGAAAGCTACAACAAACCTAGACAGTGTAATTAAAAGCAAAGACATCACCTTGCCAACAAAGACGCATATGGTGAAGGCTACAGTGTTTCCAGCGGTCACATACGGTTGTCAGAGGTGGAACATAAACAAGTAGAGCGCTGAAGAATTGATACCTTTGAACTGTGGTGCTGGAGAAGACTCTTGACAGTCCTTTGGACAGCAAGATCAAACCAGTCAATCTTAAAGGAAACCAACCCTGAGTACTCATTGGAAGGACTGATGGTGAAACTGAAGCTCCAATATTTTGGTCACCTGATGTGAAGAGCCGACTCATGAGAAAAGACCCTGATGCTGGGAAAGACTGAGGGCAGAAGGGGGAAACGCTGGGTCAGATGGCTGGATGGCGGCACCAACGCACTGGACACGAATCTGGGCAAAGTGCAGGAGGTGGTGAGGGACGGCAGGCGTGCTGTGCTGCAGTCCACGAGGTCTCAAAGAGTCAGACATGACTGGGTGACTGAGCCGCAACAACAATCGGTAGTAGAACGTTCAGCTCTCAGTAAACTGTGCTCCAGGGTAGGGAGCTGCTGTGCCTGAGTCAGGTGGTAGGGGAGAGGGACAAAATGCTTTAAAACTTAACTTCTGCAAAGTCAAAACATCAGTAAACCTTGCAATTTAAAAAGAGCCTGGGGCTTTGCGGTTGTCAGCTACAGCTCCCTGGTTTTAAGGCCTGATTTAATAGTACTGTCAATGGGCACAGGCATCCGGCTCTCCTAAGCTCAGTTTAACCGCCACAAAGGCCTGTCAAAAATGACTGTGGTTACCCCAATGGGCCCGCATTTTAACACCTCTAATACTTATATATTTGCTTCCTGTCCACTTTACAAAGAGGCAAAGGTCTAAACTTGATCATGAAGAGCGTCCCCAAAGAAACTGTGTTTGCTTGCTGCTGCTAAGTCACTTCAGTCGTGTCCGATTCTGTGTGACCCCATAGACGGAAGCCCACCAGACTCCCCTGTCCCTGGGATTTTCCAGGCAAGACACTGGAGTGGCTTGCCATTTCCTTCTCCAATGTGTGAAAGTGGAAAGTGAAAAGTGAAAGTGAAGTCGCTCAGGCGTGTCCGACCCTTAGCGACCCCACGGACTGGAGCCTACCAGGCTCCTCCATCCATGGGATTTTCTAGGCAAGAGTACTGGAGTGGCTTGCCATTGCCTTCTCCGTGTGTTTGCTTAGAAATCATTAAAAACTCTCTTATCGTAAGGATGATGCAAGACAAAAACAAAACAAGCATGAATCGCAATAGAATATCGGAGTATCAGAAGGTGGCAAACCCCAACCTAAGTTTTGGAGTACCCCAAAGTGTCACTGACTTTTTTTCCCAAAACAACCGGTTTAATTCTGAGTTAAAACCATATTTCATACAACACTTGATACAGCAGGGGGGAGGCTAACAGGAAGGAGGATAGAAGAGAACAGAGCGGGCTGCAGCTCTAAAGGGGAGGGGCTCTGCTCATCTTGAGGGCTGCACTGAGTTAATCCACAGGGTTATGGGGGAAGTGATTTAAAAACATGCCCTGAACAGAAATCTAAACGTTTGTTCTGCAGGTGTTTGTGAAGTGAAGTGAAGTCGCTCAGTCGTGTCCGACTCTTTGCAACCCCATGGACTGTAGCCCGCCAGGCTCCTCTGTCCATGGGATTCTCCAGGCATTTCCTTCTCCAGGGGATCTTCCCGACCCAGGGATCGAACCCGGGTCTCCCGCATTGCAGGCAGACACTTTAACCTCTGAGCCACCAGGGAAGCCTGCAGGTGTTTGTAGTAGAAGTAAAAGTGGAAATAATAGCTTTCATCATTGAGCCCTTTACCATATGCCTGACATTTTACTAAAGTATCTCTAATCTTTACAACATCTCTATTAGGAAAGCTTTTTTATTCTTAATTAAACAATAAGAATAAGGTCATAAAACAAAAGAGCCAGGATTCAAACACAGGTCATCTAACCCCAAAGTCCACCTTGTAGCTGCTATATACAGTGGTGAAAATGTAAATCCAAAGCAGAACAGCACAAAAAGATAATTCCTTTCCCCCAAACAACAGAAGTTTTTTTCATTCATATAATCAGCAAGATTTCAGGTGGCAGTTGCTCCAGATAGCCAAATTTGGCCTTGGAGTACAGAATGAAGCAGGGCAAAGGCTAATAGTTTTGCCAAGAGAACGCACTGGGCATAGCAAACACCCTCTTCCAACACCACAAGAAAAGACTCTACACATGGACATCACCAGATGGTCAGCACCGAAATCAGACTGATTATATTCTTTGCACCCAAAGATGGAGAAGCTCTATACAGTTAGCAAAAACAACACCAGGAGCTGACTGTGGCTCAGATCATGAACTCCTTATTGCCAGATTCAGACTGAAATGGAAGACAGTGGGGAGAACCACTAGACCATTCAGGCATGACCTAAATCAAATCCCTTACGTTTATACAGTGGAAGTGACAAACAGATTCAAGGGATTAGAGTGTCTGAAGAACTATGGACGGAGGTTCGTGACATTGTACAGGAGACAAGGATCAAGACCATCCCCAAGAAAAAGAAATGCAAAAAGGCAAAATGGTTGTCTAAGGAGGCCTTATAAATAGCTGAGAAAAGAAGAGAAGTGAAAAGCAAAGGAGAAAAGGAAAGATAAACCCATTTGAACGCAGAGTTCCAAAGAACAGCGAGGAGAGATAAGAAAGCCTTCCTCAGCGATCAATGTAAAGAAATAGAGGAAAAGAATAGAATCAGAAAGACTAGAGATCTCTTCAAGAAAATCAGAGATATCAAGGGAACATTTCATGCAAAGATGGGCTCAATAAAGGACAGAAATGATACAGAAGCAGAAAATATTAAGAAGAGGTGGCAAGAATACACAGAAGAACTGTACAAAAAAGATCTTCACAACCCAGATAACCATGATGGTGTGATCACTCACCTAGACCCAGACATCCTGGAATGTGAAGTGGGCCTTAGGAAGCATCATACGAACAAAGCTAGTGGAGGTGATGGAATTCCAGTTGAGCTATTTCAAATCCTGAAAGATGATGCTGTGAAAGTGCTGCACTCAATATGCCAGCAAAGCTGGAAAACTCAGCAGTGGCCACAGGACTGGAAAAGGTCAGTCTTCATTCCAATCCCAAAGAAAGGCAATGCCAAAGAATGCTCAAACTACCACACAATTGCA
This sequence comes from Moschus berezovskii, assembly GCF_049115385.1. Classification (NCBI taxonomy): domain Eukaryota; kingdom Metazoa; phylum Chordata; class Mammalia; order Artiodactyla; family Moschidae; genus Moschus; species Moschus berezovskii. The sequence continues at coordinate 848,860 of NC_142461.1, forward strand.
CTCATCTCACACTCTAGTAAAGTCATGCTCAAAATTCTCCAAGCCAGGCTTCAGCAATATGCGAACCATGAACTTCCAGATGTTCAAGCTGGATTTAGAAAAGGCAGAGGAACAAGAGATCAAATTCTGAACATCCGCTGGATTGTTCAAAAACCAAGAGAGTTCCAGAAAAACATCTACTTCTGCTTTATTGACTATGCCAAAGCCTTTGACTGTGTGGATCACAACAAACTGTGGAAAAGTCTGAGAGATGGGAATACCAGACCACCTGACCTGCCTCCTGAGAAATCTGTACGCAGGTCAGGAAGCAACAGTTAGAACTGGACATGGAACAACAGACTTGTTCCAAATCAGGTAAGGAGTACATCAAGGCTGTATATTGTCACCCCGCTTACTTAACTTATATGCAGAGTACATCATGAAAAATGCTGAGCTGGAGGAAGCAGAAGCTGGAATCAAGATTGCCGGGAGAAATATCGATAACTTCAGATTTGCAGATGATACCACCCTTATGGCAGAAAGTGAAGAGGAACTAAAACCTCTTGATGAAAGTGAAAAAGAGTGAAAAAGTTGGCTTAAAACTCAACATTCAGAAAACTAAGATCATGGCATCTGGTCACTTCATGGCAAATAGATGGGTAAATAGTGGAAACAGTGACAGTTTATTTTTTCTCTGTCCATGGGATTTTCCAGGCAAAAGTACTGGAGTGGGTTGCCATTTCCTTCTCCAGGGGATCTTCCCAACCCAGGGATTGAACCCGGGTCTCCCACATTGTAGGCAGATGCTTTACTGGCTGAGCCAACAGGGAAGTCCTACCTAGACAGCATATTAAAAAGCAGAGACATTATTTTCCAACAAAGGTCTGTCTAGTCAAAGCTATGGTTTTTCCAATAGTCATGTATGGATTTGAGAGTTGGACTATAAAGAAAGCTGAGTGCCGAAGAATTGATGCTTTTGATCTGTGGTGCTGGAGAAGACTCTTGAGAGTCCCTTGAACTGCACGGAGATTCAACCAGTCCATCCTAAAGGAGATGTTCACTGAAAGGAGTGTTCATTGGAAGGACTGATGCTGAAGCCTAAACTGCAATACTTTGGCCACCTGATTCGAAGAACTGACTCATCTGAAAAAACACTGATGTTGGGAAAGATTGAAGGAGAGAGGAGAAGGGGAGGACAGAGGATGAGGTGGTTGGATGGCATGGGTTTGGGTGGACTCCGGGAGTTGGTGATGCACAGGGAGGCCTGGCGTGCTGCGGTTCATGGGGTCACAGAGTCAGACACGACTGAGTGACTGAACTGCACTGAACTGAGAGACAGGTTTGGAGGTGGGACAGGAAGGTGAGAAACGGAGAGGAGGAGGGCAGGGAGGTCCGTACAAACCCGGGGAAAACAGCAGGTCAGGCTTGTTCTGAAAGGTGTGAGTGGCGTTGGTTCAAATCAAAGCTCTACCACTTGAGAGCTGAACGGTCTTTGGCAAATTACCTAACCTTTCTGATTTTAGTTCCTCTTTTGTAAGAAGGCAGGGAGTATTAACATCTACCTTAGAGGATTAAGTGGAGGGCCAAGCTCCTAGAATTGTTCAGAAAATAATTTCTGCTTTTCAATATTGGCAACCGTATCAGTTCCTGTATTATTCTGATTGGCAGACAGATATCCTAATCCTGCCAGTGCCAGGAGCAAAGATATACACAAATGAAAGTAGGTGGTTAACTGCCCCCAAGGAATACATAGTCTAGACAAGAAAATGAAACAACATCACAAGTGACAATTAATACATTACAGTTAAATACTTACAGGCAGTGGTTTGGTGGTGCAAACTAAAGCGTAAAAGGAATTCAGAAGAGAAATCCTACTATGTTCTGGACTTCTAGAATCTGAATATGCCCAAAGGTAACACACCACGCTCGTTACTTGTCAGGTGGCTTCTGAGGTATGAATGCATATTCCTAGAAAATGGTGAGCATGGGGGCGGAATCTTCTGTTTTCTCTGCCCTCAGGGCCCTAGGATGGCCTCACTGGGAATTACAACACTGACCTATGAAACCAGCCTTCTCTATAATTCATTCTTGGAAGAGGGACCTGAGTTTTAGAACTCACTCTCATTGGTGGGGTTCTCACAACCTGATTGCTTGCTCAGCAACTACAAAAGGAACTGGTAAACAAGGTCATTATCAAAATCACCAATTTAATGCTCAGAGGACACCAGCTTGAGGCTCTGGTAGGCAGGCCTCACTCCCATCCCCGCTTTTCAGAATGACTGTAAAATGACTTATCCAAGTTCACAGACAGCATATTGGAAAGAATTAGCATTATAAGATGGGCCATGGGCACTGTGTTGTAAAACCACACAATTACTTAATACTAGACGTATTTTCACATGAGTGCAAGAAGAGGAGAGAGACAAATGTATTTTGTACACCTATCATGGGTCTTGATCTGTGCTAGGAGTCTCTCACACATTATGTTCAAAACAGCGAGTTTAGGTCCTAGATCAACTGGTTCTTGGCTGTGATATTTCGAGCAAGTATAAAAAAATCTTTCTGGAGGCCTCAGTTTTCAAAGGGAGAAGGAAGTGGCAACCCACTCCAGTATTCTTGCCTGGAGAATCCCCGGGACAGAGGAGCCTGGTGGGCTGCTGTGTACACGACTTGGCAGCAGCAGCAGTTTTCAAATCTCTAAGGAGGTTAGAATTCCTGTTCACCCACCTCACAGGATGTTTTTCCCAGAGGAAAAAGATTTCAAAGGTATCTGTAAGGCCTTGGTCTTTGATACACACGAACTGCAATGGCGGTCTCCCTTTCCGCTCCCCATGTTCCCATTTTCCTGACAATACAGGGGATGTGGAGAAAAACTATCAACGCACCCTGAACGGTATAAACAAGAGCTGCGCCAACCTCTGGATCCGATGCAGGTCCAATCTGTGAGGTCGGTACTGCGACGCTGCGGAGACCACGGCGATTTGGGGCACTCGGGTCCCCCGGGGGCTAAGCGGGCCCCGCTTGTCCCTCCTCCCGTGCTGACCCTCCGGCCCGAGTGCCCAGCCGTGCGCCTGCAGGGGTGCCTCCCAGGCCCGCTTGTCCCTCCTCCCGTGCTGACCCTCCTGCCCGAGTCCGCAGCCGTGCGCCTGCAGGGGTGCCTCCCAGGCCCGCTTGTCCCTCCTCCCGTGCTGACCCTCCTGCCCGAGTCCGCAGCCGTGCGCCTGCAGGGGTGCCTCCCAGGCCCGCTTGTCCCTCCTCCCGTGCTGACCCTCCGGCCCGAGTCCCCAGCCATGCGCCTGCAGGGGTGCCTCCCAGGCCCGCTTGTCCCTCCTCCCATGCTGACCCTCCGGCCCGAGTCCCCAGCCGTGCGCCTGCAGGGGTGCCTCCCAGGCCCGCTTGTCCCTCCTCCCGTGCTGACCCTCCGGCCCGAGTGCCCAGCCGTGCGCCTGCAGGGGTGCCTCCCAGGCCCGGCCCCTCACGCCCGGCGGGTCTGTCTGTCCCGGGGGGACGGTCTGCGGGCAGGGCAGGGCCCCGGCATCCAAACGCTTGGGTCCGCGCTCTGCTTCCTGCACTCAGTCGTCACCCGCTCGCCAGGTGCCCCTGGACGACCCAAGCGCCCTGCCTGCCCTCTTCCCCGCTCCGTCTGAAAGCCCCCTCCGCCCTCACCGCCTCGCGGGCGGCAGCAGGACCCCGGGCGGCGGGAGCGGCTCGCGCCCCGGGGCCCCCCACCCTCCGCCGCGCCCCCGCCCCGCGCCGCGGCTCACCTGCAGGCGGGCCCCGCCAAGGGCTGCGGCCGGGAACCGGCGCCTCAAGGAGAGCGCGACCGCCGCCGCCATCTTGGCTCCTGACGTCGAGCCCCACCCCCAAGCCCGAGGCCGCGCTCCGCCGGCGTCCCGCCGAGCACCGCGGCGCCACGCCAGGGCGCCCCGCCCCGAGGCCCCGCTGGCTGCGCAGGCGCCGCCGGGTGGGCGGGGCTTCCGGTCCCCGGGCGGGGGCGGGAACACCAACGGGGCCGTGCGCAGGTGCGGGGCCGGCGCATGCCCACTCGGCTTCCCAGGGTGGAAGGTGACCTTCCCAGAGGAAGGGAGCGGCGCTGGAGGCGGGGCCGCGGGAAGGGGCGGGGCTAGACGCGCGGGGGGCGGGGCCGTCCGATCCAAGTCCCGTCCCGGGTTTAACCCCTTTCTTCTGTTCAGTTCAGTTCGGTCGCTCAGTCGTGTTCGACTCTTTGCGACCCCGTGGACTGCAGACCCCAGGCCTCCCTGTCCATCACCAGCTCCCGGTGCTTGCTCAGACTCATGTCCATCGAGTTCGTGATGCCATCCAGCCATCTTATGCTCGGTCGTCTCCTTCTCCTCCTGCCCTCAATCTTTCCCAGCCTCTGGGTCTTTTCAAATGAGTCAGCTATTCGCATCAGGTGTACAGAGCATTGCAGTTTCAGCTTCAGCATCAGTCCTTCCAATGAACACTCAGGACTGATCTCCTTTAGGGTGGACTGGTTGGATCTCCTTGCGGTCCAGGGGACTCTCAAGAGTCTTCGCCAGCACTGCAGTTCTTTCTTCAGTAAAATTTATCAATCATTTCACTTACTCAGTCTCTTGAGTCATTTCTGTGAGACAGTGAGGTTTGCCCGAGACTTTCCAGGTTTCAGCACTCCTGGGTTCCAGGAAGCTCGTGCCTGCTAAGTCGCTCAGTCCTGTCTGACTCTTTGCGACCCTGTGGACTGTAGCGCACTAGTCTCCTCTGTCCATGGGATTCTCCAGGCAAGAATACTGGAGTGGGAGCCATTTCCTCCTCCAGGTGGTCAGTCCCAGGCAAATCAGGAGAGCTGATGAATGAACCAAGGGGACTTAAAAGACAGCGGGCAAAGGTGCAATTTATTCACTCATTATTCATTTTTTCGTCGTTTGTTCAAAAATATGTATGGAGTGCCTACTATGTGCCAGGCGCTAGGATGCTAAACAATGAGTGAGCAAGCCAGGTGAGGTTGTGCCCTCACTGAATTTACTCTCAAATGGGCAAGTAACTGGACAGTTGCAATACACTCAGCTCTGCTCTGTAAAAGTAGGCTAAGAGGGAAACTGGCTCTCCGTGGTTTAGTCATCTAGAGTCAGCAACTATTTTTGAACACCAGCTATGTACCATACGTTGTGATCCATCATCTTAAACTCCACGTCAGTCTTATGAGAGAGCTATGCATTTTTGTTTAGCTTTTTACTCGCGTGTAGTTGCTTCATGACGTTGTGTTAGTTTCTGCTGTGCAGCAAAGTGAATCAGCCGTACGTATACGTATGTTCACTCTTTCAGATTCACTTCCCGTTTAGGTCACCGCAGAGCGCTGAGAAGAGTTCCCTGTGCTGTACAATAGGCTGTGCGAGTGTGTTTTCAGTTCCACTCCAGTTGCCTCAGCTGCCTTTCCAGACCCCTGTCCCATCTCAGACCTGGGACCTGGGACCCTTTGCTGCAGTGTTTGCATTGAGACAAATAGCTTCTGGAGCACAAGAATGCAAAGAATTCTCCAGGCAAGAACACTGGAGTGGGTTGCCATTGCTTCCTCCAGGGGATCTTCCTGACTCAGGGATTGAACGGGAACTGGGTCTCCTGCGTGGCAGGCAGATTGTTTACCAACTGAGCTACCAGGAAGCCCCAAAGAAACTATAAGGGACTAAAAATAACCGCATGCATGCTGCAGTTGGGGCAAATTATGGACAACGTGATACAAAAAGACCAAAAACCCAACTGCCAACCAGGGTATTGGGAGCAAAAGCAGGGTTCCGTGCATGCCTCCTGCACATAACACCGCCGAAAGGGTGAGCAAACCACCTAAGCCACCCCTCCAGGCTGACCCCTTGTCACACCCCTACCCTCTCCACAGGTAAGGAACCAGATCAGCGACCCCCCCAACCCTTCCCCCCCACCAGTAGTGAGCAAGGGAACCGTCACTTGATCTCACTCCGCTTGCTGCTGCAGGATTCCCAGTGAAGCCTTGCCTGAATTTCTTGTCTGGCCTCTTGTCAATTTCTCTTGATTACGGCGCCCGAGAACCCTGGTTGCTGCCGCCTCTGGTGGCTGGATTACCTTGCGCAGGTGTGGCCTGTGTCCTCCAGGTCACTTGGTCTCGTCAGTCTCCTCTGGCAGTCTATGTGGTTAGCTAACTTTACAGGTACCTGTGTCTCCCGGAATAATGTTCTTCCTTCTCTGCCTACTTGTTTTTTGACCCATGAAAGCCACCTTTTTAAAACACAGGCTTCCCTTGTGGCTCAACTGGTTAAGAATCCACCTGCAATGAGGGAGACCTGGGTTCAATCCCTTGGAGAAGGGAAAGGCTACCCACTCCAGTATTCTGGCCTGGAGAATTCCATGGACTACAAAGTTGCAAAGAGTCTATAAACGGGGTTGCAAAGAGTCAGACACAACTGAGCAACTTTCATATTTCTCTTTTTAAAACCCTGAAGGAGTTCCCAGGTGGCCTAGTGGTTAGAATTTGGCACTTTCACCGCAAAGGCTGGGGTTCGGCCCCTGGTGAGAGAACTGAGATCCTGCAAGCTGCATGGTGCTGCCAAAAGAAAAAAATAAATTGAAGTTATAGTTTATTATATAAGTTTGGGTGTATGACAGTGATTCACAAAATGTAAAGGTTATGTTTCATTCACAGTTATTATAGAATATTGGGTATATTCACTTTATTGTGCTACATATCCTTGTATCTTATATTTTTTACTTAATAGTTTGTACCTCTTAATCTCCTACCCTTGTGAAAGGCACCATTTTATAGTCTTTGGCTTCTGTGTTCACATAATTTAAATGCTACTGGAGAAATTAAGATGGTAAAATGAATTGGTGGATGAGGCTTAGTTTGTGGAGTCTTGGGCTTCCCGGGTAGTGCTAGTGGTAAAGAACTCATCTGCCAATACAGGAGATGTAGGAGACGTGAGTTCAATCCCTGAGTCAGGAAGATCCCCTGGAGGAGGGCACGGCAATCCATTCTACTATTCTTGCCTGGAGAATCCCATAGACAGAGGAGCCTGGCAGGCTGTGGTTCCTAGGGTGGCAAAAAGTTGGACACAACTGAAGCGACTTGGCAGAGCAGCTCAGGCTAGAACTACCACGTGGCCTCATTAAAGGAGGTGTGTAGTGAGGCCACAAGGAATAACCAGGACCCCTGGTCTAACCTTGACTCTTCCCCTGGAGGCTGCGTGACGGTGAACTGGTCTTCCCACCCCCATCTCTGGCCTCCCTTGTATGTATCATCAGCATGTTGGGCAAGCTGATTTTGGATTCTGTGAGTCACATGGCTGCCTCGGAGGGTTGCTTTGAGGGGCTGGCCTAGGGGTAACTGGTGACAGGGCTGAGGTCATTTTGACTTTTCACTGGGGCTGACCCAGCATTGAAATAGAGCTCCTCCATGTCTGCCCCAAGGCGCTGCCCAAATTAGATGAAATCATGGAAAGACTGTCACTTTCCCTTGAAGTCCGCCTAGCTGCCTTACCTTCTGAGATGAAGGAAGAGTGACCTCTCCCTCCTAGGGATGTGTTTCCAGAGAACTGATCCTGTCAGCATTCTTAGGCTCTCTCATCTCAAATGCAGACGCTACTCCTAGGTTAGCCACTACCCTTTCACTTTGTCCAGGTCACCTTGGAACGAGCAGTCTGAGGCCAATGGTGGTGAGATCTTGATTTATGGAGGGGCTGTTGGTGCCAGTAGACCCACATGCCCTGCAGTCACATCATTCCTGGGCTTCATAGGGATTTGGGGAGCTCAAATTTATGGAGAAATAAATTCCTGGGCGGCTGTACCTCCGCCCTGAACTTTGGGATTCCAGCAAGGCACAGCTGCAGGGGGACTGAGAGATTTTCATGGCTTGCTCCTGACGCATCTTCCAAAGGTGTCTTTGTGATAAGACCCCGAGTTTCTTGGCCTGTTTCCATTTGTCAAGCTACTGAAGTATTGCTTTTCGCCAGTCAGCTAGAGGCTTTATGCTTATTCTGAATCTCATCACTCACAAATGTGTTTACATAAGCAGCCTCCTTTACTCCTCATAACCCTTTGGGGTTGGCATGACTAACTCCATTTTACAGACTTTAGTGTTTGGATAATGAAAAAGCTTTGAGCAATCCTGGGTGGGAACCTTGCTTTAGGACCTCTTTCTTCTCCAAGGGCTGGAAATTAAAAATTTAAACCAAGAAGCCTAGACTCAATTGTCATTTGTACATTCAACTATATTTTGAGTGTCTTGTGATTTAGGACAACCTGACTGCCCACCCCACCAGGCAGAGGCTAAGGAAGGTTGGATTTAGGGGGGAAAGCCTGATGATTTTATTGCCTGGTAGATCTATTTGCCTCTGAGAGAAACTCACTTCACCCCAATAGACTCCTGTGGTGGGACTCAGGGGCCTTCTCATCCAAAAGTCAGGGTTTTCTTTGCCTTTTACTGATCGGCCTTTGTCTTCCATCTGTCTGGCGGACCATTTCCCGTTTCCAGTCATCTTCCAAACATCTCCACCTGGGGTCCAGTGGCCTCCAAGACTGTCCTCTCCTGCCTCATCCCTGTGATAAAACCAGCTCTGTTCCCTCCTTGCCCCTCACCTCTAAGTCTTCTCTCACATCTATGCTGGGATCAGAGTGATCTTTCTTCCTTTTCCACGTGGCCAATTTAAGGTTCAGCTTCAACTGTCTCCTCTCTAGGAAATCACCTCTTGACCACCCCCGTCAAAACATCCCTTGCATCTGCCATCCAGGCACATCACTCCTGGTTTTAATTATCCATTTACATGTCTGTCTCCCCAAACTGTGGGCATCTTGAGGGCCTGGACCATTCACTTTATTTTCTTTGTAGGACTGATTGCTATCTGCAAGTTTGTTTTTAATTCTTTTGAATATATTTGTCATCTCAGCTTCTCATGCCAGGGGTCAAGAACCACGTCTTTCTTGTTCACTGTTTTGTCCCCAGAGTCTGGCACAGTGGCTGGTACCCAAACGGTGGCCAGTGAGCATTCAATGAGTGAACAAATTTGTCTTTGTTTCCGAAGTGCCTGGCTTGGGACCTAGCACACAGTAGGTATGTAGTCAATATTGGTTGAATGAAGGAGTAAATAAAAACATAGAATGAGCTGTTCCTATTCTTCATAGAAGGTGGACAGGGAGGCTGGGGTTGAGGGTGCGTGGGTGGGGGAGGAGGAAGCCCTGTGGAGGCCGAGGCAGCTTTTATCTCTGAGCCAGGACTCGGGCAAAGTGAGTGTGCAGCATTTAAGGTGATTAAAAAAAAAAGAAAAACTCAGCCATTAAGATATATTTTAATGCACTATTAAAAATGCAAAAATGTCACGACTGAAACATCAGCATTTTAAGTAAAGACAGCATTCTTCAAGAAAAACCAGTGAACTGAGTCAGTCAGGGGAGCTGGGAGCAATTCACCCTGGTTCCTTTCTGTCCTGAAGACCAGAGGCCACTCTTCCTTGACTTATTTTCAGTAACTTCTCCATCATGTCTTAGTCTGCTGACCCCTGTTTGTCTCCTTGTGGTTAGCACCAGAGAACTTTTAGGATGCGTCAAGGCGGTTGGGTGCTTTTTCAGGGACCAGGGTGAAGAAAGGAGTGGGCCTGGGTGGGCAGGAACGGGGAAAGAAAGTGATGATGGCAATCACAGCCCAGGCCTCCAGCGGCTCGGGCTGTCTCATCTACAGGGAGGCCTCTGGTGCCTGGGGACAGCGGGACAGCCTTACAGAGAGGCTGGGGGCTGAGACGGTAGGAGGGTGCTGCCTTCTTTCTCTTCAGCGGTGGAAGGGGTCCCTTCCGTGGAGCCCCACAAGCAGGCCTGCCACCACTGTGAGATTTGCAAACATCTGGGCTCCTCCAAGTATACCCCAGCTCTCTGCCTGGGGTCTTTCTCTTCCAGGAAGCTGCTTAATTTGTCACTGTGGGGCTCTATGGAGAAGAAGCAAAATCTGTCCCCCAGAACTGGAGGAGACGTAGTAGGGAAAACAAAATGCTATCAGGGGTACTTCCCTGGCGGCCCAAGGTTCAGAACCCACCTTCCAGTGTGGGGGATCTCTTGTTGGGGAACTAAGATCCCATGCGCCTGGAGCAACTAAGCCTGAGCGCTGCAACTGCTGAGCCTGCGTGCCGCAACTAAAGAGCCCGTGTGCAGCAACGGAGACAACGCAGACAAGTAGAGAAATAAGATTTAAAAAAGTAAAATTAGAAAGGATTCACTGAAGGCTCAGATGACGGTCAATCTCCAGCCCCTGCCCCTGCCTGCCCGCGCTTACTCTCAGAGGAGCCCTTTTCCCTCCGCGAGCTGACGCAGGGGCCATCCTCACTGCCGCTCAGGACACGACGCCAGGGACGGCGGTGCGGGGGCTGTTGCTGCTGCCGCCGCTGCTGACCGTCACTACCGCAGAGGACTTGACTGCATCCCAGGACCTTTATAGAGCAGCTCAGGTGCCTTCTCTCTCTTTGATCATGAAGTAGGGATTTTTGTCCTCAACAGTTGAGGCAGCTGAATCCCAGAGAGGGTCACCAACTCACCCCGAGTCGTATAGCTAAGAGGCGAACATCTTGGGAGCTGGGTGGGCGGTGGACTTGCCCCCACGGCCCTCGGGAGCCCAGCGGCTGCAGCCCTCTGATTGACGTGCAGAGGGCGCTCCTGTCGCACAGACCGGCCCAGGGCTCCCCCAGCCCCTTCCAGTCCGCCCTTAGAAAGGGCTCATCTCAGCCCTCTTCCCTTCAAGCCTCACCGTGTTATTAGCCTTCTCAAAATATTCTCTGAGTGGGATGGGGACACTCACATGCTACAGACTTCTCCAGTTTCATGAGCAGACTCTACGGAACTCCCGGAGCAAAAGTCACGAGCCACCCCCACTCCAGATGGGGCTGTGTTTTGCACAGCTGAAGTCAGCTCAGCTGTTGGACTTAGCAAGTGGCCCGAGGGCTTCCGGGGACTGTCGCGTTGCTGGGCCTGCTGCCCCACACGTACGCGCGCGCGCACACACACACAGAGGCACACACAGGCGCACACACACACACAGAGGCACACGCAGGCGCACACACACACACAGAAGCACACACACAACACACATAGGCGCACACACACACACCACACACAGGCGCGCACACACACACACACACACAGAGGCACACATACACAGAGGCACACACAGGCGCACACACACACACACAGAGGCACCACATCCCACACACAGGCGCACACACACACAGAGGCACACACATACCACACACAGGCGCACACACACACACAGAGGCACACACACACCACACACAGGCGCACACACACACACACACACAGAGGCACCACACCCCACACACAGGCGCACACACACACAGAGGCACACACACCCCACACACAGGCGCACACACACACACAGAGGCACACACAGGCGCACACACACACACACAGAGGCACCACACCCCACACACAGGCGCACACACACAGAGGCACACACACCCCACACACAGGCGCACACACACACACAGAGGCACACACAGGCGCACACACACACACACAGAGGCACCACACCCCACACACAGGCGCACACACACACATACAGAGGCACACACATACCACACACAGGAGCACACACACACAGAGGCACACACACACCACACACAGGCGCACACACACACACACAGAGGCACACACACACACAGAGGCACACACACACCACACACAGAGGCACACACAGGCGCACACACACACAGAGGCACAGGCACACCACACACAGGCGCACACACACACACACAGAGGCACACACACACCACACACAGGCGCACACACACACACACAGAGGCACACACACACCACACACAGGCGCGCACACACACAGAGGCACAGGCACACAGTGAGAGCTCATTTACTCTGCTACCTCGGCCTCGCTCTCATCTGCCTGCCACATTGCCAACATACTCTCAAATTAGCCGTGAACTTGATCCTCAGGATGTGTGTGGATGTGTGCTTTTTAAACATGGTATATGATAAAACTCCCTTTCCAGCTGAATCTGAATTTTGAACACCCCTAACATGGTGCAGAGACAGCTCCAGGTAATTGAAATGCAAAAAAGGAATGGTGGTGAATATGTATTTGCTGTGGCTAGATATTGGCTTGCTGAAAGCAAATCAAATCAGAAGAATGCAGAATGTTAAAAGCAAGTTGAGCGAATTCCTGGCAGTCCAGTGGTTAAGACTCTGCTCCCAATGCAGGGGGTATGGGTTGGATCCCTGGTGGTGGAACTGCCCACATGCTGTGCGATGCGACCAGGAAAAAAAAAAGCAGGACATGGTTAAGTGTGAAGGCCTGTGGGAGATTCTGCTCCTATTATATCAGACATCATTATGTGACCTTCAGCAGGTTGGGCTTCCCTGGTGGCTCAGAGGTTAAAGCGTCTGTCTGCAATGCAGGAGACCTGGGTTCGATCCCTGGGTTGGGAAGATCCCTTGGAGAAGGAAATGGCAACCCACTTCAATATTCTTGCCTGGAGAATCCCATGGACGGAGGAGCCTGGTGGGCTAGAGTCCATGGGGTCGCAAAGAGTTGGACACGACTGAGTGACTTCACTTCACTCCTTCACTTCAGCAGGTCACTTAACCTCTCTGTGCGGTCGTTTCCTATTGTGTAAAATGGGTTAAGAATTATACTCTCCTCACAGGGAGAAGGAAGTGGCAACCCACTCCAGTGTTCTTGCCTGGAGAATCCCAGGGAAGGGGGAGCCTGGTGGGCTTCCGTCTATGGGGTCACACAGAGTCAGACACGACTGAAGTGACTTAGCAGCAGCAGCAGCAGCAGCACAGGGAGGAGAAGTAAATGAATTAGTATCAGTAAGGAGCCACCAGTCTTAAACTGGTGGTGGGAAGCTCAGCTGGTGGGGCAGAAAGAAGTAAAAGAGAACCATGAATTATTAGGGGGAAGAGATTGCTAATCAGGATGGGAAGATTTCAGCATAAATAAGATGCCAAGGGTTTTAGGCAGCTTTAAAAATATTTAAAAATACATATGTAATTAAATTCTCACTATGTAAGAATTTCAAGCAACGTAGATAACGTCACACTTCTTTTTCCCAGACGTGATTACTATTGTCAGTTTCATGGGACTGCTCCCATGTCTTTTTCTTTGCATACACACACACACACACACACACACACACACACGTTTCTACAGAAATCATGGCTTTGCTTGACTTTGAAAAAACACATTTATTTATTCTTGCCTGGGCTCGGTGTTCGTTGCTGTGTGTGCGCTTTCTCCGGCTGTGGTGCACAGGGGCCACTGTCCAGTTGTGGTGCGCGGGCTTCTTCCCTGCTCCTTCTTTTCTTTTGCAGAACATGGCCTCCAGGTCGTGTGGGCTTCAGTGGTTGTGGCCCCAGGCTTACCTGCCCCGCGGCGCGTGGGGTCTTAGCTCCAGACCGGGGCTCAAACCTGTGTCCCTGCCCTGGCAGTGGAGACTCAGCCCCGGACCCCCAGGGAAGCCCAGGCTTTTCTAATGCCAACATCAGGTGTGCTTTGGAGCTCCTTCCTTGTCAGCACACACAGCACTCATTCCAAATGCTGCAGAATATGTAAATGTGGGCGTGTGCAATGGTTTGATCGCTCCTCAGCAAGTTTCTTAATAGCAGCGGAGATATATATGTTACGGTACTCTTTCTGAAATACAGAATCGGTCTAGGGGCCGCAGCTGCCCCAAAGCTTCAGGGGCCCCCGTTGCTCAAAGCCTAGTATTTCTGGGATGACTTCAGCCTAGATCTCTGCCATGCTCTATGATCACCGCTTCTTACGCCTGTCGTCCCCTCGCCCCTTCGTGTTCCAGCTCGGCGGCCTTCCCTTCCTGCTCTGCCCAGTCCTTCCTACCTGCACACATTCAGCTCATGAACATCAGGGCTGCCCTCGGCCACTGCCCCAGTTGGAAGTAATTGTGAGTGTGTGTGTGTGTGTGTGTGTGTGTGACCCCACAGCTTTTGCGCCTTCTTCACGCCCCCACCCAGCGAGTCTTCATCAAGTGTCCGCTCTACCGTTCGCCTCTGTGCTCTGCTGTCTCCCTGACTCTCTCAGTTCCTTGAGGGATGAGATCACGTCTCAGACACAGGCCTTCCAGGGACAACAGACATTCTGGTTTGCTCAGCATGGTTCCAGTTTCCACCAGTTAAACCGGTGGGATTATTATTGTTGTTGTTGTTCGGTGGCCGACTTGTGTCTGATTCTTTGCCGCCCCGTGGACTGCAGCACGCCAGCCTCTTCTGTCCTCCACTGTTTCCTGGAGTTTGCTCAGATTCACGTCCACTGAGTCAGCGACGCTGTCCAACCATCTCATCCTCTGCCGCCCCCTTCTCCTTTTGCTTTCAATCTTTCCCAGCAGCAGGGTCTTTTCCAATGGGTTGACTCTTTGAATCAGGCGGCCAAAGTATTGAAGGTTCAGCTTCAGCCACAGATCTCCCAAGGAATACTCAGAATTGACTGGTTTGATCTCCTTTCAGTCCCAGGGATTCTCCAGAGTCTTCTCCAGCACCACAATTTGAAAGCCTCAATTCTTCAGCACTTGGTATTCTTTCTGGTCCCACTCTCATTCTGGTTTAGATGAAAAATTATCTGATCACTCCAGTTTTACACACAATAGATGCATACACTCACTATCGACCAAAAAATGAATGAGTGGGTGAACGACTGTAACTTTCCATGATTTTCGGTGCCACTCAGCTGAGTGGAAGGCTTGAGAGCACATTCTGTATTGTTGTCCCCCAGTTGTCATTGCAGCCCCGTGGACTGCAGCACGTCAGGCCTACTGTCCCTCCTCATCTCCCAGAGTTTGCCCGAGTTCATGTCCACTGCATCGGTGATGCCGTCCAACCATCTCATCCTCTGACGCCCTCTTCTCCTTCTGCCCTTGATCTTTCCCAGCATCGGGGGCTTTTCCAGTGAGTCAGCTGTTCCCATCAGATGATCAAAATACTAGAGTTTCAGCTTCAACATCAGTGCTTCCAACGAGTATTCAGGGTTGATTTCCCTTAGGGTGGACTGGTTGGATCTCCTTGCTGTCCAGGGGACTCTCAGGAGTCTTCTCCAGCACCACGTTCAGAGGCATCGATTATTCGGTGCTCTGCCTCCTTTACGGTCCAGCTCTCACAACCATACGTGACCACTGGGAAGACCATGGCCTTGCCTATATGGACCATGATACGTTCTGTACTATGTAGAGGTTGTTTCACTCCGTACTCTACTGTCTTTGAAGGGTTTTGTTGTTGTTCAGTCGCTCAGTTGTGTCTGACTCTCTGTGACCCCATGGACTGCAGCACGCCAGGCTTCCCTGTCCATCAGCAACTCCCGGAGCTTGCTCAAACTCCTGTCCATTGAGTCAGTGATGCCGTCCAGGAATCCTATTATCTGCAGACACTTGTTTGCAGGCAGCAGGTGTTCTTGTTATAAGATTCTAATAGTTTCTCCAGTATGCTGAAAAATGACGGGTGCAAGGGCAACATTTAATAGTTAAAAGGATGGTGATGCTACCGAGTTAGGTAGGTCAGACAGAGGAGCAGCAATACTGTATGGCGTCCCATATGCGGGATCCAAAAAGAAATGAGACAGATGAACGTGCCTACGAAACAGAAAGAGACTCACAGGCTTAGAGAACCAACTCGTGTTTGTCAGGGAGTTTGTGACGGTCACACACACACTGCCATATTTAAAATGGATCACCAACAGGGACCTACTGTACAGCACATGGAGCTCTGCGCACTGTTATGAGGCAGCGTCGATGGGAGGGGAGTTTGGGGAGAAATGGATGCGTGTATCCATTTCTCCCCAAACTCCCCTCCCATCCTAAATCAAATCCCTTATGATTATACAGTGGAAGTGAGGAATAGATTTAAGGGACTAGATCTGATAGACAGAGTGCCTGATGAACTCTGGACGGAGGTTCATGACATTGTACAGGAGACAGGGACCAAGACCATCCCCATGGAAAAGAAATGCAAAAAAGCGAAATGGCTGTCTGAGGAGGCCTTAGAAATAGCTGTGAAAAGAAGAGAAGCGAAAAGCAAAGGAGAAAAGGAAAGATATAAGCATCTGAATGCAGAGTTCCAAAGAATAGCAAGGAGAGATAAGAAAGCCTTCCTCAGTGATCAATGCAAAGAAATAGAGGAAAACAACAGAATAGGAAAAACAAGAGATCTCTTCAAGAAAATTAGAGATTCCAAGGGAACATTTCATGCAAAGATGGGCTCGATAAAGGACAGAAATGGTATGGGCCTAACAGAAGCAGAAGATATTAAGAAGAGGTGGCAAGAATACACAGAAGAACTGTACAAAAAAGATCTTCATGAGCAAGATAGTCACGATGACGTGATCACTGACCTAGAGCCAGACATCTTGGAATGTGAAGTCAAGTGGGCCTTAGAAAGCATCACTACAAACAAAGCTAGTGATGGTGATGGAATTCCAGTTGAGCTATTTCAAATCTTGAAAGATGATGCTGTGAAAGTGCTGCACTCAATATGCCAGCAAATCTGGAAAACTCAGCAGTGGCCACAGGACTGGAAAAGGTCAGTCTTCATTCCAATCCCAAAGAAAGGGAATGCCAAAGAATGCTCAAACTACCGCAGAATTGCACTCATCTCAACACGCTAGTAAAGTCATGCTCAAAATTCTCCAAGCCAGGCTTCAGCAATGTGTGAACCGTGAACTCCCAGATGTTCAAGCAGGTTTTAGAAAAGGCAGAGGAACCAGAGATCAAATTGCCAACATCCGCTGGATCATGGAGAAAGCAAGAGAGTTTCAGAAAAACATCTATTTCTGCTTCATTGACTATGCCAAAGCCTTTGACTGTGTGGATCACAATAAACTGTGGAACATTCTGAAAGAGATGGGAATCCCAGACCACCTGACCTGCCTCTTGAGAAACCTGTATGCAGGTCAGGAAGCAACAGTCAGAATTGGACATGGAACAACAGACTGGTTCCAAATAGGAAAAGGAGTACGTCAAGGCTGTATATTGTCACCCTGCTTATTTAACTTATACGCAGAGTACATCATGAGGAACGCTGGGCTGGAAGAAGCACAAGCTGGAATCAAGATTGCTGGGAGAAATATCAATAATCTCATGTATGCAGATGGCACTACCCTTATGGCAGAAAGTGAAGAGGACCTCAAACCTCTTGATGAAAGTGAAAGAGGAGAGTGAAAAGGTTGGCTTGAAGCTCAACATTCAGAAAACAAAGATCATGGCATCTGGTCCCATCAATTCATGGGAAATAGATGGAAAAACAGTGGAAACAGTGTCAGACTTTATTTTTTTGGGCTCCAAAATCACTGCGGATGCTGATTGC
Organism: Moschus berezovskii; assembly: GCF_049115385.1. Lineage (NCBI taxonomy): Eukaryota > Metazoa > Chordata > Mammalia > Artiodactyla > Moschidae > Moschus > Moschus berezovskii. Next base: position 866,161 of record NC_142461.1, read on the forward strand.
AGCCAGGAAATTAAAAGACGCTTACTCCTTGGAAGGAAAGTTATGACCAACCTTGATAATATATTAAAAAGCAGAGACATTACTTTGCCAACCAAGGTCCGTCTAGTCAAGGCTACGGTTTTTCCCATGGTCATGTATGGATGTGAGAGTTGGACTGTGAAGAAAGCTGATCGCCAAAGAATTGATGCTTTTGAACTGTGGTGCTGGAGAAGACTCTTGAGAGTCCCTGGTACCGCAAGGAGATCCAACCAGTCCATTCTAAAGGAGATCAGTCCTGGATGTTCATTGGCAGGACTGATGCTAAAGCTGAAACTGTAATACTTTGGCCACCTCATGCGACGAGTTGACTCACTGGAAAAGACCCTGATGCTGGGAGGGATTGGGGGCGGGAGGAGAAGGGGACGACGGAGAATGAGATGGCTGGATGGCATCACCGACTCTGTGGACATGAGTTTGAGTGAACTCTGGGAGTTGGTGATGGACAGGGAGGCCTGGCGTGCTGTGATCCATGGGGTCGCGGAGAGTCGGACACGACTGAGCGACTGAACTGAACTGAACTGAAGATGAGGTAGTGAAGAGCAGCGGTCCAGCCTGTGGGCTCGGGGATCAGACACCTGAGCACAGCAGGGTTCGGCTGCTTCCTGCTGTGTAAACTAGAACAAGTCACTTCTTCGCTGAGCCTCGGTTTCCTCATCTATAAAGAGGGGATAATAACCTTCCTGCAGCACAGATAGATATGAGACTTTCTTTAAATGAGGAAGCACTAAACCGGCTGGGGAAACAACATGAGCAGGCCTGAGAGAGTCAGGCGATCCTGGTAGTTCTTTAGCTGCTGCTGCTGACAAGGAGATCCCACCAGTCCACCTAAAGGAGGTCAGCCCTGAATATTCACTGGAAGGACGGATGCTGAAGCTGACGCTCCAATACTCTGTCCACCTGATGCGAAGAGCTGACTCATTGCAAAAGACCCTGATGCTGGGAAAGATTGAGGACAGGAGAAGGGGACGGCAGAGGATGAGATGGCTGGATGGCTTCATCAACTTAATGAACATGAGTTTGAGCAGACTCCAGGAGATGGTGAAGGACAGGGAGGCCTGGTGCGCTGCGGTCCACGGGGTCACATGGAGTCGGACACGACTGAGTGACTGAACACCAACAGCTGACAAACCCTTACTGATGGACTTGCCGTTCCCAGAGCGGATCACTCTGACTCCATCCAAACTGCACTCTGCACCTGATAGTCTTTGCCTACAAGCTCTGGTAGCATTCTTCATTTCAGAAAGAAGACCACAGGTCGCTAACTTCAGAAAAGACCAACTCCAGTTTCCAAGCTGCCTGATGCCAACCATGGCTGTTTGGAAATTTTGCAAAAGAAAAAGAAAAGCAAGATCTTCATGAGGATATGCAACCAGGGAGTGGGGGCACAGTTGTTGAGCAAGCTGGCTGTGTTTCCCTTTTGCCTGGAAGAGAATAAAGTACACTCTTCTTTCCTCCAAACTGTCTCTGCGTTTCTGTTTGGCCTCGGTGGACAGTGAATCAGGATTCTGGCATCAACCTCACAGCTTTGTTGTGAGAATTAGATGAGGCAATGAATGTGAACTGTTAGGCTGAACCATACGAAACCGTCTCTATTTGGCCCTTATCACCTTTAAAATGGCGTGTCACATAGTTTAACGTGGCAGCTGCCTAGCAGGCAATCAGCATTTGAGAAATGGTGGCTAATACTGCAACCCTGGGACCTGGGACCCTTTGCTGTAAAGCTTGCACCTGGACACACCTCTCTTCCAGTTATAAAATACAAAAGAACTGTATGGAACTAAAAATTGTGTGCATGTGCCCCTGGGGGAAATTCTGGACCGAAAAGATACAACCCCAAAAAAAATACCCAGCTGCCATTTCTGAAGAGCAAGGAACAAAAGCTGAGTGTCGGGAACAAAAGCAGGATACTGAGCATGCCCCCAACTCAACACCACAAAGGGGTGGGCGAACCACCTAAGCCACGCCCCCGGCCCACCCCTGGGCACACCCTATCCTCACACCACTGTGCAAGGAAGAGCTTCCTCCGCCACCCCCGTCCCCCGGACCCCTCGGGGAGCAAGCAAGTTGCCTGAATTTCTCCTCTGACCTCTAGTCAATATCTACTGATTGGAGAAGGCCAAGAACCCTGAATGGTATCAATCTGATTGGATTGATATTTCAGCTTTCGTGGCCTAACTGAACAGGCATTTCATTCTTTCATTCAAAACATTTTCTGAGCACTGACTATTACGAGACACTTGCTCCTTGGAAGAAAAGCTATGACCAACTTAGACAGCATATTAGAAAGCAAAGACATTACTTTGCTGACAAAGGTCAGTCTAGTCAAGGCTATGGTTTCTCCTGTGGTCATGTATAACTGTGAGAGTGAGACTCAGTTCCTCGGCAGGTTGATAAGAAGTCCGGGGTCCCCAAAGAGGAGACAGGGGTCCGGGGTTCTCCAGGAGGAGAGAGGGGTCTAGAATTCTCCAGGAGGAGAGAGGGGTCCGGGGTTCTCCAGGAGGAGAGAGGGGTCTAGAATTCTCCAGGAGGAGAGAGGGGTCCGGGGTTCTCCAGGAGGAGAGAGGGGTCCGGGGTTCTCCAGGAGGAGAGAGGGGTCCGGGGTTCTCCAGGAGGAGAGAGGGGTCTAGAATTCTCCAGGAGGAGAGAGGGGTCCGGGGTTCTCCAGGAGGAGAGAGGGGTCCGGGGTTCTCCAGGAGGAGAGAGGGGTCCGGGGTTCTCCAGGAGGAGAGAGGGGTCCGGGGTTCTCCAGGAGGAGAGAGGGGTCTAGAATTCTCCAGGAGGAGAGAGGGGTCCGGGGTTCTCCAGGAGGAGAGAGGGGTCTAGAATTCTCCAGGAGGAGAGAGGGGTCCGGGGTTCTCCAGGAGGAGAGAGGGGTCCGGGATTCTCCAGGAGGAGAGAGGGGTCCGGGGTTCTCCAGGAGGAGAGAGGGGTCTAGAATTCTCCAGGAGGAGAGAGGGGTCCGGGGTTCTCCAGGAGGAGAGAGGGGTCCGGGGTTCTCCAGGAGGAGAGAGGGGTCTAGAATTCTCCAGGAGGAGAGAGGGGTCTGGGGTTCTCCAGGAGGAGAGAGGGGTCCGGGGTTCTCCAGGAGGAGAGAGGGGTCTAGAATTCTCCAGGAGGAGAGAGGGGTCCGGGGTTCTCCAGGAGGAGAGAGGGGTCCGGGATTCTCCAGGAGGAGAGAGGGGTCCGGGGTTCTCCAGGAGGAGAGAGGGGTCTAGAATTCTCCAGGAGGAGAGAGGGGTCCGGGGTTCTCCAGGAGGAGAGGGGGGTCTAGAATTCTCCAGGAGGAGAAAAGGACAAACGTTTTGTTTTTCCTCTACATTCCTTAGTCTTCAGTTCAGTTCAGTCCCTCAGTCGTGTCCGACTCTCTGCGACCTCATGAATCACAGCACGCCAGGCCTCCCTGTCCATCACCAACTCCCGGAGTTCACTCAAACTCACGTCCATCGAGTTGGTGATGCCATCCAGCCATCTCATTCTCTATCGTCCCCGTCTCCTCCCACCCAGAATCCCTCCTAGCATCAGACTCTTTTCCAGTGAGTCAACTTGTCGCATGAGGTGGCCAAAGTATTGCAGTTTCAGCTTTAGCATCAGTCCTTCCAATGAACACCCAGGATTGATCTCCTTTAGAATGGACTGGTTGGATCTCCTTGCTGTCCAAGGGACTCTAGCCACATGAAACCTTTTTTTTTTTTTCTTTAAGTCTGGAGCTGATGATTACACAACTCAGTTTAAACTCTGTAACTGCTGCTGCTGCTGCTGCTAAGTTGCTTCAGTTGTGTCCAACTCTGTGCGACCCCATAGACGGCAGCCCACCAGGCTCCGCCATCCCTGGGATTCAGGGATTATGTAACAACAGCACTTGAGGACAATGCCTCCTTCCTGAAAGCCTTGGAACTAATCCTGTTATCTCAGAATATATATTATGGGAGTGGGTCTGGTAGGATCTTTCTGTTGTGAAGTTCTAATCCTGTTATCCTAAAATGTAAATTGTGGGAGTGGGTCTAATAAAATTTTCACAAACTTGAAACATTCTTTTGGTTAATCGTAATGACTAATTTAAAAGTATACAGCTCCCTTGCTAACACTAGTGAGGGGGGCACTCTCCATTCCCCCTCTGATGTCTGTGTCAGAAGCTTCCTAAAACTCAGCTACACAGAAGCTCTTGAGTGATCAAACCTGGTCCCTGGTCCCAAAGTGGAATCGTCTTTGGAGGTCACGGATACGACACTGTCCACTGTAAGCTATCCTCTTGGGGGCTTGTCCGGAATCTTCAGGACAAGGTAAGAACACTCAGAGCTCTAGCCTCTCTGCTTCTCAGTATACACGTGTTCTGCTTTACTTTTTAACTCTTCGGTGTCCTTGTGTGAATGAATGACACGCCCTGTGTGAAGCAGGTGATGAGCCCTGCTCTGCGGTTTTGTGGTGCCTCATAATGACTGAAGGCAGCCCCAAAAAGGGAAGCCTTGTCGGGGGTTTATACCGACCTGCCAAGACCAAGAGACACGCAAGGTCCCTGCTAGGGGAGCGGCCAGAGATGGGCAAAGCGTGTGGACTGAACTTTCCTTTATCAGTCAGCTTTTCCTGGTCTCTTTGACCATTTCGTAGTTGCGTGGGGAATTAGAACTATTGACCTAATCTGTCAGATCACAGACTTTCAAGGGAATTGTGACCCACACTGTTAGTACGCACTTTTACTTAGACCCGCGTCTGGAAGCGCCTGGCCTTGCTAGAAGCCGAAAGTTGCAGGAGCACGTTTGGAGCAAGGGGGAGCTCTGGCTCCAGGAACGTGTCTCAGGCTAGATGTCCCCCTCCTGGCGGCCTGCCCCAGGGGCCAGAGACCTGAAGGGAGTCTTTGTCACGGCCGTGTCTCCTGTCTATGCGGAGAGAAGCACTGCTGGTGACCCTGAAGCTTTTTGAGGACACAGATCGGAGCTGCAGGGTCTGGTCAGGCTGGAAATGCAACGGGCTTCTTCCTTTGGTAGCGCTAGCTCCCAGTGGGCCAGAGGAGGCTCTCTGACGGCTTTTGTCTCAACTCCTTAGATATTCCTTTTGTGGAATCTGTGGAAATGAACTGGAAGGATTGGCCCTAATAGTTTGAGAACAAAAATCACTTTTTCCTCGCTGGCCAGCCCTCCACCACCTCTTTGCTATCACATACACTGGTGCGGTGACCCTCAGGAGGGGCATCTTGGTTGTTGTTTGCCCCTTTACGACTCACACGCTTCCCCTAGGAGTCCTCGCTTGGAAGACGATCTGGGAAAGCTACTCTCCTCCACCCTGGGAGGCATCACAAGAAAAGTGCAAGTCAAACCAAGGTCTTGGTGTTATGGAACTAAGTCAGTCTGGGAGGCCATCAGGTCTACACTGGGGGCATCTCCACCCCACCTTGGAGGTAGAACTGGGAGAGCAGACAGGATGAAAACCACAATCACAGAAAACTAACCAATCCCATCACATGGACCACAGCCTTGTCTAACTCAATGGAACTATGAGCCGTGCCGTGTAGGGACACCCTCTGATGGAGAAGGATAAGAGGCTTACGGAAGCTTCCTGATGGGAGAGACTGACTGAGGGGCAGGCTGGGTCATGTTCTGATGGGCGGGGCCGCGCTCAGTAAACCTTTAATCCAGTTTTCTGTTGATGGGTACACTTGTGCTCCCTCCCTGCTATTTCACTTCAGTTCAGTTCAGTCGCTCAGTCGTGACCGACTCTTTGCGACCCCATGAATCACAGCACGCCAGGCCTCCCTGTCTGTCACCAACTCCCGGAGTTCACTCAGACTCATGTCCACAGAGTCGGTGATGCCATCCAGCCATCTCATTCTCTGTCGTCCCCTTCTCCTCCCGCCCCCAATCCCTCCCAGCATCAGAGTCTTTTCCAGTGAGTCAGCTCGTTGCATGAGGTGACCAAAGTATTGCAGTTTCAGCTTTAGCATCAGTCCTTCCAATGAACACCCAGGACTGATTTCCTTTAGAATGGACTGGTTGGATCTCCTTGAAGTCCAAGGGGTTCTCAAGAGTCTTCTCCAGCACCACAGTTCAAAAGCATCAATTCTTTGGTGCTCAGCTTTTTTCACAGTCCAACTCTCACATCCATACATGACCACTGGAAAAACCATAGCCTTGACTAGACGGACCTTGGTTGGCAAAGTAATGTCTCTGCTTTTTAATATGCTATCTAGGTTGGAGAAGGAAATGGCAACCCACTCCAGTGTTCTTGCCTGGAGAATCCCAGGGACGGGGGAGCCTAGTGGGCTGCTGTCTATGGGGTCGCACAGAGTCAGTCACGACTGAAGTGACTTATCAGCAGCAACAGCATCAGGTTGATCATAACTTTCCTTCCAAGGAGCAGGCGTCTTTTAATTTCATGGCTGCAGTCACCATCTGCAGTGATTTTGGAGCCCCAAAAAATAAAGTCTGGCACTGTTTCCACTGTTTCCCCATCTATTTGCCATGAAGTGATGGGACCAGATTCCATGATCTTAGTTTTCTGAAGGTTGAGCTTCAAGCCAACCTTTTCACTCTCCTCTTTCACTTTCATCCAGAGGCTTTTCAGTTCCTCTTCACTTTCTGCCATAAGGGTGGTGTCATCTGCATATCTGAGGTTATTGATATTTCTCCAGCAATCTTGATTCCAGCTTGTGCTTCTTCCAGCCCAGCGTTTCCCGTGATGTACTCTGCATATAAGTTAAATAAGCAGAGTGATATACTCCTTTTCCTATTTGGAACCAGTCTGTTGTTCCATGTCATTTATTTACTCCCTGTTATTGACCTGAGGCCAAACTATGGTGGAGGCGATGAAGATACCGGCGACCTCCTTCAGAAGGAGTCCCGTGCCGCACGGCCACACTCAGTGCCCCCGGCGACCCACGCCTCCGCCGGAGGCTCCTGGACACCCCCGGGCAAGTCTGGGTCAGTGTCTTGTGGGGTCACTGCTCCTTTCTCCTGGGTCCTGGTGAGCACAAGGTTCTGTTTGCGCCCAGAGTCTGTGTCCCCAGTCCTGTGTAAGTTCTGGCAGCACTATGGTGGGGTTAATGGTGACCTCCTCCAAGAAGGCTTAGGCCACACCCAGGTCTGCTGCACCCGGAGCCCCTGCCCCTGCGGCAGGCCACTGCTGACCCACTCACACACGGTCTGCCTCAGGCTCTGCGGGCCTCTGGGTCCTAATGTGCACAAGATCAGGGTTGAACAGGAACCCAGTTGGCTGGGGAGTGAGCCACAGGTGAAAATCACATTGCTCACATCATCCAGGCTTGAGACAAGGCTGCAGAGCTGGGCTCGCTGCCTGAATGTCTCTTTTATCTGGTTGTCCAGCTGGAGAAGAGATACCACATGCTGTCATTTGGTATCAGCACACTGTATTGAGTTATTAGTAACATTGCCATCAGCCCCTTGGAGCTGATGCCCCTTGGACAAGGATCCTGGATAAGTCCTCCTAGGCAGGCAGAGTTCATCCCTGGCTGCTCTTTGGCTTGGGGAGGAGGGATTCTACTTCCACAGGTTTCTGGCTATGCCAGGGTGTGGATCGGATCCCATCCGGAATGATGAGGCTGATACAATGGGGACCCCAATGACCCTTACCTGGGAACAGAAGAAATATGAACATGCAGAATCAAGTTATATCCCAAGGAATGGTGACAGGAAGGAGGCTGTAGGTGAGGGAGTAATGTTTTCCTTTTCCACGGTGCTGATGGGGATTCTCTTCCTGAAGTGAGCAGAGGGGACTTGGCCAAAGGCACTCCCCTTGCCAAGAGGCCAGTCCTGGTAACATGGCAGCAACCACGATTCAGGCAAGAGAACCTTCTGGAGGTGCAAGATGCTGCACATCAGGGCCAAGGAGGGCTGATATCTATCTTCTATTTCTCTTTTTGGTATTATAACTATCAACTTTTGTTAGCCATTGCAGTCAGTCTAGCTGGATTCTGAGGATTTAAGGAATGTACCTATTTCTACAACTGGAACTCAGCCTGGCAGAGATGATTCTGTGACTCTGCCATCCAGTATGGCAGCTGTGCCCAAGCTGTGACATTATTTAAATTAACTGCACCTGTTTTTCACTTTTAAAAATGTGGCTACCAGGAAATTTAAAATTACATTGCACTGTGTTTCTATTGGAAGGTGCTGTTCCAGAAGTCTCCGGATGACTTTCAGCAATTCTGAGGTGAGTGAGAGGCCAAGATGTGAAAACACCAGCAGGATGGATTTAGAACACCAGTACTCTTGCCTGGAAAATCCCATGGACGGAGGAGCCTGGTGGGCTGCAGTCCGTGGGGTCGCTAAGAGTCGGACACGACTGAGCGACCTCACTTTCACTTTTCACTTTAATGCATTGGAGAAGGAGATGGCAACCCACTCCAGTGTTCTTGCCTGGAGAATCCCAGGGACGGGGGAGCCTGGTGGGCTTCTGACAGAGTTGGACACGACTGAAGTGACTCAGCAGCGCAGCAGCAGCAGTGTCCCTTGGGAAGTTCCAGACGTGGGTGAGTCAGGAAACCCCCATCAACGATGGACTCAGGCCGTGTTAGTTGGGTATAAAAGGGAAGAATGACCTCAGAGGGCTGGACTCGTGGGTGAAATCCAGGAATAAGAGAACTGGAGATTTTCATTTTGCACCAGAATATCTATCCAGAAACCCAAGATGGGGCTGAGAGGTAAGAAGCCCCCTGGTGCATCCCAAAGAGCTTCAAAGTGGCTTCCAGTTTCAGCAGCCAACTGGGTGATTCTATTTTAGGGCCTTAGGAGCTTATCCACAAAGACCTTGTTGATCACGGCTGTGGATTTCACATGTGAGTGCTCAGTTGCTCGGTCCTGTCTGCCTCTGTGTGACCCCACAGACTGGAGCCTGCCAGGCTCCTCTGTTCACGGGACTCTTCAGGCAAGAATACTGGAGTGGGTGGCCAAGCCCTTCTCCAGGGGATCTTCCCAATTCCGGGATCAAATCCAGGCCTCCCCCACTGCAGGAAAATTCTTTACCGTCTGAGCCACCAGGGCAGCCCATGGGTTTTATGCCATGGGTTAAATCAGACATCCTGTGCAACAACTCCACATTATGAGAGCATGCTGTCACTCACAGCAGTGGGCACACTGGTGCTTTGCCAAGATCTCTTTCTGGTTCTGGGAACCCATTCCCCAGCTCCTGGGACTCTGCTGCTAATAAGCACAGCTGGCCATCCATGGGTTAGGACCCTACGCTTTTATAGCCAGTGGGGGTGCGGGTTCAATCTCTGGTCAGGGAACTAAGATCCCACAAGCCGAGAGGCATGGCAAAACACAAAACTACAGCTGTGATCCCCTTTAGATGATTGCCTGTGGGCTATAGGTACCCCCTTGCCTGTTCAGAGAGTTGACGTCCCCACGCCACTGACTGGTGTAGGTCATGAGACTTGGCCCCAGATGGAATGACTGAGCTGCCACTTCTGCTCAGAGCCCTCCTGTGACCAGGCTGAGGCTACATCTGAAATCACACTCTTGGCTTCTTCCCTTTTCTGGTCCTGCTCCCTGCACTCCCTTCCTGATTTCTCCTGGAGGCACTTCCTTAATAAGTCACTTGTTCCCAAAAGCTCACCTCTGGTTTTCCTTCTGGGGAACCCCACCAGAAAACAGACTTTATTGTGGGTGTTGGTCTTGACCTTGGGTGGTGGCCAGGTAATACACACCCATTGACTGTGTGGGATTCCAAACTCTTGGGATACTCCTGCTGAGAGCCCTGGTTGTGTGTTTAAAAGGGCAGGGACCGCAGGGCCCAGGAGAGGGCCTGTGTGGGGCCTGCCTCACTCCAGGCCATGGCCAAGAAGCAACCATGAACATCACACCAACAGCCACATGACTTCCCTCTGACCATTTATTTTGTTGCTGTTTAATCAGGCTCTTTCCCAAACATGTCACGATCTCCAGCATCGCCTCTTGTCCAGAAAGTTGAAACCATGTCCCACTTCTCGTCATCTTCACGATACCCTCTGCTCTCTTATTTAAAATATTTCAAAGTAAAGATCGAAACAGGATCTTGACTGAGTTTTGCAACACAGAAGTGTATTCTAGGCCTACATTTATAGAAAGTGGTGGGTGGGGAAGAACGATGAGTTCAGGGATGTTGGGGGGATATCCACGGCAAGGGCAGTCACATGGGTGGGCAAGCAAGATGGGGAAGGCTGTCTGAGACCTGGGGGCTTCAGAATCATCGGAAACTGCTGACTTATTGATGGGGAGAGCCTTAGAAAAATCTAGAAATACACACTGTCTCCACACGGGAAGTGCCGACTTCCCCTTAAGGCAGACTAAAAAAAAGAAAAAAAGCCCCCAAACACACATTAACCAAGCACAAAAACACACAGCAAACTCTAAGTCTCCAGATAAACATTCACAAATAGGCACTTGGTGTCTTCAGCTCTGGGGTTGGAGAGACCTGGGGCTTGGGCTCCCAGAGGCAGGAGCCACTGTTCCCAAAGCGGGAACAACAGCTTCTGAAGGTGCTGGGGTCCCATCTGCTGGCGGGTACTGGCCCAGCTGGATGGGCAGGAGGCTTGTTTAAAAAAGACCCACCCTCTCATTTCACTGAGACAGTGACTTGTGGCAGGTCTGCATCCTGGGCGTTTCCTGAGTACAGTGAACTGGTGTTCCTAAAGAGCGCAGCATGGAGGGGGCGACTGCTGGCCATTTAAACGCTGCCTCCTTGAGGCAGGGACCAGACCCCGTCTGCTTCTGGGCACTGTACCCTCAGAGCCCACCACTGTGCCTGGTACTCAGGCACACAATACAGGTTTGTTGGATAAGTAAATAACCCAAGAAGAAAATCTCATTCTTCAGGAATCCAAATTTACAACCTTTTCATTGGTTATAAATCAGTTCCTTTTTAACCCTCAAAGTGGAATTATAATTCACTTATTCTCCGAAGTCAGCTGCCCTTAAAGGAAATTTTAAAGCTGAAACTAAGTCTTTTCAGTGAGAGCCAGAGAATGAATCTGATTATGTCCAAATGAGTGGATTTTCAGCAAATGTACTAAGAAACTTCAGTGGGGATCATCGGTCCATCTCTAAGGCCAGTAGCTGGCCCAGAACTGGCTGTTGGGGCTGGAGGTTAGGGCAGGGTCTTTGTCTTGCGCCTGACATCTGGAGAGGAGAGGTGGGTCTTTAATTGTGTCCTGCGGTGGGGAGGTCTGAGCCTGGCTGGCGGGGAAAATGTCCTTGGCTAGCTGCCTGGAGAGATGGCATTGAGCAGGAAGTGGAGGCTGTGAGAGGAGAGGGGTCGGGGTGGCCAGAGGATCGAGAACCCGGCAGAGAAGATGGAATACACAGCTCACCCTGGGGCGTCTGTGCACACTGAACTCTCAGGCCACAAGGATGCTGGTGTGGGGGGGAACTCCCAAACATCTGGAAGAGCCTGCGTCCATGAGAAAGATGAGGCAGAAGGAGCGTCTCAGAAATGGAGAAGGCTGTGCTGATAAAATCTGCTGCCAGCGAAGGGTCTAAGCTCGATGATTGGACCCTCAGGGAGTGGGGAGCTGCCGGTGGTGCCTACACTGCCGAGGGCAAGCCAAGGGGATCTGAGGCAGGCTGGGAAGGAATGAATAAATGGGGGTGGCCCCCTGAACACTCCAAGGGCAGTGAATTTCAAAGGATGATGGCAGTTCAGGGTACACCTGGATTCCAGAATCCTCTTGCATTCCGGCTACCTTGACACTTGGGGCATGGCTACTGGGCAAACTGGTCATCCCAGAGCCTCCTTCCCTTTTCCTCTCATTCAGCTTTGGACAGCAGACTAAAGATTTTTTGGGGAAGGTTTTGGGTACTGGGGTTTTTGTTTGTTTGTCACATCAGGGCTATACAGACTCTGGCCAAATGTTCAGCTATTTTCAGGAGGGTCAGCATGGAGGCTCACAGGGGGAGGTGACATTGTGGATGCTGAGGCCCTTCTGAGGGAGGGCAAGGCACGGATATCCCACATCCCTCCCCATTGCTTGAAGGCCTCTCAGTGGTGGTCCTCAGTCCAGTTCAGGCAGGGGGGGTGCTCTGGGGGTACGAAGAGTCCAGAAAAGTCAGGGAGGGAGGGGGGCACCCGGGCCCCTGTGGTGTCAGCCCCGACAGCTGGGTTTCCTCCTTTTTGTTATACAAGCGCCTGACCCAGCTTTGGTTGCTGAGTACTCATTTCAAACATGGTGACCTTGAGTAAGCACGTTGCCAGCCATGCAACTAGGTAAGGAGCCAGGCCGCCTCCCCTCACTGAGGCCCTTTCTTCTAGAGATCTTAGTTGATTCTGATAACTGATCACTGGGGCCAGCTTTTTTCCCCCTCTTCCCTTGTGTTAACTCTCCACCCTTCCATTTAAAATTCACCAAGAAAGAGAAAGCCCTCGAAAACCCAGAGCCCCGCCCTCAGCTCCCATGTGAGCAGAGGCCCAGCTTCCTGGGTTCCCTCTCCCTGACAGTGCTGTGTGGCCCCAGGTGCGCCAGGTAACGTCCAGGTCCTGTGAGTAAAAGTAAAATTGAAAGTAGAAACGTTTTCCCCAAGTTCCCTGATGGCTATCGCTGAAGGGCATCCTGCAATCACACTAAAAACCACAGAGGCTGGTCCGGCCCCAGCACGGGTAGCCGTCGGGCTGCGACCCGCTCACGGCAGCCCGGGCGGGTCAGGGCTCCGCGTGCCACCACTTAAAGGCGAAGGGCTTCCGGCGCACGTTGGTGCCACAGTGCACCTCGCCCAGAAACTTGTGGTAGGCGGAGATGTCGTCCACAAAGGTGCAGCAGAGGCCCAGGGGCTCCAGCAGGGAGCGCACGTGCGTCTCCAGGCAGCACACCTCCTCCACCTGGGGACCGAATGGCTTGGGGATGCCCAGGTCCTTGTCCAGCACGATCATGTTCACCTGGGGTGGGACGGGGCCGCAGTTACCTTTGCTGAGCGTTGGCCCCGCCCCGCCCTGTTCCGAACCCTCCAGCAACCCTGTCATCTAGGGACTGTGACCACCCCCACTTTACAGATGAGGGAACTGAGGCTCAGAGGGGGCTAAGCACGCCATGCACGGCAGAGCTAAGTGGAAAACCTAGCAACCCACCCCTGCATGTCTGCATGTGGACACACACGTGCGTGTGTCGGTGTGCACGTTGTATGCACGCATGTACATGTTTTCATGTGTGTACATACGTATCTACGTTTCCCGTGTATGTGTGTTTTCACCCCTTTCTAGCTCATAGAAGACTCTCCTCTGTGATAACAAGGATCTCTCTTGTCTATAACGGCCTTTTGAATTTACAAAGTACTCTCCACTGTGTTAAGGTGAAGGCTCCCCCAGGATCCCAGGGGGCAACCAGGATGAGCAGTCCTCCCAGCAGGGTGAGTGCCGGGGTCGGAGGCCGCACAGCAGCTCAGCCGGGCCTGGGGCCTGGGCCTCTTGCTCGACCAGCCTCAGCCGAGGGGTCCCCCTGGGTCTGGCTCACCCCCACTGACGGTTCGGGTGAGGGCCGGAGCCCAGAGCACCTCACCATGTTTGGGAAGAAGGCCCTGGCCTGGCGGCTCTCGTCCATCTTGAACAGGGCGGGAAGGTCGATGATGTCCTGCTCCGTCAGTCCCAGCTCCTTCTTGAGGATATCACGGTTCCAGTCCAGGCAGCGCTGGGTGACGGGGAAGAAGGGAGGGCGGGCGGGTGAGGGGCACCCCGATGCCTCTGTCCACCTCACCCCTGCCTGAGGCGTCAGACCTGGGGTGCCAGCACTCCAGGGAGCCTGCAGGGCTCCTCCAGTACGGGGCCGCCTCTCCAGTGCCCCTCCCACCCGCACTGGGCGTCACAGAGAACGAGAGGGAAGGTTACAGAATTCGTACCAGAAGCTCACGGAAATGACACTCAGGACTCATTCACTGATCACCAGCTACGAGTCAGACCCTAAGTGCTTGCCATGCAGTGTCCCACTGAGTCCTCAGGCCACCCCAGGTGGTCAGAATAACAGTGACGATGGTTTTGATTAGTAATAATAAAAACTAATGTGTACAAGTGTCCTAAGTGTATGGTTCTAAGTGCTTTACATACGTTCCTTATTTAAGCCTCAATCTCATGAGGTAGATATTACTGCTGCTGTTGCTGCTGCAAAGTCGCTTCAGTCGTGTCCGACTCTGTGTGACCCCATGGACAGCGGCCCACCAGACTCCTCTATCCATGGGACTCCTCAGGCAAGAATACTGGAGCGGGTTGCCATTTCCTTCTCCAGGACATTATCAGTACCTGCTTATTAGAGACTAGGTGGCTCGGTGGTAAAGAATCTGCCTAACAAGGCAGGAGACGCAGGAGACTTGGGTTCAATCTCCAGGTCAGGAAGATCCCCTGGAGTAGGAAATGGCAACCTACTCCAGCACTCTTGTCTGGGAAATCGCATGGATAGAGAAGCCTGGTGGACTACAGTCCATGGGGTCAAAGAGCCGAACATGACCGAGCGACTGAGCACACACGTCTTGAGTGTGAGGGAAGCTAAGACGCAGAGTCCTTAGTGAGTGGCCCAGGTGCTAGTGCCGAAAGCGAGGGGTCATGGTCTGACCTCAGATCTGCTGCTAAGTCACTTCAGTCGTGTCCGACTCTGTGTGACCCCATAGACGGAAGCCCACCAGGCTCCCCCATCCCTGGGATTCTCCAGGCAAGAACACTGGAGTGGGTTGCCATTTCCTTCTCCAATGTGTGAAAGTGAAAAGTGAAGTCGCTCAAGTCGTGTCTGACCCTTAGCGACCCCATGGACCGCAGCCTACCAGGCTCCTCCATCCATGGGATTCACTAGGCAAGAGTACTGGAGTGGCTTGCCATTGCCTTCTCCGCAAGACCTCAGATCTACCCGACGCCAAAAACTGAAACAGAGGAGTCATGATAAAGTCAACTTTCAACCAGCCAGGAGGCGTTTGGGGAACTTCGGGAAATTTGGGGCTGCTTCTCCAGCATCCACTCCACCCCTCCCCCTGAGATGTAGCAGCCAGTTATTGGGTTGAGTTGTCGCCTCCTGGTCACAGCTAGTGCCCTTACCTCTTTGTTCCAGGGATCGGTTCAAGGATGGGTAATAAACTAGGGTTAAGGAGATCAGCACCTGACACTCCTCTGGCTACAAGGATTGGTTCAGGTTGGCGCAATCAGGGTGAAATGCAAGGCTTTTGTTTAATTGTTGGGGGCATATAAGACCTCTCTCTTTGTGGTTGGTTTGGGGGGTGGATGGGAGACCTTGAACTGTTGGAACTAAGCTCCTGCCATGAGGGTGCCTGCAGCCCAAGAAGTGCAGAGAGATGGGGCCAGAGCCCTGACTGGCCTGTGCCTGAAACCCACGCCACTTGAACGTTCCACTTGTATGAGCCAGTCATGCCCTTTTGTTTAACTTTGTCTGAGTTTTTTTTTAAAAAACTTGGTGTTTTAAATATGCCCATGCAAACAGAGATCTAATTCAACTAAACAGGACCCTGCTGACTAGTTTCTACTTCTGGATATAATTTTTTAAGATTTAGGGATTCAGAAAAAGTAGGATTCATCCACAGATAGAAAACTTCAGGAATCTGTGACTCCTAAAAAATAAAACTTCAGGGCATATCTTCATATAAGAGTTTTCCTGGAAGTAGGTCTGTAGTTTTCATATTTTGGTGTCTGTGGATCTCCCCCAAACGTTGCGGGCTCTAGCCTTACAGAACCTTCGGCTCTTGATCACCGCTTGATACATCTTCCTTCCCAGGTCTCCTGTTTGCTCCCAGCCTCTGCTGGCCTGCACCTCCCCCCGCTGTCACACCATTCAGCTTCCAGGACAGGAGTAAGTCAGGAAGGCGGGGCCGCCATCCCCTAGGGCGTGACGGCCTCTTCCCTCCCACACAGCCAGCCGCGCTCACCTGGAAGTACTGGTTCTCCTGCACGAGGCTCTCATTGGACAGAATCTTGTTGATGGTGATGCGCTTGCTGCTCATCCCACCCAGGCCTGTGGGGGTCAGAGGAGATGGTCTATGTCCAGCCCTGTGCTCCTCCTTGCCAAGACTCTCAGCTCCTGGGCTACCCCTCAGGACGAGGGCGATGGAGCTGGGACAGGCAGGAGCGTGAGAGGGCAGCCCCCGCGGACGCGCCTTTCCCCAGGGCTGGCCATGTCACCGGGGCCAGGGAAGCAGGGGGCCGCTGCCTCGCTCTCTCTCTGGCTGGAGGGTGGGGTGGCACAAGAGGCCTGCTCCCAAGGACGAGCAGCGGGCCAGGGGAGGGTGGCAGAAGCAGGTGCCGGGCGGTGACACCCTCTGGTCTCAGACCCGCTGCGCCCGGCCCCCGTGCTGCTCTGGGCCTGCGTCTACCTCCTGTCCCCTCGTGGAGGCCGTGTGGCTTCCGATTGGTGGTACCCAGCGCTCAGGGAGCGCCCGCTATGTAGCAGGGAGTCCTCTGGAAAGTCACTCGCATTAACGCAGTAGTCTTCCCCCCGTTTCTGTCAGGTAGCTTCCAGCATTAAAGATGAAGAAACGGAGGCACAGAGAAGTTCCACGACTCATCCGAGGTCTTACAGCTGGTGGCTGAGCCAGTAAGCAGGCCAGGGAGTCCGATTCCAGAGCCTAAGCTATTAACTCCTTTCTTCCGAGTCTGATGCTGGTCCATCGTGTTTCCTAGTTTTGCAGCTTGTTATTGGCAAACAGATGGGGGCTGTTGCTGAGCTGTCTCCAGCCCCTTGGACCTATCTGTACAAAGATAGGACCTCCTGTACCCTCTGGGTAGCTTTGAGGGGTTAATACAGAAAGAGGCTTTCAGAAAGTTGAGACTCATGCCTGCCAACCTAAAAAATTCCTATCGGTGGGAATTAAAAAAGGATAGTGGTCTTAAGTTTATCTTGTCCGTCTCAGACACTAGTCACTATCGGGAACACTGCCTTTGGTCATGGAGGGTGGTCATGTAAGTATCAACCAGCCTGAGGGATACAGACTCTTGGGAGTAGGTGGATTAGAGATGCCAACCTGAAAAGTGACAAAAAGTAATTTACGAAAAACACTTAAGAAATTGTCATGGCATCTCTAACGTGGGTCACTGAATCCACCTGATCAGTTTCCTTTGTTTCCATGATTAATTTAAGAGCAAAGCTCGTCGCAGTCTGTCTGTCTCGATTAAGTGGGTGTCTGAATGAAGCGGACGATTCCCCAGCCCGGGACTGGCAGTGAAGCCGTCTGACCTGCATCATGTCTGGCTGCTCCCACTCTTCCTCCTGCCCCTGAACGGCAGTCTGTGTGCCCTTCTCTAGCTTCCTTTCCAAAACGCAAGCTCCCTGAGTGCAGATTGCACTTCAGTTTTGAACCATTTAATTCTCCTCGGGGGCTGGTGCCATTTGAACTGTCCCACACTGGGTCCTGAAGAACCACGGCCACTGTCGATGATCATAAGGGGCAGTGGGCGGCTTGAGGTGCGGGTGACCACCGAGAGGCCCACAGAGGCCAGGGCCGCCTCCCACCAGGGTGACCCCACAGCCTCAGAAGTGGAGCTGGGTGTCTGGGACAAAGCGCTCACCGGCCCTGTCCTCCCAAAGGCCCCCCTGGGGGCCCGGCTCGCTGCCAGGGCCCCGTGGGCACTTACCTTTGAACATGATGGCCTCCCCGTGGCCCTCCTTCTGCTTCTCTCGGAAAAGCTTGTAGCAGGCTGAGGTGCTGGCCATGAGCATCCGGAATTTCTGCGAGAGACCGTCCAGCCAGCTGGTCAGCAGAGGGCAGGTGGCCAAGCCACGGTGGGGGCTCCTGCCCTGTGGACCCAGGACCCTGCTTGCATATCATCTCACACCGCCCACGCTGAGTGGCCAAGGCTGCCTGGCAGGTTTTCTCTATTTCAGAGGAATATTTCTCACCCTTCTTTCTACAGAAATTTTCCTGCCTCAGCAATGCCATCGAGTCGAAGCTCAGAGTAAAAGGTGACCTTGGATACAGAGGGAGAGCTTCTCCAAGGGGCCCAGAGGCCTGACCATTTGCTCCAGATTTCCAGGGTTATTAAGTTGCAGACATTTCTTTGCACTTCAGAAAACAAAAGAATCTCTCTAGGGCCCCAGGCTCATACGCCATTGCTCTCTAGGGCATTACGGCCAGTACAGAGGCCACTAGCCCTGTGGGGTTATTGGACACTTGAACTGTGACTGGTCTTAGTGGAGATGTGTGAAGAATAAAACATACACCAGATTCTAAACGCTTAGTATGAGAAAAGAATGTAAAACCTCTCATTATTAATTTTTATAATGATTACATGTTGAAATGCTAAAATTTCAGATTTACTGGGTTAGACATTTACCGGACACAGCAACAACATACAAACCAGCTTCAGCCTACTTCCTTCTTCCTCTATACAGTCCACTAGAGAACCCCCTCTGCTGACAAGAGCTGGTAATACAGGGGTTCCGCACCAGCCTCTTCCCTCCAGCCTCAGGAGTCAGCTCACCTTGGTCCCTGGGATGGGGACGAAGGTCATGAATTCATCCACGTGGCCCACGGTCAACCAGTCTGAGTAGAGCTCCACGGGCGCCTGCACCTGCTGGGCCTGCAGGAAGTCCCGCACCACCTTGGTCATCCTCCGACCACCAGACCTGGGTGGGGTTGGGAGGGGGCAGTTCTTCAGAAGGTTGCCCGTGGTCCCTGTCTTGCCAGAGGGCTTGCAGGAGGAGTTCAGCCCCTGGAACCCAGCCTGGACCCAGCGTGGCATCAGCAGAAAAGTCATGAGAAGGAGCCTGAGTTGCAGAGACACTGGCCCAGGCAGAAAGGCATTTAGGTCCAGGGGGGGAGAAGGAAGTGTCAGCTGCAGCCATGGTCTGTGTGAAGGGCATGGAGCCCGGCCTTTAGCCACTGAGGGGGTCAGTGGGTATAGGGAGGCCATCTTCTGTGCCCAGCGGTCCTTCTTGGACTGCTGGAGGGGGCTAAGGCTCAGGCAGGATTCCAAAATCTGCCCCTGCCTATGTTCCTCTTTGCTAGTAACTTCTCAGTTTCAATCTTCAATCAAGTGACGCCTCTTCCAGGAAGCCCTTCTTGACTTCTACACTCCGTGAGGTCTTCAATCTCCCCATTACCCTTACCCTATAACCCAAGATCTTCACAGTGGCCAGCAAATTCCTTTTTGATCTGGCCCCTGCCTATCTCTCCTACTTCATCTTACCCCTCCTTGTTCTGTCTGCACCAGCCAAGTGCTAAGGTTGTTACCACCTGAGGGTTTTGCCCTGGCTGTTCCTTTTATGTGGAATGCTTTTCCCCTTTGATCTTTCCATGGCTGCTTCCTTCTCATCACTCAAGCCTCAATTCCAGAGTCCTTTCCTTAAAACCACAAGAGCCAGAGTGCCCCTGGCCCACCACTCTTTACCAGGCACTTATTTTACCTTCCTCCCTGCACCTATTAGCTCCCAGAAGTGTCTTACTTAGCTGCTTGCTTCCATGTTTATTTTCCATGTTGCCCCGACCCCTAATCTAGAACTCCCCAAGACCTGGGACTCTGTTTTGCTCACGGCTGCTTCCTCAGAGCCTAGAACAATGCCTGGCACAGAGAAGACCCTCCACAGATGTTCGTCCTAAGAAGCCCCCGGAACTCCCCTAAGGGGAACTCCCCCAGGGACTCCTCCTTGGGTTTCCCTGGCTCTGTGTTATCCTGCCACTGCATGCACCCACCCTTGGTTTCTGTGAAGGTGGGGGCTGGGCTTCATGTCTGAAACCCCATGCCCGTCACAGGGCTTAGCACTTGGCTGGGACTTTGGAGATACCTGCTGAATGGATGGGTGATGGCTGAGGGCGGGGACAAAGTGGGCAGAGGGGGCAAATGGCCACTGTCTGTGCCAGTGGCCTCCTCTCAGAAGCCAAAGCATGCCTGTGGCCCACGGGAGCCAGATTCCAGCTGACCCCACACGTGCAGGTTCCTGGAAGCCCCTCTGGGGAAGTGAGGATCCATGGTACTCACTCTCGCCCCAGCGGCTGCCCTAACTATGGATGAACCCGCCTTTTTTGTTGACTGTAGGTCACCTGGGGAGGGAGGGGGTGTTGTGGACAGGCTGGAGAGCCAGGGGCTCAGGCTTTGGGGCAGGGCCATGTCTTCTCATGTGTCGTGTGTGGGCTTCCTGGGGGTTTTCTGGCAGACCCCCGCTCATCTTCTGTCAGTACTCTTCCTTCTCTGACTCCTGCCCCTTCCCCACCTTATTTACAATCTCATTATATACCCTCCCGTTTGGGGAAGAGGGTCATTTATTTAGGTTTATGCTAGGTCCTAACTCATACTAAGATGTAAAGGCGAACTTGATTTTCTTTCCAAGAATGTCTGCATCTTGTCAGTCACGGGTGAGGTTAATTCTCCCAGCCAAACACTCCACGTCTGAGCAACCCAGTCTGCTCCAACAGAAACAACAGCTAACTCCCAACCCCCCCACCCCACCTTCTCCAGCCCCTCCCTGGCTTCTCTTACAGAGGAAAGCTGCTCCCGATGAGGATCCGGCCCAGGGGGTATGTCTTGCCATTCACAGTCACTGGCGGACTGACCTCCAGGTTCCCAAAGGAATCAAGGCTGGTGACAGGCTCAAAGAGAGGTTCCCGGGTCACATAGCCAAAATCTGGGCCCTGGGTAGGGGGCACAAACCCATGGTTAGTCTCCCGTGGCCAGGAACCCTTAGTCCCAGCCCCACCACCCTGAGGACCACTTTTCACCACCTTTTGTCTGGCCCCGTGAGCACTTAGTTTCTGGGGGTTGCCCATGTGTTTCTTATTCCTGCTGAAGAGCAGGAACCCAGCACGGGGAGGCTCAGTTTGTGAGCACGTTGGTATGAGTGTGAGTATGAGTGTGTGTGTGTGCGTGCGCACATCTGAGTCTCTGCATCTATTTCTTAAACAGAGAGTCAGTTCAGTTCAGTTCAGTCGCTCAGTCGTGTCCGACTCTTTGCGACACCATGGACTGCAGCGCGCCAGGCCTCCCTGTCCATCACCAACTCCCGGAGCTTACTCAAACTCATGTCCATTGACACAGAGAGATACTGGTGATTTCATGATTAGTCCTTGTTTCGTGCCATTGACATCCCTGCTCCTCTGTTAATGTGAGCAAGAAACGGAACTTTGCTGATGTCAGTTATTGATGGATGGGGGCTCTTTGTTACTATAGTCTTACCAAGTGAAAGCTAACCAATACATGCAAGAATGTCAGATAAGTAACATATACAATTTTGACTCAGCCCCAACCAACCATATTTGTTCACTGAGCGCAGATGCAGCCTCAGACTCCTTCTTAGCACAGAGTTCTAACAGACTGGAGTTACATGATACAGCCCCCGTAATGAGTGTGGTAAAGCCCCTGTGACTCCTTGAATTTTAAGTTTCCTTTCCTGATTTTTTTTTTGGTAAAAAGGTAGGGATCTTGCTTGAGAGCTTGCACTGGGACTGGAACGAAGCTTGTCTGACAAACATCCTTGCTAATAAAAATCACAGAGTGAGAAGACGGGGCTTATCCTGGCCCAGCTCAGAGGCTCAAGGGACAGCTGTGCCCAGAGGGGCGAATGGCTGCAGCTTAGCGCTTTCTCTCCTGGGAGCCCCAGACGGCAAGGTGTGATCTGCCAGAGGCTGGGGCAGCTGGGGTTTTATAGCCTCACAGAGGCAGGCAGGCACGCAGCACAGAGCTGGGCTTGGCCCAGGCCTCCAGGAACAATTCAGTCCAGGACCCTGGTACCAGGCCAGCCTGGAACACTGCAGGCAGGTGGTGACCCGGAAGAAAGTGAGAACAGGATGTGAGAGGTCTCGGTTCCCAGGCCTGTGGCAACTGCTGGCCAGTTTGACTGCCCCTCGTGCTGGAGGAAGTAGACGGTCAGCTCTGAGGACAGTGTCCAGGGCTGGGCAGTGAGAACCAGGACCACGGCTAATAACAGTCATCGTGTTGGGAGCCGCACGGGTGTCTTAGATCACGCCTTCGATCTTCGCAACACGTCTGTGAGATGGATACCGTGTTGGTCCCTGTTTCACAGATGAGCAAACTGAGGCTTGAGGAGGTTAAGTTGCTTGCCCAAGGTCACACTGCTGCTAAGGGGTGGAACTGGGACTCGAGGCCAGCTCCATCTGGCGTTCCAGAGCTGTGTGCTCACACCACTGGCTCTGCCATCTCCCTGTGACGAGCGGTTAGTGAATGTTCTCAAGCAGCAGGTGTGGATTTGGTAAAGCTGCCTCTGAGCAGCTCTGATGCCTCACGGGAGGCTGTCCTGCATGGTACCTTGGGAAAGACCCCTAACCTACATTTTATGCTCCATCCAAGCCTCCCTGCCTGTTCAGGGCAGAAGGTCAGGACAGAGAAGGCTGATTTTGGTTCTGTCCTCATTCAGCTGGTTGTTGAGGGCACAAAAGGAGAGTGGTAACGACCTCTAGGATCAAGGCGGGGGGGGGGGCAGATTGCTTTTTCAAAAAACGCATGAACTGAAAAGTCACAGCTTTAACGAGTTTGAAGTTGGAACCATGCTTTTCAACAACTGCTTATAATTTTCCTCCTCGAAACGTATTTTGCTGCAAGTTGGAGGCGGGGGCAGGGGCAGGTCTCTGTCAGTTCTCATTTCTCCATGCTTTGGAAAAGTATCAGTTATGAGAGCAGGAAAGGAGGTTGGAGGTTACTATCCCAATGACCCATTCTGCAGATGGGAAGATGGAAGCAACACACTAATTTGCCAAGGGGCTTCCCGGGTGTCTCAGATGGTGAAGAATCCGCCTGCAACGCAGGAGACCCAGGTTTGATCCCTGGGTCGGGAAGATCCCCTGGAGAAGGAACAGCAACCCGCTACAGGGTTCTTGCCTGAGCCTCCCGGGGACAGAGGGGCGCCCGAGGCCTCCCCACTGCTCTGCCCTGCAGCCTCAGGGCTGCACCCCAACCCCATCCTGCAAGGTGGCCCTCAGAGCCTCACCAGGAGCTGCTTCACTGGGAAATCCTTCAGGTTTCCGTCTCTGGGGGAGTCCAGCACCACGGGGAAGCCTTTGTGTGGGGCCTCGATGTAGCCAAACTCGATTTCATCCTGTGGGGACACCGGCAAGAGCCATCCGGTGAGCCCAGGGGGCCACCAGGGAACTCCAGCCCGCCTCCCCAGCTCTCCTCCCACTCACACGACGGCAGTGGTTTCTTACACAGCCTTCCTTAGAGTCTCTGCACGGCCTCAGTGTGTGTGCACTCACACTGACCCCGCTTTAAACAACCGATAACATCCTGTGCATATCTTCCTGCAAGGAACACCTTAACTAGAGAGCCATACTGTATTTACAGAGTGGCTTCCTTTTAACTGTTGCATAGTACTTCACAGAGAGGCCTGACTTCCTTTTAACTGCTGCATAGTACTCCGCAGAGAGGCCTGGCTGCCTTTTAACTGCTGCGTAGTATTCCGCAGAGAGGCCTGACTTCCTTTTAACTGTTGCGTAGTACTCCGCAGAGAGGCCTGACTTCCTTTTAACGGCTGTATAGTACTCCGCAGAGAGGCCTGACTTCCCTTTAAACGCTGTATAGTACTCCACAGAGAGGCCTCGCTTCCCTTTAATGGCTGCGTAGTACTCCGAAGAGAGGCCTGACTTCCCTTTAACGGCTGTATAGTACTGCGCCGAGAGGCCTGACTTCCCTTTAACGGCTGCGTAGTACTCCGCAGAGAGGCCTGGCTTCCCTTTAACGGCTGTGTAGTACTCCCCAGAGAGGCCTGACTTCCTTTTAACTGTTGCATAGTACTCCGCAGAGAGGCCTGGCTTCCCTTTAACTGCTGTATAGTGCTCCGCAGAGAGGCCTGACTTCCTTTTAACTGTTGCATAGTACTCCGCAGAGAGGCCTGACTTCCTTTTAACGGCTGCGTAGTACTCCGCAGAGAGGCCTGGCTTCCCTTTAACGGCTGTGTAGTACTCCCCAGAGAGGCCTGACTTCCTTTTAACTGTTGCATAGAACTCCGCAGAGAGGCCTGAATTCCTTTTAACTGCTGTATAGTACTCTGCAGAGAGGCCTGACTTCCTTTTAACGACTGCATAGTATACCGCAGAGAGGCCTGACTTCCTTTTAATTGTTGCGTAGTACTCCGCAGAGAGGCCTCAATTCCCTTTAACGGCTGTGTAGTACTCCCCAGAGAGGCCTGGCTTCCCTTTAACTGCTGTGTAGTGCTCCGCAGAGAGGCCTGACTTCCTTTAACGGCTGTGTAGTACTCCGCAGAGAGGCCTGACTTCCTTTTAACTGGTGCATAGTACTCCGCAGAGAGGCCTGACTTCCTTTTAACTGTTGCATAGTACTCCGCAGAGAGGCCTGACATCCCTTTAACTGCTGTATAGTACCCCGCAGAGAGGCCTGGCTTCCTTTTAACTGTTGCATAGTACTCCGCAGAGAGGCCTGACATCCCTTTAACTGCTGCGTAGTACTCCGCAGAGAGGCCTGGCTTCCCTTTAACTGCTGCGTAGTGCTCCGCAGAGAGGCTTGACTTCCTTTAACGGCTGTGTAGTGCTCCGCAGAGAGGCCTGACTTCCTTTTAACTGTTGCGTAGTACTCCGCAGAGAGGCCTGACTTCCTTTTAACTGTTGCGTAGTACTCCGCAGAGAGGCCTGACTTCCTTTTAACTGTTGCGTAGTACTCCGCAGAGAGGCCTGACTTCCTTTTAACTGTTGCGTAGTACTCCGCAGAGAGGCCTCGCTTCCCTTTAACGGCTGCGTAGTACTCCGCAGAGAGGCCTCGCTTCCCTTTAACGGCTGCGTAGTACTCCGCAGAGAGGCCTCGCTTCCCTTTAACGGCTGCGTAGTACTCCCCAGAGAGGCCTGACTTCCCTTTAACGGCTGCGTAGTACTGCGCAGAGAGGTCTGACTTCCCTTTAACGGCTGCGTAGTACTGCGCAGAGAGGCCTCGCTTCCCTTTAACGGCTGCGTAGTACTCCGCAGAGAGGCCTGGCTTCCCTTTAACGGCTGCATAGTACTGTGCAGAGAGGCCTCACTTCCCTTTAACGGCTGCGTAGTACTCCGCAGAGAGGCCTCACTTCCCTTTAATGGCTGCATAGTACTCCCCAGAGAGGCCTGGCTTCCCTTTAACGGCTGTGTAGTACTGCGCAGAGAGGTCTGACTTCCCTTTAACGGCTGCGTAGTACTGCGCAGAGAGGCCTCACTTCCCTTTAACGGCTGCGTAGTACTCCGCAGAGAGGCCTCACTTCCCTTTAATGGCTGCATAGTACTCCCCAGAGAGGCCTGGCTTCCCTTTAACGGCTGTGTAGTACTCCCCAGAGAGGCCTGACTTCCTTTTAACTGTTGCGTAGTACTCCGCAGAGAGGCCTGGCTTCCCTTTAACGGCTGTGTCGTGCTCCGCAGAGAGGCCACCCGTCAAGCGGCCGCCCCGTCCCTGTGGAGGGCCGCTCCGGTTCTCTCAGTCCTCTGCTCCTCTGAGAAGCTGCAGTGCGTCGCCTGACGCGCTTACGTCCCTGCGCATGCGCACACGTGTGATCTGACAGAGAGCGCACACGTGTGAGCAGCTGGGTGCCAGGGTGCTGACACTAAGCCGCCGCCTCTTGCCTGAATCCTGGGCCGCGTCCTTCCCAGCCTGGGGGACCTCACCTGGATCCAGCGGTCTCCCCGGTTCATGTACTGGAAGCAGACCTTCAGTTCGCAGTTGGTTTTCTCCACCAGGTTCTTCACCTCCTTCAGGAACAGGTAGTTGTCCTTCATGCTGAGGGGCGTGGGCAAGAGGGAGAGGCCAGGAGGGAGTGTGAGGAGGCGCGCAGCGGGCCCTGTGCCGGGCCGCGCGGGGCAGGTGAAGCCCCTCTGTGCTAGCCTGCGCAGAGGCTGCTGGAGTCGAGGGCCGCGCAAACTCAGCCCTCCTGCAGTGTCTGCCACGGCCATGAACAAACGAGGTGAGGAGGGGAATGCCCACCCCGCCTCCCCAAGCCTTCCTCCTGACTCCCAGATTTCCGAGGAACAGCTGACCTAACCCGGAGGCAGGGGATGGGCTCAGGACACAGGGCCGTGTGGCCAGCCCCGCCTGCAGGCACTTCTTTCGCCTGCTTCTCGTCTCACGGGGGCTCTCTGGCACAAAGCATGCTCAGTGAACAACTGCTGGATGAGTAAGATGAGCTGAATATCCGTCACAGGACGGTTCCCAACTGTATGGTAAGGGCCCAAAAGATAGGGGAAAGAAAACGCAGCTATCGTTTTTAGAGCACAAAAACTGCGCCAGGACCTTGACGAACGCTTTGCCTGCTTCGTCCCACTTAGTTCTTGCAGAGACCCTGTGATGGCACCATCTCAGAGAAACAGGCACAGAGGGGTCAAGTCAGTTGCTCAAGGTCGTACAGCTGAGAAGTAGCAAGCGTGGCCTGAGCCCAGGCCTCTCGCCTCCCGAAGCCTCGGCTCTGGCCGCTTTGCCCGTCTGCACTGCGCCTGCGGCTTACCAGCACACAAACACCGACACGGGAGGCAAGATGTTGGGGGTCATGATCCACGGAGCGATGCGGAACATCACGGTGTCCGTGAAGATGGGTGTCAGCGGGATCTCCTGGGCGTGGGAGAGAGGAGGTCAGGAAGTCTTGTCAGGGTGCTTTGCACTCCTGTCTAACAAAGTAGGTGAGACCAACAACTGCTGTTCAGTCACTAAGTCGTGTCCAACTCTTCGCGACCCCACGGACTGCAGCACGCCAGGCTCCTCTGTCCTCCGCTATCTCCTGGAGTTCACACAAACTCATGTCCATTGAGTCAGTGATGCCATCCAACCATCTCATCCTCTGCTGCCCCTTCTCCTCCTGCCCTCAATCTTTCCTAATAGTAGTACGTTATTGAGCACTTACTGTATGCCAGGTCCTATTTTGACAGGTGAGATTTCACTTCTGCCATACTCAGGGGTACATACTATATTAATCCTTGTTTTGTAGATGGGAAAACCGAGTCACAGACCTCTGATTCACAAACTGTACGTAGCTGTCCAAGCTCAAGTGATCAGTATGTGGGTGAGCCTGTATTTAAACCCGGACAGTCTGGCTGTTGAGCCCAATCTCAACTGCTATCTAATCTTGTTGCATCAAAGTTCTTTTCCTGAAATCGGCTCACAT
The DNA here is from genome assembly GCF_049115385.1 of Moschus berezovskii. Taxonomy (NCBI): domain Eukaryota; kingdom Metazoa; phylum Chordata; class Mammalia; order Artiodactyla; family Moschidae; genus Moschus; species Moschus berezovskii. The sequence goes on from NC_142461.1 coordinate 893,168, forward strand.
GATGACTGAGTCAGACCCAGGCTTCCTCGGTTTTTGCTCTGGGTACCTTGCTCTCTTCTACATGTGAACATTTTAATGTTACCGGGGGAAATTTTGCTCTGTCCAGATTTTTCTTTAAGGAAAGGTTCGGGAAGCTTGCCCAGAAACTGAGGGAAGGTGAGATAAGATTTCTTTGCATGGCTGGCTTTGGAAAGCTGCAGGAAACCGTGTCCTGCCCTTGGTGGGGAGCATGGGGGTGGCCTTTCTCGCACGGGTCTGCCTTTTGAGTCTCTGCTGGTGTCCGTTGGAGGGGCTGCTCTGAGACCGTGATGCCTGATGGCCAGGCTGCTGTAGGCACTGGGGTGCAGGAGCAGCCCCTCCCTGCCCCGTCTCATTATCTCCATTTTTTTCTGCCTTTCCCTCCTCCCAGGGACTCGAGAGCACATTGTGAATGAGTTCCTCCAAGCTTGGATGCTCACAATCACCCCAGGAAGCAGAAGCAATTTGTCATTTCTATTTTCCAGGTGGGGAAACCAAGGCACACAGGGTCAGTTCCTTGCCCAGTGTCTCGTGGGCTCAGACCCGGGCAGTCGGACTCAAGCTCCTTCTCGTAACCCTGAGGCCCAGCTTCACCTGTGGCGGAGCCCACAGCATCTCGCCTGGAAGTGGTCTGGAGGCGAAGCAGAGGAGAAGCCTGTGTCTGAGGGGCAGCCGGGCCCTCCCTCTCTCTGAGCAAAGGGGGCCTGAGAGCCAGGGCTCCAGGCCTGCAGTTTTGGTGGGAGGCCCTTACAGGTGGGAAGCAGGCTCGTCTGGGGGCACCGCTCCCCTCGTGGGGGGGTACACGCCTCCTCGCTCAGTTCCTGCAAACCAGGAGCGCACGTGCGCTAGACATCCGGCCGCAGCGGGGGGACGTGGTTCGGGACTGGGACTTGGGGTTCGGCAGCACCCATGGTGAGAGTGCAGGGCCCATTAGGGAGGAAAGAGCAGGGCACACGCCGTGGCCTAGTTTGCTCCTCGTGCTGACCACTGGGTCGCTGTGCCCAGACCTACACCCGTCCTGGACAGGGATGGGGGCTTCCCAGGTGGCTCAGCGGTAGAGAACCATCTGCCAATGCAGGAGACGCAAGTCGGATCCCTGGGTCAGGAAGATCCCCTGGAGAAGGAAATGGTAACCCAATCCAGATATTCTTTCCTGGGAGAGCCCATGGACAGAGGAGTCTGGCTCCTCAACTAACATCTGATCTCATTGCATCGAAGTTTTCTTCCTGAAGTCAGCTCACATGATAATCGAGCCAGACTCGGCCTTCCTGTTTTTGCTCTGGGCACCTTGCTACAGTCCACAGGGTCGCAAATAGCCAGACACAACTGAGTGACTGAACACACACACACTCACTCACTCACTCACTCACTCACTCCAGGGAGCAGGCAGACCTGGGGACAGACATGACACCAGAGAAACACCTGAAGAGCATCCTGGGGAGGAGGTACAGTGAGGAGGACGCCCAGGGCGGAGCTCGGAGGACCCTGGCAGATGTGTGCGGGTGGTGGGAGCATTTAGATCTCCAGACCTGGACTTCCTCCAAGGGGAGCCCCTCCCGGCGGAGGCCCTCACCTCGGCCATGTACTCCAGCAGGCTGACGTGGATGGAGACCAGGCCCGAGAAGCCCTCGTCGGGGAAACGCAGGCCTTCCACGAAGAACAGCAGCTCCGCAGAGCCGCCTGTGTACTTGACCACGTGGTAGAGCTTCCGCCGGCCCAGAATGTGGACGTAACGCTGGCCGAAAAAAGGGTCTGGGGGAAGAAGGACCCAGGTCAGGCCCTGCTCCCCCAGCCGCCCGTGGGGCAGGCTCACTGATGGGGGTGCAACACAGAGCCCCTGTCCTCTAGACACAGGAAAAGCACAGCGGCAAATGCCACCGGAAGGACCACGGCCTGGTCATCGTCCCGGCCCTGCTGGACCCTAGCCCTGAGACCCCAAACCAGACACTCTCCCTGGCTTCCAGCTTCCTCGGCTATAAAGTGAGTGAGCTCTCCCCAGGAAGGAGACACGAAGCGAGAGAAGCTGAGGACTGGTCAGCCAGTGGTGGCGAAGAAGGAAATTACTGTCCCCATTTTACAGAGGAGGAAACTGAGTCCCAGAAGAGAAAATGGCTTGTCTGGCATCATATAGCCAGTACGTCGCTGAGCTGGGACTCAAATCCCTAATTCTGAACCCCAACCTCTCCTCCCCTTTATATAAAGAAAACACCCACTGTGCCCTCAATTCCCCTCCGTACAGTGGAAGCTGTATCAGCATGTGGGTCTCTTGCTGTGCATTTTTTTCCTGGTTGCACATGTTTGTGGCTGGGAGGAAAGGCCAGTTTCTCCCGCACTCCTAGGCCACTGAAATCTGGCTTCGCGCAGCTCTGTTCCCTCTGCTTAGAAGGCTTGTCTCCTTCAGGCCTTGATGTGTCGCTTCTGGGAACTGCGCCCAGATCCCCCAGAGGCCAAGCCAGGGGCTCTGTCTGCAGCGTCTGCACCCCCGTCCTTCCCCATCCTTCCCTGTCCCAGCCATTAAATGAACATGATCTCAGTGTTCAGCTCTTGGCCCCCAGAGCCTGTCACCTGCATGATGGCTGAGACAGGCCCGGCCCGGCCCAGCGCAGGTTGTGCTTGATAAACATCTACCGAATGCACTAGCGCTCCCATGTCACTCCCAATGGGAGAACTTTCAGGCCAATTCAGAGCGCATATACTGAGTCACTGCTCTCTGACCACGTGGGCAAGGACCTCTGGGGGAGACAGAGAGGGTCAGGAAGTGGCCCCTCGCAAGGCTCAGCTGCTGATAAGACGGCACAGATGAGGGAAGCGCCACAGTAGAGGTCTGCGGTCATCGAGGGAGCCGAGGGGTTACTGGGAGGCAGAGGAAGGGAGTGGGGTGGGAGGCGTTTGAGCCGAGAAAGGCAGCCTTTGAGATGCCCCTGGAGGTGGCAGAGGTGGGCACAGCGAGGAGACGCAATACTTGCATTGCCAAAAGCATGGAGGCAGGACCCTATGCAGTTCCAGGAGAAGTTTCTTTATGCCCTGCAGAGCTGGAAGGGCAGAGTCAGGCTCAGCTTAGTACTGTCGTCAACAACAAAGGGAACGATTAATGAGCAGGCACCCAAGGGCTACAACATGTAACTAGAACAGCATGGATAGAGCGCTTGATTAAAACTCACAAAATGAACAGAGCTCAGTTCATCCTGAGCCTGGGCTCAGGATGGTGCCTTACATAGGACAAGGCGCTCAATTAGATCTTGGTTATAAATACATCTCTCTGAGGGCGGGTTACCTTAGTGGTTATGACTTCTAGAGTCCAAGAGATGCAGGTTCAAGCCTCTTTGGCTTTCAAGCTGCAAAACCCCAGGGAATTCACTTAACCTTCCTGAGCCTCAGTTTATTCATCTGTTAAATGGGAGACAGTAACACTTATGCCACAAGGGGCTTGCAAGATAAAACCAGGAACTGAGGTAAGCTTGGTAACCAAGAGTAATGACTGGTCACACAGCTGGGACCTGCTGGTATTACTGTTATGAGAACCTGTGAATGTATCGGCAGACGCTTTACCGAAAACTCATGACCTTCTCGTTGGATGGTTTAGGAACAGAAGGCAAAGAAAAAATGCCTCACCTCCCTTTCTGTAGGTGGGCCCAAGAAATGAGGAGCCAGACCGAGACGCTGCGTGCCCCACGGGGTCTGTCGCAGCTCAGTGCAGAAGCCGACGCCCTTCCCGTGCAGAAAAGACACGCGCCCTGTGTCCCAGCCACCGAGCAGCTGCAGATGGCTCTGCATCATTAAAGAAAATTCTCCCCCGGGGACCCAGGGCCTCCCATGACCACGTGTCCCAGGCTGCACTTGAACTGATGCTGGGAAAGCAATCTCAGGCCACGAAGCTGACTTGTCTTTCCAGAAAGCTCTGGAACTTTCCCCCGGCTCAGAGCAGCTAGGTGGGATGTGTGTGCATGTGGGCTCCCCCTGGGCCTGGTAGGTGGGGCTCTGGCAGGGGAGCTGGGCGGGATACAAGGACGCGTTTTGGCCCATCTGTGTGTAGTCTTTTCTGTCTGTGGCCCACAGTATCTCGGGCCAGCTCCGGGCAGATCGATCACTCGGAACAATCAGCCGCTGTCCCCGGAGCCTCCTTCCCCTGTCTCCCATCCCCAGCTGGACGCAGGCCTGCCTCCGCGTGGCCAGCTCCCTGGGCAGGAACCAACAATGCCCCTGTATGGTGCGGCCCACGTGCCTCGCCCCGCCAGCCACCCTGACCGCTCCTTAGCCCCAGGCTGGCACGTGGCAATACCCTTCCGGTGAGCGTGGAGTCATTCCACCTCCCAAGGAGACTCATTGATAGTGTGATCGACGGTCCTGGTGTGCCCGAGATCGAGGGGCTTTTCAGAATGAGGGATTTTTAGTGCAAAACCCGGGAAAGTCCTGGGCAGACTGGGACAAGCTGGTCACTGCAGCCCTGTAGAGAGAGGTCAGGTGCTGACCTCTGAGATCCGAGGGCAGAATCGAGGCTGGGGTACACACTCCTGGGTCTTCCTAACAGCACGGGGGACGCCTGTCCACGTCAGTGACTGTAACTAATGGTCACAGTAACAGCCCCCTGAAAGCAGCAAGTGCCATCTACGGGCAGCGGTCCACGGACCAGCGACTGAGCGCTGACATGCTTCTCCTTTGGTCTCTGTCACCAGGGGGACAGTCAGGCCTCTGCTTAGCTACGAGTGACACCCCACACGAGGCACCCAAGGCCTGGCCTGCTGAGGAGACTTGCCCACACCTGGGATCTGAACCCCCTGGGCTCCAGAATGGCCTCTCAGGGTCCCTGAGCGCCCAGCCCAGCCCCCGGCCCTTGGAGGACACAAGGGACACATGACATTGGTGTAACAGCACACAGCCTTATCTGCGATATGCTTGGAGTTTGACAGAGACCTCGAGATGTCGCACGAGATGAAGAAAAGGAAACCGTGCCACTGACGAATCCCTCTCAGCCCGCTCGCTGGCGCCGAGTGCTCACCCGGGGCTTCGGTTCTGGGGGAGACAGGCCCTCCTGGGCTCATCGCGGCGTCAGTGAGGCCGTGCCCCACCACGGGATGGCAGCCCAGATGACACAGCTTGGGGAGGGCGCGGCAAAGCGCTCCCAGCGGCGGCTCCTGTCTGCTCAGGGTCCAGCTTGGAAGGCCGAGCAGGGAACGGAGGTAATCATGAGCTAGACCTCAGCCTACCGCCACCCTCAGAAAGACCTCCAGGTCACGGCCAGGGGCCACCGGGAGCAGCAGAGTCACAGTGTGACCTCAGCCCACCGCCACCCTCAGAAAGACCTCCAGGTCATGGCCAGGGGCCACCGGGAGCAGCAGAGTCACAGTGTGACCTCAGCCCACCGCCACCCTCAGAAAGACCTCCAGGTCATGGCCAGGGGCCACCGGGAGCAGCAGAGTCACAGTGTGACCTCGGGGGCCGCCCATACGCCCGCCGCCTGGCCAGCAGCCCCACCCGCTGAGGCAACCTGGCCTGGATGGGGTAAACAGCAACAGCTTGGGCCTCCTGGGGCAGTGGAGCCGGCCTGACTGGGGGCCTTCCAGCCCGCGGCGGTCACTGCCCGATCCCGGGGCGGATCAGCAGGAGGACGGGCTTCAGGTGGCAGCTGTCCACTATGGTCCTGGCAGAACCCCTCCTGGAGGTGAGGGCCTGGGGCCACTGGGACCTGCCCCAGTTCTGAGTGGGCCTGCTCCGTGAGGTGGGTTCCAGAGCCAGGAGACCCTAGGCTCCCGGAGGGACAGGCATGCAGGGCAGCTCCACCCTGCACCATGGCAAATCGCAAAGCCAACTATTTTGCTGAGAGAGCTTTTCAACACATAAATCAGAGCTTGACAGCCACTTGCTTAAAAGCCTCTAATGGCTTTCTGCTGCACTTAGAGTCAATCCAAGCCCTCTCTCTGCCCTGGCGCCTGCCCAGGTCGCTGACCTTGACTCCAACACATCCCTAGCTGCGGTCTGCTGTCTGCTCCCCTAGTGCTCCAAACCGGTTCCCTCTGCCTGCAACACTCTTCCCTCAGCTCAGGAATGGCTGGTTCTTTCTCATTGTTGGGAGACCTGGGCTCCATCCCTGGGTTGTGAAGATCCCCTGGAGGAGGGCATGGTAAACCACTCCAGGATTCTTGCCTGGGAAATCCCCATGGATGGAGGAGTCTGGCGGGCTGCAGTCCATAGGGTTGTAGAGAGCTGGACACTACTGAGTGACCGAGCACTCAGCACTTCTCATGGCTGAGTTTGGGTCTCGGCTCAGACGGCGCCCACTTGGAGAGGCCCCCAACCCTCTAGGCCAGCGGCTCCTGCCTCCACCTGCTGCCCCTACTACTTGCTCTGTGTCCTGGCCTCGTCACGCTCCCCGTGATGCCTCCCTCAGACTGTCCCCTCCCTGAGGGCAGGGTGCTGACCCAGGGATTCTGGTGCTGACACCAGCATGGCATGGAGGGGCTGAACACCCCATCACAAAAGGAGTGAGACAGAGCAGGCAGCGGCGGCGTTAGCCCCTCGCAGAAGCACGTTCCCCACACAGGGGGCCCGGATGCCCTGTCCTTGGCAAGACGAGCAAAGGGTCTACTCCTTGAGGGCTCTTTCAAAGTCGGGGTGGGGGGACTTCCCTGGTGGCCCAGTGGCTGAGACTCCACGCTCCCACTGCAGGGGGCCTGGGATCGATCCCTGGTCAGGGAACCAGAGCCCACGTGAGCCCACGTGCCGCAACTAACGATCCCCCACGCCGCAGTGAAGACCTGGCGTGTCAAAAAAAAAAAAAAATGTCGGGGGCAGTTTTTCATTTTCAGAAAGTCTGAGATGAGCAGAAACACCTGGCCGGGGAGAGGGTGGGTCTCTGCCTCAGGCGTCACAAAGGTGACATCTGGGAAGGATGATGCAGGAAGCCCTTCCTGCCCCGGCTCACGCCGCGTGCCTCCAGGCCCCATGACTGTCACCGTTGACTCCTTGAGGGCGGAGAGGCTGCGCCCTTGGGGCCCTGACTTCACAGGGCCGGGGTGACCCTGGCTGATGGCTGGTCCACTACCCAGAGGCCAGTCCTGGGCCTCTCCAGCCACCTACTCCGTGATGACTAAGGGGGCCCTGGGGAGCCTTAGAGGGTGAAGTGCGCTCCCCAGGGGCAGGAGCCGCTGGAGGGCGGGCTGGGTCACTCACTCTCCACGTAGAACACGCCCACTTTGTCTGAGTCCGACATGGAGATGTGGAGGACGATCTCGTAGCCAGCAGGGAGATGCTCCGGGCCTTTGGTCCGCAGGATCATCTGGGACATGTCCTTCAGGTCTGGGGGCGGAGGCAAGAGGAGGGTGGGACTGAGAGGGCCGCTCGGGGGTGTGGGGGGCCTGGCTGAAGGTACTCGGGAGGCACAGACTTCCAGTTATCATCCTTGATGTGAGAACAACACGACTAACCTCACAAACACCACTGCATGTCTCACGTGAAGGTCGTTAAGAGAGGCAATCCTAAGAGGTCTCCTCTCAAGAATTTTTTCTCTATTTCTTTAGTTGTGTGCCTATATGAGATGATGCATGTTTACTAAACTTCTTGTGATACTCACTTCATGATGTCTGGGATCAAATCACTGTGCTGTGTGCCTTAAACCTACCTAGTGCTATACGTCAATCACATCTCAGTTAAACAAGAACGAAGGAGAACTGTGGCTGGAATGGTGGCCTGTTACTTTCATAAGCAGGACAAAGCAAACCCCAAACGCATATATTATGGAAACTACAGAAAAGCATAAAAACTAGTTGCTATCTCCAATACCACAGATGACCTCCCGTAACAGTTTTGGAACATCCTTCTGCTCCGTTCTTAACGTATGTGCAGCTTTGTAAAAAGCGTGGTTCTGATGCAACTGAACGGTATTGACAGCTTCGCCATCTGTTCTTAGCAAGAGTGGATACCTGAGTCCAAACCTCAGGAGAGCCAAGGTCACACCCACCTCCCGCTTTGCCCAAGACTTGGCATGAATGTCCCCACTGCCCCTCCCAGCCCCGAGTGCAGACCCCGCGCACCTTCCTTGCTGTAGACCTTCTCATCACTGCAGTCCTCCTTGGGTAACCAGGGTGTGTCTCGGTCACAGTTCACCAGCAGGATGGCCCCCTGGCCCTCAGGGCCCCAGGTCCAGGATGCCTGTGTCAGCAAGGAGAGAGCTCAGTGCTGTTTTCTCTACTTCTGCAGATGTTCCCAACCTCAGCGCAGACCCCACAGGACACTGGGGAGACAGCCCGGGGTGAGACTCAAGAGCAGCCACGGGGGCAGCTGTGACCTGGCAAACATGAGTCCTACGTCTGATGGCTGGAGAGAGGCAGGGTTAGCACCAAAGGCAGGTTCAGGGCGGGATCGGACAGCGGCAGAGAGACAGATACAGAAGGCTGACTCAGGCATTATGAGCCTCACATCCGGTGTGCCAGTGCCTGGAGTGGGGCGGGGGAGGCAGGGTAAGACAGCCAGAGAAATGGACAGGCAGACATTTTACAACAGGCTCTAAGCACCCAGAGGGAAGGCAACACAGCCCTGACTGCAGACCATACTACAAAGCTACAGTAATCAAAGCGGTGTGGTGAGGGCACAAAGACAGACACACAGGTGAACGGAACAGAACAGAGAGCCGGAAATGAAGTCACACTCACACGGGCCGTCAGTGCACAACAAGGGGGGCGAGACTATACCCCAGGGAAATGACAGCTTCTTCAACAGATAGTGTTGGGCAAACCTGGACAGCTAGCTCCATGCAAAAGAATCAAACAGGGCTTCTTTCTCACAAAGACCATACACAACAATAAATTTAGAATAAAGACTTAATGTCAGCTCTGAAACCACAGAACTTCTAGAAGGAAACACAAGCAGTGTGCCCTTTGACATCAGTCTTAGTAACAGTGTTTGGATCTATCTCCTCAGGCGAGTGCAACAGAAGCAAAAGCAAACAAACAGGATCACATCGAACTAAAAAGCTTGTGCTCAACAAAGGAAACTATCAACAAAATAAAAGAGCTGCTTACTGAATAGGAGAAGACATTTGTAACAGATAAATCTGATCAGGGCTTAATACCCAAAATATACAAAGAACGCACACAACTCAAGGTCAAAAAACAACCTGGTTTTAAAAATGGACAGCGAAGCTGAACAGACCTTCTTTCCAAAGAAGACATACAAAGGGCCGACAGATGCATGAAAAGATGCTCAACATCTCCATTCACCAGGGAAATGCAAATCAAAACCATGACGAAGTGCCTCACACCTGTCAGAGAGGCTATCACAAAACAAGACAACAAATAATAAACGCTGGCGAGGATGTGGAAAAAAGGGAGCCCTTGTGCACTGTTGGTAGGAATATAAATCGGTGCAGTTACTATGGAAAAAAGCATGGAGATTCCTCCAAAGAATTAAAAATAGAACTTCCATATGATCCAGAAATTCCCCTCTTGGGTCTTTATCTGAAGAAAATAAAACACAGATTAGAAAAGATACGTGTACTCCTATGTTATTGCATTGTTATTTACAGTAGCCAAGACATGGGAGGAATTTAAGTGCCTATCAGTAATGAATGGATGATGAAGCTGCAGTATAGATACACAGTGGAATAGTACTCAGCTACAAAAAAAAGAAATCTTGCCATTTGCAACAGCATGGATGAATCCTAGTGAAATAATTCAGAGAGACAAATACTGCTATATATGATAAATGAAAGCTGTGAAGAGAGTAAACCTTAAGTGTTTTCATCAGAAGGAAAACTTTCTTTTTTCTATTTCTAAAGAAGGAGGAGAAGGGGGGCAACAGAGGATGAGATGGTTGGATGGCCTCATCCACACAATGGACATGAGTTTGGGGAAATGCCAGGAGTTGGTGAAGTATGGGGAAGCCTGGTGTGCGGCAGTCCACGGGGTTGCAAAGAGTCAGACACGACTGAGTGGCTGAGCAACAACAATTCTGTATCTATATGAGATGATGGATTTACACTGAACTGAGTGCGGTGACCATTTCCTGACGTGTGTGAGTTCGCTCACTGGGCTGTGTGCCCCAGACCACTGAAGCCACACGCCACAACTACTGCGCCTGCGTGCTCTGGGCTCGCGAGCCACAACTACTGCGCCTGCGTGCTCTGCGCTCGCGAGCCACAACTACTGCGCCCATGCGCCACGACCACAGTCCATGCGCTGAAACGAAAGAGCCCACACGATGTAACGGCGATCCCGAGCGCTGCGACTAGGACTCGACGCGGCCTAAGTAAATAAATAAAGCCGTTCTGCTGTGTACCTTAACACACACACTGACGCACGTCAGTTATATCTCAATAACACTGGAGGGAAACAGAGGCACCCAGAGGGCTCAGGGCTCTTGGGAGAACGGACGCCCGGCCATTTTCAAACTCACTCTGCGTGCTCCAAGGGGGGCCTGTAAGGCGATCCCTTTTCAAGACTGCGGCCAGAGCGATATTAGGACAAGCTCCAACCGGATCGCGTTGCTTCCCTGCTTCACGCCTTGTCAGGGGCCCCCTGTTGACTGGGGATGAAGTTGCCCGCCCTCACCGCAGGCTGTGGGGCCCGTGAGACCCGCCCACCTTGGCCTCTCTTTCCATCTGCCTCCCCCTCGCTGACTGCCTCCTGGCTCCCAGAGACTCCAAGTTGGGGCCTTCTGCGCTGCTCCCTCTGCCTGGAAAGCGGTCCTGTCTTGCTTCACCTGGCCAACTCCACCCCTCCTTCCGGTCACAGAGCATAACCACTCCTTCCTCCTGGAAGCCTCTCTGATATTCCAGACCAAAGCAGCTTTCCCTGGGTTCACACTTACGACACTGTACGCATTCCTTCTGGGGCGGACTCAGGACAACTGTGCTGAAACCGCCGCCAGAGTCACTCTTGATTTACCGTGCCCCCCGACCCCTCTTGGGCTACAGGCGCCCTGATGGCAGGGGCTGCCTGTCTCTCCTGCTCTGGGCATCCCCCAGGCCTGACCCAGTCCTGAAAGATGAGAGATGCTGAAAAAATATTTATGGGATGAATCAAACCAACAACGAGGCACCTCACACTGGTTAGAACGGCCATCGTTAAAAAGTCTGCAAATAACAAATGCTGGAGAGGGTGTGGATAAAAGGGAACTGTTGGTGGGAGTGTAAACTGATGCAGCCACTCTGGAGAAAAGAACGGAGGCTCCTTAAATAACTAAAAATAGAGTTGCTGCATGATCCAGCAATCCCACACCTGCAGATATTCCCAGACAAAACCATAATTTGAAAAGATATATGCTCCGCCACGTTCACAGCAGCACTAGTCACAGTTGCCAAGACATGGAAACAACCCACACATCCATCAACCACGAATGGATAAAGAGGGTGTGGGGTATGACGCAGCTGCTAAACAGAATGACACACGCTGTTGACAGCAACGTGGTGACTTAGAAAGTGTCACACGAAGGGAAGTAAGTCAGAAAGAGAAGGACAAACAGCAGTGGCACCATTTACATGTGGAATCTGAAATACGACACAGATGAACACATCTACAGAAGAAAAACAGACCCCCAGACACAGAGAGCAGACTTGTGGTTGCCGAGGTGGTGGGGAGGGAAGGACCAGGAGTCTGGGATCTGCGGACGTAAACTAGTATATACAGGATGGCTAAACAACAAGGTCCGACTGTTTAGCACAGGGAGCTGTATTCACATCCTGTGATAAGCCGTAACGGAAAAGAACATGAAAAAGAATTTATAGGTAGATCTGGTTACTTTGCGGTGTCGCAAAAGTTAACACAACACTGTAAATCAACCATACTTCAATAAAGTTAAAAAATATTTATGAGATGAATGAAGAACACATTGAACTGCACTGGCCCAGATGAAGGAAGTCAGGGCAAGGCCAGGCCCACAGGGGCTGGGTGACCCCCCAGCTCCTCGGGGGAAGCAGGACGCCTCGGGGCCGCCCTGGGGCCTGCCGTCGTGTGGCTGCAGACACTGAACACAGATCTGTGGGGCTGACTTGGTGTCAGGAAGGCAGGGCTGGGCGGACGCCTCCTCCCAACCAGGAACCTTGGGGAGCGGGCTCTCCTACAGCCCTGAGGAACCTCCAGAGGTGCGTGGAGAGTTTGGAGCTGGCTGCCAGGCCCCAGGGTTCTCACTGGGCTGTATTTACTGATTTTAAAGTATCCATCTCTATATAATTTAAACCAGGATACAGGTTGTTATTATAAAAGTAGTGTATGCCCATGGCAAACAGCTAAGTGCTCTAGAAGAGCAGAAAATGGAAAACAGAAGCCCCAAGGTGCACAGAGCAAACCAGTGGAACTTAAAAATGGGGTTGAGATTCCCACGACCATATATGAACTAGACAGCCAGCGGGGGGAGTTGCTGTGTGACTCAGGGAGCTCAACCAGGGCCAGAGGGGTGGGCTGGGCTGGGAGGAGCGGGGAGGGAGGTTCAAGGCGGGGGATACATCTGTGCCTGTGGCTGACTCATGTTGATGCATGGCAGAGGCCAACACATTACTGTAAAGCCATTCTCCTTCAATTAAAAACAAAACAGATCGGGGCTGAGGACGATGACCTGGAGAGCACGTTGCTGTCTGCACGAGTTAAAAACACACCCTAACCGCACCAGGGACGGTGGACCCTCGCCGGCTGCCGTCTATGGGGTCGCACAGAGTCAGACACGACTGAAGCGACTTGGCAGCAGCAGCAGCAGCAACCGCACCGCACTTTTCGCAAGAATCACAAGAACGGAAACGACACTTGGAAATCAGTCAAGGGGCCCTTCGCAGGGGACGGAACGGGAGAGGAGTGTCGGGTCGAGGAGAACGAGCGAACGAGCAAGTGAGTGGACGGCGGATGGACAATGTGCTCAGTCGTGCTCGGCTCTGTGCGACCCCGTGACTGCAGCCCGCCAGGCTCCTCTGTCCACGGGATTCTCCAGGCAAGAACACTGGAGTGGGTGGCCATACCCTCCTCCAGGGGATCTTCCTGACCCAGGGATTGAAGCCAGGTCCCCCCCACTGCAGGCGGGTTCTTTACCATCTTTGCAACCCCGTGACTGCAGCCCGCCAGGCTCCTCTCTTCATGGGACTCTGCAGCAAGAACACTGGAATGGGTTGCCATACCCTCCTCCAGGGGATCTTCCCAACCCAGGGATCGAAGCCGGGTCCCCCCCCCCCCCCCGCCACTGCAGGCGGGTTCTTTACCATCTGAGCCACCGGGAAAGCCCGGATGAACAAAAAATGAATAAACAAAGCTAGGAAGAGGGTGTGTGTGTATCGTTAGAGAGGACACGCCTTGAACTGGGAATGATTATTGCAATCTTCTGCTCCCGATGGCCAAAAAAAACACAAAATGGCAAAATAAGAGCAAATGCTTTGGCAGCACTTCCTCTGTGGCAGGACATTCATCCTTTACACCAACTGCATGAACTGGGTGTCCCCACCTTCTGAAGGAGCCACTGAGACTTGGGGATCAGCTCCGTGGCTGTCCCTCTAAGGAGCTTGCTCCTCGGTGGGCTCTGTCAATGGTGTGTGTGTGTCTGGGAACTTGTCTTCTCATCTGTAAAGTGAGAGTTGTCAGAGTTTGCAGGGAGGACCGTGGTGGCCTGCAGGCCCCAGCCTGGGTCTCTGGCCCCGGAAGCCCCCCATTCAGGGCCACCTGCCCTGGGAGTTAGGTACCTTTCTTGGGTTGTTCTTCTCCACCACGCCATCACGGTCTGCATCCACATCCAGGGAGATCTCTGCAGACAGACACGTGGGTGAGCTGCTGAGCTGGCAGGAGGAGGGCCTACGGGGTTAGGGTACAGCTCACCTGAGGGAAGAGCTGTGTTGAGGTCCCCTTAGCCAACCCCCTGCCTCAACACCCCATTGCTGGATGGAGACACGAGCAGACACCACGCAGACCGCAAAACTCACGAAGGTGCTGTTAGGTGGGTCTGGGGTCTCCCGCCCCCTTGCTGCTCCTCTACATCTCTGGGTGCGGGGTGGGATGAGCCACACCGGACAGATCTGGGAGTTCAGCTGAGACAACCAAAAGGTCTCCAGATATCGCCAAAGGTCCCCTGGGGGCAACAGGGCCCCCTGAATTAGAGACCAAGAGGGCGAGGCAGGGGAATTGTTGGGAAGGTGGTGGGAGCGACACGCAGAGTGAGGCGAGCTGGGTCGATCGAGGATGGTCCGGGTCAAGGACGGTCCGGGTCAAGGACGGCCCGTGGGCTTGGCCTCAGGCTGAGCTCAACTTGGACGGAGGTCGGAGCTGGATGAGAACGACTAGGTTCCTGGTCGGTCCGTTGGCAGCCGAGCTGTCTCCCTGGAGGGGCAGGCGTGCCTCCTCTCTCTCCTAAATCAGGGATTATACGGAGGGCCTCCCTTTGCCCATAGCCCAGTTCCCTCCTCACCCTGAATGTGGCTTTTCCAGGTCTGGAAGGAGGTGAAAAAGGGTTCTAAGGGCACTGAGTCCTTGGGAGAGGGAGGCAGTGTCCCCGCTTCTGCAGCCCCATGTTAGGTGCTGTAGGGAATAATTATATAAACTCCTCCCATCGATCCCATTCACACAGCAAATCACTGCTAAGCATCGACTGTGCTCCAGGCCCCACACCTGGGGATCGGGGCGGGCAGTCGGGCTGGAGTGCCTGCTTTCAAGGAGCCCCCAGTCTTATACGTGTGTGCTTAGCTGCTCAGCGGTATGCGACTCTGTGACTCCCTGCACCGTAGCCCGCCAAACTCCTCTGTCTATGGAATTCTCCAGGAAAGAATACTGGAGTGGGGTTGCCATTCCCTTCTCCAGGGGATGTTCCTGGCCCAGGGATCGAACCCGGATCTCCCGCATTGACAGGTAGACTCTACCGTCTGAGCGACCAGGGGAAGTCCTATGAGATAAATACGATTGTTCCCACTTTACAGGTGAGCAGACTCAGACTTGGAGATGTCACTTGTCAGCAAACCGGGCTGACGCGGGGTAAGACTTCTGGGAGAAAGTGGAGAAGGTAGCCCCACCAGCTTCCGTTAGAGGCGGAAGGCTGAGAGGGAAGACCGGGACTGCTGCTGCTCCGACAGTCACGGACCTTCCGGTGGGGCCTCCCCAGGGAGCGCTGCTGTTTGGGGAGGCCGCCTTCCTGAGGCTTCTCCCAGGGGACCTGCTGCAGACCCAGCCTCCTCCAGGAATCACTCTTAGATTTTCAAGATAACAGTCTCTCCTGGGTGTACAGTTCTTTGTGGACAGGAGAGCACGTCCCATGGGTGTTTTCCCTTCAGTCACCACCCTCCCAGCCATCCTGCCATAAATAGGAGGAAGCGACGTAGCCAGCAGGGCAGTGACCGTGAAGACCCCAGATGGTGCAGAGCCAGGGGTTGCACTCGGGTCTCGGACTCCAGACCCCTGCCCTTGGCTGTTTCCCCCACAGTCTCAGGCTGACCTCTGCCCTGGGTTGTTTCCAAAACCAAAGCCCGCCTTTCAAAACCCAGGACTCACTCCTCTAGAGGTCGTTCCCAGAGGAGAGGCCAACTCCCCACCCTGGCGACCCTATGGCTTTGGTCCCTAGGCAGCAAGGTGCCACCACATCACGGCTCCTGTGGTCCATGAAAGCAGTGGTCACAGGAGAGAAATCAGGAGCGTTTCCCTGTACTTCATTGTGAACTTTTCGTTATTATGGGCCGCACCATGTGGCTTGCGAGCTCTTAGTTCCCTGACCAGGGACAGAACCCGTGGTGAGTGCCAAGCCCTAACCACCAGAATGCCAGGGAATTCCCCATTATGAATTTCTTACATTAAATTTTTGTTATCAATGTAATATTTGCACAAGCGGAAAAATAAATAAATAAAAAAGAGCACCAAACAGCTTCTAAAAACCCAGGGGTTCTTTGCCTAGCCTGTCTCCTCCTCACCTGAGGCAAGCTCTGTAATACCGAATAATAAGCCTACTATATTTTTCTCCGTCTATTCAACTGGGACAAATTTCACTGACTTCCCATAAAATCACATAATCAGGCTCCCTTATCATCCAACTCCTGACTTCCCATGGTGCTTGACACCTTCTCTCTTGTGACTCTTGACAAAACTTCATGGTCAGTTGGAACGGCCTCCTCACCCCGCCGCCGTCCCTCGGAAACTCCCCCAAGTTACAAGCCATTCCTCAAGGACTTCTCCCCTTCAAAGCTTCCCTCAAGGTCCAGTTTAACTGGATTCCTATGGGATGCTCCTGAGGGGATGGGAGCAGGCTTGCGGGCCCGCCCAGGCCTCTGCCTCCTAGAGCAGCTCTGTCTTCCCTGGGGAGGGGGAGGCGACATCTGTTTCAGGGCCTCCGGGCTCCAGACATTTCCCGGAGGCTCCAAATCCTGCCTCAGCTCCCCAGAATAGCCCCAAGGTGTCAGGTGGCGCCCAGGGTGTGGGGCAGATTAACTGGAAATGTCACCAGGACTGCGCTCAAGGCAGCCTGCCCCGGGAATCAAGACACCGGCCTCGGCTTCCGCACGAGCGCTTTGGCGGCTGCCAGCCCCTGGATGGTGGTGGGGCGCCTGGCCTTCCTGCCTGACGGGGCAGCTTGGGGACTCCCTGACAGTCACCGAGGGCGTTTATCCTGGGTCTGGGAGGGGATGCAAGGAACGATGGCCTTCGGTTGATGTGAAAAATCCTCTAGGGTCCTGTCCATGTGCCACTCCATTTGCAGGACCTCGGCAGAGGGTGAGGCTATGCCTCTCTCCACCATCCTCCCCTTGAACCCCCTTAACAGCGAGGACATTGCGAATCAGCCCTACCCAGGGGCTCGGAGTCTCTCCGGGATCAATGAGCTCGAAACTCACTTTATAGCCACGAAAAAGTGAGGTCCAGGGAAGTCCCTGGTGGTCCAGTGCTTAGGACTCTGTGCTTTCACGGCCAAAGGTTTGATCCATGGTTGGGGAACTAAAGCCTCACAAGCCAAGTGGCACAGTTCCCCCTCGCAAAAAAAAGTGAGGTCTAGAGAGGGAGGGCATATCAGGTTTTTGGCGAGACTGGGGCCGAGCACCACAGCCTGATTTGACTGCGGGCATCGTGAGTTTCTTCTTGATGCCAGGAAGAAGGCTGAGACACAATAAGACTCTGCAGCTTCGCACAGGCAGAGAGGAAACGGGCTGCCCCACCATGAGAGGGACCCCGCCCGGAGAGGGAGGGACAAAGCAAAGGGCAGGGCCCGAGCACCTGAACCCTGCCAGGCCTGGGGAGGCCCCGTCCCACCGAGTCCCTATAAGCACTGGGCAAGCGTACACTGGAGACCCATTTTACAGCTGAGGAAACTGAGGCGCAGCAGAATGGTGGTCATAATGTGGCTGGAGGCGGGAGAGCCAGAACTTAGACCTACTGTATTTCTGTCCACTCTGCGGCCAGGGCTCTTTCTACCCAGTGCAGACTCAGGACAGAAGTAGGGTGAGATGGACACTAATACATCCCTGGGGGACAGTCCCACCATCCTGGGTCATTCAAGGCATTCTTGCCTCTGAGCCGCCACCCCCAAATGATCCCTTATGCCGTGGGGCTCCTGGGGGCAGATCCCTGAGGGAAGACAAGACCCAGATGGGTCAGACAGACCAGTGGGTGGGTCCCAAGGGAAACCTAGTTTTCACCAGGCTCCCTGGTGAAACATAAGTTCAGTGGGGTGAGTTTTTCATAAAGCTTTACTTCTGCAATGTGAATGACTGTCTTCTGTTTTGAGATTATGCCCTGCCTACTATTTAGGTGCTAACATGTTAACACGATGGTGATAATTGATGGTAAATTGCTTTATTTATGTCTTTTTTTTTTTGGCCAACCTTCAGAATTGTTAGGTTTACTAATTTGGTGGGGAGGGAAGGGGACATTTTACTGACCCATGGAGCCTAAATATCTGGAACTTGTGGCAGTTAAAGAAATGACTCTTCAGTGAGGGCGTCAGCCAGCAGGAAGGACGAGCCTGGGCCTTCATCACGTTTCCGGCATCGCCCGCCCAGCCTCAGCCCTGTGGCGCCCTCACTTGCCTCATGGCTGTTGTTTAGTCGCTGAGTCGGGTCTGACTCTGTGACCCCATGGACTGTAGACGGCCAGCCTCTGTCCATGGGTTTCCCAGGCAAGCATACTGGAATGGGTTGCCATTTCCTCCTCCAGGAGATCTTCCCAAAAACCCATGGACCCAACCCATGTTGCCTGCATCGGCAGGCGGATTCTCCACCCCCGAAGGACCAGGGAAGCCATGCCTGCCTCCTGACACTGTCACTGCGCCATCAGTCCTGGGCCCGCGGTGGCCTCCTCACGGTGTTTCTACACAATCAGTCCTGGGCCCGCGCCGGCCTCCTCACGGTGTTTCTACACTGTTCATCCTGGGCCCACACCCGCCTCCTCACAGTGTTTCTACACTGTTCATCCTGGGCCCGCGCCCGCCTCCTCACAGTGTTTCTACACTGTTCATCCTGGGCCCACACCAGCCTCCTCACGGTGTTTCTACCCTGTTCATCCTGGGCCCACACCCGCCTCCTCACAGTGTTTCTACACTGTTCATCCTGGGCCCACACCAGCCTCCTCACGGTGTTTCTACACTGTTCATCCTGGGCCCACACCCGCCTCCTCACGGTGTTTCTACACTGTTCATCCTGGGCCCAGGCCCGCCTCCTCACGGTGTTTCTACACTGTTCATCCTGGGCCCGCGCCTGCCTCCTCACAGTGTTTCTACACTGTTCATCCTGGGCCCACACCCGCCTCCTCACAGTGTTTCTACACTGTTCATCCTGGGCCCACACCAGCCTCCTCACGGTGTTTCTACACTGTTCATCCTGGGCCCACACCCGCCTCCTCACAGTGTTTCTACACAATCAGTCCTGGGCCCACACCAGCCTCCTCACAATGTTCCTACACAATCAGTCCTGGGCCCGCGCCTACACTGTCCATCCTGGGCCCACACCAGCCTCCTCACAGTGTTTCTACACTGTCCATCCTGGTCCCGCGCCCGCCTCCTCACAGTGTTTCTACACTGTCCATCCTGGGCCCGCGCCCGCCTCCTCACGGTGTCACTACACCGTCAGTCCTGGGCCCGCGCCAGCCTCCTCATGGTGTCACTACACCGTCAGTCCTGGGCCCACTCCAGCCTCCTCACAGTGTTTCTACACTGTCCATCCTGGGCCCGCGCCCGCCTCCTCACGGTGTCACTACACCGTCAGTCCTGGGCCCACGCTGGCCTCCTCACGGTGTCACTACACTGTCAGTCCTGGGCCCATGCTGGCCTCCTCACGGTGTCACTACACTGTCAGTCCTGGGCCCACGCCCGCCTCCTCACGGTGTCACTACACCGCCCGTCCTGGGCCCGCGCCGTCCTCCTCACAGTGTCACTACACAATCAGTCCTGGCCCGCGCCTACACCGTCCATCCTGGGCCCGCACCCGCCTCCTCACGGTGTTTCTACACTGTCCATCCTGCGCCCGCGCCCGCCTCCTCACGGTGTCACTACACCGCCCGTCCTGGGCCCGCACCAGCCTCCTCACGGTGTTTCTACACCGTCAATCCTGGGCCCGCGCCCGCCTCCTCACGGTGTCACTACATCGTCAGTCCTGGGCCCGCACCGGCCTCCTCACGGTGTCACTGCGCCGCCTGTCCAGGGCCCGCTGTGTTTGGTGGTAGCCTCGTCAGTGGCATCATCAGCCCCCTGGGAGCTCCCTCCTCTGCTAGGCTCGGGGCTGCTGCCCTTCCCGCTAACATCATCAAGTGTCCTCGCCTCTGTGGGTTGAGTTTCCTAGGGACGGTCACCTGAGACAGCCTGGGGCACCGTGTACCCGTGAGGCGCACACATGCCAGCCCTCAGCGGCAGCGCTGGAAGCTTCAGTTCGTCTCCGGAGGCCCCTCCCCTGCTGAGGAGCCCTGAGGACCAGCCCCCGAGACCAGGCACCCTCCCTCAGTGCAGAAAGAGGGGCAGGTGACCGGCAGTCAAGCCCGTTTGGGAATCAGCTCAGAAGTGGGAAAGCAATGCCATCGAGCCTGTCTGAGGCTAAAAGCACAGGGTTGGAGAAGGAAGGGCTGGCTTTGGAACTAGTTTGGTGGGGGGAATTCTGAGACCCCCCACCCGGGGAGAATATGACATAATTAGAACCGCCGGGTGTCCCATAGACCGCTTTCTGGTGTGTGGCCCCAGGCAAACCTTGGTTTTCTCATCTGTAAAATGGGGCCTATAATAGCATGTGCTCTTAGAGCAGATGTGAGAATAGACTGAGCTCATCATAGCTAGCCACCTAGCGCTGGAGCCTGGCACACTGCAAGTGCTCAGTAAACGCCAGCTCAGCGCCAAAGTCCTGGGCACAGAGCAGCTGTTCAGCAAATATTTTTACCGCCCTCAGGACATAGCTGACTGTCAGGAACACGTAGCTTACCTTCCCCTGACCTGTCGCCACTCTGTCAATGTTAAACTAAGGACCACTGAAATGTCCCCCGGCTTGAACATTATAGGAGCTAAACTGAAAGGACAAGTAATACCTTCACTGCAGAAGACTCCAGGGAGTGAAGCCCCGGAACCTTGCATCCCAGGCGCCCTGGCATCCAGGGGAGGGGAGTGCTGTGCAAATGGGAAGAACCCGCAAAGGAATGAGCCTGAACTCTAGACCCAACCGGCACTGTGTTGCTGTGTGACTTTGCACCAGGTCCCTAGCCTCTCTGGGCCTCAGTGTCCTTGAAGGGCCAGGACGAGGTGGGTTAAGGACCCAGGCTGCATCTTCGCACCCTGAGGGCTGGGTCTGGGGAAGGCAGGGGTGTAGCTGGGGCTGGGAAGGACAGTGCAGCCTTCGTAGACAGGCCATTCCCCTCTCGACAAACGAGCTCTTCTCCGGGCTGCAGGGCAGAGACGGGGGAGGAGCAGCCTTGGCTCTTTCTCCCCACAGTCCACAGAGGAGGACCAGAACATGCCTCCCCCCCGCAGCACCTCCCAGGCTTGCATTATTAGAGGAAGCTCCGAGTGCCAGGCCGGCAGCACTGAGAACAGCCCAGGCTCCTGGGAAGGGCAGCAATGCCAGCTCCTGGGGAACAAAGGCACCCAGGCCGGAGCCACGCAGACTCACCGATGGCCGTGAGGAAGAGCCCAGCCTGGTCCACGGGCGTGATCCCCTCCTCCTCATAGTAGCTGACGGTGACCTTGACGGGGATGGGGCACACGGGAGGGAGAGAACAGAGGTCACAGGTCACAGGCAGGAAGACCTGCAGGGAGCACCTCACAGTCTGTCAAGCCGATCCGCTCTAACCAGCTGAACCCTCTCTTCCAGGAAGTACTCCTGGCTTGGTGGGCTGTTTCTCTCAGAATATCCAACTAGACAGGGGGCTCCCCTCTTTCAGAGAGCATCCAGGGTGTCGTCTGCTACTTGCCCCCCGGTGCATCTTGCTGCTGGTCCCCACTTCTACCTGGGTGTGTATCTAGCTCCCACTAGGCAGCGATGGGGCTTAGGCTGTTCTCACTGGACAATGCCCAGTGCCATCACTGACATGGGACACATGTGACGTTCATGCTAATAATTAGAGAACCCAGGGAGGAAAGGGTCTGGTCTCGGCTCTACCTCTTGGGCATGGGCGCCCAGCATCCCATCTGATACACGATGAGACCAAGGACGCTCATGGCTGTCGCTTCCAGTAGTCTGAGAGTCTGTACTAGAGCCCCGTGACGCTAACCTGCCATGAATTCATCCTTCTGTGACTTTAGCCATGAGCTGAGTGTTTACTGAGCACTTAAAAGTGTCTAGTTTGAACTGATATGGGCTACAGGTGTGAAAAGCATAGAAGATTTAGACTCGGCGTGGAAAAAACCTTGGTCTTGTTTTTTATATTGATGTCACGTTGAAATGACAGTATCTGGATATATGGAGTTAAGTAAAAAATATCATCAAACTTAAATCCGTCTGTTTCTTTCTGCCCTTTTATTTACTTGCTTATTGGCCATGTCACCCAGTATAGGGAAACCTTATTAACAGTCCCCTGACCAGGGATCGTGCCCATGAGCCCTGCAGAGACTGTATGGAGTCCTAATCACTGGACCACCGGGGAGGTCTCTCCTTTTGCTCTTTTAATGTGGTCGTTAGAAAACTGAAACCAACATGTGTGGCCCATACTCGGCTTCCCCAGGCCGCGCGGATCTGGCCCGTCCTGATACCGGCGTGGCCCCCGGCCCCCAGGCCCGTGCAGGAGCGCGCCCCACCCACGGTACCTTGTCGCTGCTGGCCTCGGGGCTCGCCTGGCTCATGGTGAGCCGCAGTGTGGTGCTGGGTGACAGGGGCCAGCGCTGCTTGCCGTTGGTGGCCACCTCCTCGGCCTGCCCGTCGCGCACCACCTCCACCTGCACGCGCTCCGAGTGCTTCAGGCTGAAGGTCTGGGCCCCCGCAGGGGCCGCGCTGCAGGGAGAGAGGAGGCTGCGTCACAGGGACCCCTGGGCAGGCGGGACGGGGGCCTTCAGGAGGAGGCCCCTGGAGGGGGCAAGGCTGCAAGGCTCCCCAGGCTGCCGGGTCTCCCAGAGGATTCAGCTGTACGGTAATCACCCGGTAGTGAAGAAGGCACTGGCTAAAAATACAGATTCCTTCAGTGTGGGAGGGATAAATGAGGAGGCTGAGATGAACTGATACCGACTACTGTACATAGAACAGAGAAACAACAAGGGCCTACTGAGGAGCACAGGGAACAATAATAACCTGTAACAGAGATCCAGCATCCGCGGGGTCATGGAGAAAGCAAGAGAGCTCCAGAAAAACATCCATTTCTGCTTCACTGACTACGCCAAAGCCTCTGACTGTGTGGATCACAATAAACTGTGGAACATTCTGAAAGAGATGGGAATAGCAGACCTCCTGACCTGCCTCTTGAGAAACCTGGATGCAGGACAGGAAGCAACAGTTAGAACTGGACATGGAACAACAGACTGGTTCCAAATAGGAAAAGGAGTACGTCAAGGTTGTATATTGTCACCCTGCTTATTTAACTCATATGCAGAGTACATCATGAGGAACGCTGGGCTGGAAGAAGCACAAGCTGGAATCAAGATTGCCGGGGGAAATATCAATAACCTCAGATATGCAGATGACACCACCCTTATGGCAGAAAGTAAAGAAGAACCAAAAAGCCTCATGATGAAAGTGAAAGAGGAGAGTGAAAAAGTTGGCTTAAAGCTCAACATTCAGAAAACAAAGATCATGGTATCTGGTCCCATTACTTCATGGGAAATAGATGGGGAAACAGTGGAAACAGTGTCAGACCTTATTTTGGGGGGCTCCAAAATCACTGCAGATGGTGATTGCAGCCATGAAATTAAAAGAGGCTTACTCCTTGGAAGGAAAGTTATGACCAACCTAGATAGCATATTGAAAAGCAGAGTCATTACTTTGTCAACAAAGGTCCATCTAGTCAAGGCTATGGTTTTTCCCGTGGTCATGTATGGATGTGAGAGTTGGACTATCAAGAAAGCTGAATGCCGAAGAATTGATGCTTTTGAACTCTGGTGTCAGAGAAGACTCTTGAGAGTCCCTTGGACTGCAAGGAGATCCAACCAGTCCATCCTAAAGGAGATCAGTCCTGAATAGTCATTGCAGGGACTGATGCTAAAGCTGAAACTCAAATACTTTGGCCACCTGATGCGAAGAGCTGACTCATTTGAAAAGACCCTGATGCTGGGAAAGATTGAGAGCAGGAGGAGAAGGGGACGACAGAGGATGAGATGGTTGGATGGCATCATCAACTCAATGGACATGGGTATGGGTGAACTCCAGGAGTTGGTGATGGACAGGGAGGCTTAGTGTGCTGCGGTTCATGGGGTCGCAAAGAATCGGACACGACTGAGCTACTGAACTGAATGGAAAAGAATCTGAAAAAGAGTATATGTGCTTATGGCTTCCCAGGTGGTGCCAGTGGTAAAGAGCCCACCTTCCAATGCAGGAGACATGGATTCGACCCCTGACCTGGGAGGATCCCACGTGCCAAGGAGCACGTAAGGCCGTGCACAACTGCTGAGCCTGGGCTCCAGAACCGGAAGCCAAACTACTGAGCCCTCACGCCCAGAGCCCATGCCCTACGACAGGAGCAGCACTGCAGTGAGAAGCCCGTGCACCTCGGTGAAGAGTGGCCCCCACTCGCACAGCTAGAGAAGAGCCCAGCAGAAATGAAGACCCATCACAGCCAAAAATAAATAACTTAAGAGAAACATACAGATTCCCTGGGCTAGTCTTGCACCCACTGATTCAGAATGCTCCAGGTTGGGGCCTGGGGAATCTGCTTTTTTTTTTTTTAATTAGTAGGCTTTGTCTTTAAAGAAGTATTAGGTTTACAGAACAGTTGATTGGATAGTATAGAGAGTTCCCATATACCCCTTCTCCTCTGTGGAGCTTCCCATATTATGAATATCTTGCATTTGTGTGGTACATTCGTTGTAATTAATGAAGCAATATTGATGTATTATTATTAACTAGAGTCCCTTTAGCAGCAGCAGCAGCATAGTTTACCCTGTATTGCAGTCTTACGAGCTTTGTCAAATGTACAGTATCAAGTATACACGTTTATAGTACCGTACAAAATAGTTTCTCCACCTTAAAAATCCCCTGTGCTCCACCTAGTCATCCCTCCCGGGGATCTTAATTCTTAACAAGATTCCTTGTATTTCTGATGGGCAACCAGCTTGGAAGCCAGCTGCTACTGGAAGGGTGGGGTTCTGAGGCTCAGACAGAGGACTGAGTTTGCAGCCAAGATGGTGCTGGGCCTAGAACTCTGTCTCCCAAGGCCTGTTCAGTGTCTGAGCTGGAGACCAGGGGAGCTTGGCTGCCAGTGAGGAGGCAGGCTTCCAGGGGATGGGTTTGCACAGAGACGGAGCCGTGAACTAGGAGCTTAATGGACAGGGGCGGGCTGGCTCTTCACAGATTCCTCCTTTCTGCCCCAGCTTTCATGGCTTGGAATTCTCCTCTTCGAGGGTCATGCCTTGGGGTTCTGGAGGAGTTTTTTACTGAAAGGGAAATAGTCTTAGAATTCTTGAGAAGCCATCAAGATTTCAGGGCGGGAAAATAACTGGTTTGAGCTGGTTGCTGTGGACTAGACGTTTGCGTCTTCCCAAATTCAGACATTGACGTCCTGACCCCCAATGTGATTGTCGTTGAACATTAGATGAAGTCACGAGAGTAATTCTAAGTGATAGGGTTTGTCTCCTCGTAAGAAGAGGCAGAGAGAGTACGGTCTCCCCCGCGGGCACCAAGGAGGGGCCGTGTGAGCCCACAGCCGGAAGGCCCTGGGCGCAGAGCAGGGTGACAGCCTTCACCAGGGCCCAACCAGGCTGGTGCTCTGATCTCAGACTGCAGTCTACGGACCTGGGAGAGATAAACATTTGTTTCTAAGCCACTGGGCCCGTGGTGTTTTATTTCGGCAGCTCAAGCAGATTAAGACTCCAACTTACAGGGTGAGAACAGGAAGGACTGGGAGACAGAGGAAGGCACCCAGGGCTGAGGGTTCTGCTAAATCTCCAGCCCACAGTCTGAAGGTTCCCAAAAGCTCAAGAGGGCTCAGAGGGATTTAAGCGGATTCTCGTGGGGTTAGGACTAAGATATAGGTGCGAGTGTCTGCCTCCAAGGCACAGCTGCTATCTCGAAGACCTGGTGCTCTTGGGCTCCCAGAGTTCCCCACTATGAGCGGGCATCAGAATCACCAACGGGTGCCGTTTAAACCTTTGCTTTCTTTAACGGCTACAGACTTGTGGGTGCCATTCTCAGAGAGTCCGGCTGGCATAACAGAAATGCGCCTGGGGCAGTGGCCAGGGATGAACGAGAGCTTTAGAACAGTGGTCCTCAGAGTTCAGGAGCAGCAGCTGCAGCAGCAGAACCATTACCTGGAGTGTTTGTCAAAACACAGATTGTCTGGCCCCTTCTCAGCATTTCAGATTCTGGTTTTCAAAGAGGCAGAGGAACCAGAGATCAAATTGCCAGCATTCACTGGATCATGGAGAAATCAAGGAATTTCCAGAAAAACATCTACATCTGCCTCATTGACTACACAAAAGCCTTTAACTGCATGGATCACAATAAACTGTGGAAAATTCTTGAAGAGATGGGAATTCCAGCCCATCCTATCTGTCTCCTGAGAAACCTGTATGCAGGTCAAGAAGCAACAGTTAGAACTGGAACAACAGATTGGTTCAAAATTGGGAGAAAAGCCTGTATACTGTCACTCTGCATATTTAACTTATATGCAGAGTACATCATGCAAAATGCTGGACTGGATGAAGCACAAGCTGGAATCAAGATTACAGGGAGAAATATCAACAACCTCAGATATGCAGATGACACCACCCTAATTGCAAAAAGTGAAGAGGAACTAAAGAGCCTCTTGATGAGGGTGAAAGAGGAGAGTGAAAAGGCTGGCTTAAAACTCAACACTCAAAAAACGAAGATCATGGCATCCTGTTCCATCACTTCATGGCAAATAGAAGAAGAAAAAGTGGATGACAGGACAGATTTTATTTTCTTGGGCTCCAAAATCACTGTGGACAGTGACTGCAGCCATGAAATTCAAAGATGCTTGCTTCTGGGAAGGAAAGCTATGACGAACGTAGACAGCATATTAAAAAGCAGAGATATCACTTTGCTAACAAAAGTCTGTCTAGTCAAAGCTGTGGTTTTTCCAGTAGTCATGTATGGATGTGAGAGCTGGACCATAAAGAAAGCTGAGTGCTGAAGCATTGATGCTTTGAACTGTGGTGTTGGAGAAGACTCTTGAGAGTCCCTAGGACTGCAAGGAGATCAAACCAGTCAATCTTAAGGGAAATCAACCCTGAATATTCATTGAAAGGACTGATGCTGAAGCTGAAATTCCAGCACTTTAGCCACCTGATGCGAAGAGGTGACTAATTGAAAAAGACCCTGATGCTGGGAAAGATTGAGGGCAAAAGGAGAAGAGGGCAGCAGAGGATGAGATGGTTGGATAGTAGGACTGACTCAATGGAATTTGAGCAAATTCTGGGAGATAGCAGAGGACAGAGAAGCCTGGCGTGCTGCAGTCCAGGAGATCGCAAGGACTGGGACACAACTTAGTAACTGAACAACAAGGCCTGAAGTGGGGCCTGAGAACATGCATTTCTACCATGTTTCTAGAAACTGTTGGTACTGCTGGTCCACGGACCACAGTTCGAGAACCACCAGAGCAATGTACTCTGGCACTTAGAGTCCTGGGACAGGATGGCCAAGGCCGCGAGTGTGAGTTTGCAGAGACCACCAGGCAGGGCCTCGCTGATCCAGGCCACAGACTCTGAGAGTTACTGCTGAAGACGACTGTGTTCCCGGGCACTGTCAGGAGAGAGTAGGCAAGGGTTGGGCAGCCCCATGCCCAGGGCTGGAAAAGGAGACTGTAAAAAAGTTTCAGAGTCACTCTGTTTCTTGTCTGTCTTCTTCCAAACCACTCAGCCCCTCACGGGGACACTTGGCTGTGGTCTGCTGTGGCACAGAGTCTGAGCAGAAGGCAGAAACCCTGGCTTGGGGGGATATGCGCCAAAAATCTGGGTTCAACCCCAGTTTCGCAACTGACGTGCTGAGGGGGACTTGAGTGTGTCCCTTGCACCTTCTGAGCGTCCACTTGTCAACCCATAAGATGAAGGATGACCATCCATCCCTCCTGTCCCACAGGCCTTGTCTTTCACTCCTCGGGGTGGGGTGTGTCTCCTGTTGCCACGGGATGTCTGTCTCCTCTGGATTGTAAGACCCTGAGGGCAAGGTCTGCGCTCCTCCAGAGCCTAGCACAGGGCTAAGCACATCACACCCACTCAGCAGAGGGGGTGGCGCTGAGCAGGACGGACTTCCCTGGTCACTCAGTCGGTAAAGAACCCGCCTCCAATGCAGGAGACTTGGGTTTGATCCCTGGGTCAGGAAGATCCCCTGGCGAAGGAAATGGCAACCCACACCAGTACCCTTGCCTGGAAAATTCCATGGAGAGAGGAACCTGGTGGGCTACAGTCCATGGGGTCACAAAGAGTTGGACGTGACTGAATGACTAACGTCTTCACACATTCTGAGCAGGACAGAAGTGAACCCTTTAGACGTGCCAGGCAGGAAATCCCAAAAGGAGGTGTGGGTACCCGTGAGATACTTTCAGGTGGCACATGGCTGCATGATTTAAAAGAAGACAGGTATGGGAGTCTGGGTAGCTGTGCACTCAGGTCTAGGAGATATCACTCCAGTGCAAGCCCTGGGTTTGACCATAAACCTGCTGGGTGGCCTTGGGTGAAGCACTTGTCTTCTCTGTTTCGTCAAGAGTCAAGTGACAGGATGGGACCAGGGTGGCTGGAGCCTGGGGAGTGCAGAGGCGCAGGTCTGGACAGAGGGGTGGCGCGGGAGGGCTGACCAGCTGGGGATCTCTCTGCCAGATGCCCACCCCCTTTAACCAGAGCCACTGTTACTTCATCTTGTTTTCTATGTTGGGTTTCTGCATACATCTCATACAGAGCTGCTGTGTGCGCTCACGGGGCAGGATGCTCTTTAGGGCCCGATGCTCTTTAGGGCCCAGCTCTGACAATGGTTGCTCTGAGTGATGCTGCCACCTCCTCCATCCCTCTGAGGCAGAGAGAAGCTGGAGGAGCCCCAGAGGCTTGGGGGTGAAAACTTCCCCTGCACTGGAGCTCTGGAGCCCCACACCCTCCCGGCCCAGCCCTGCTCTGAGCTGAGCAAACAGCTATTCTTGGAGTGGCCCTGGCAGAAGCAACAAAGGCACCCATTGTCCCCCGTGGAGCCTGCTGGCTGCCTCCTTCCCCAGGAAGAACCTCTTAGAATCCCCTGCAGAAACCCAAGAGCCAGGGCCTGTGGGCATCTCGCTTCTCCCTGGAGGCTGCAGGGAGGGGCTCGGGGGTTATGGAGGGGACAGAGCAGGGATTGCCGTGGCCATGGCCTCTGGCTTACGGGAAAGAGGCAGAAGTTACATGGACAGAAGGACAGGTGGGGCCGCGTCTGCACTGCCCACCATATCCCAGCACCTAGGACATGGCCACGCTCAGTGTATGTATTTTAGGAACAAATGAATGAACAGGCCCACCCTTCTTGTTTTCCAAACTGTATTATCAGAGTGATTTAAAAAAAAAAAGGAAAGAAGTCAGGTTCCTTGCCTGCTGGAAAATACTCAGTGGCTCTTTAGTGACCACCGAACAGCAAAATTCAAACTCTGGGGCCTGACACTCACCCAGTGGCACTCAGCCACCGCATCCCAGAGCAGCTCCCCACCTCACTGCCTGCAACGTCCCCTCCTGCCCGACTCCCGGCGCCGTTCGAGCTCACCACAGGCTTTGCATGTGCCGGTCCTTCTGCCTGTAACCCTTTCCCCCGACTTCTCCGCCTGGCAACTCATCCTTCTCAGATGACTCAACTCAACTGATTTGGCTCCATCCATGTTTATTTCCCCTGGTGGCAGCTCATCTTCTTGGAGGCAGAGAGTGTATTTTCTCTCACCTTCAGCACCTGGCTTAGCACAGGCGCGTGGTAAGTGAATGCTAGCCCCAGGAAGGGTTGGAAGAGGGGACTTGTGTATGTGGTCATTCACGCGACAATATTTATTGAGGACTTTTTATGGGTCAGGCGTGTGCTAGGTCCTGGGATACAGCAAAACAGAAAATACGTTCCTGGGGCCATGGAGCAAATACTCTAGTGGAAGAGAAAGGCTCTTGATGGATTGCTCAGATACGATGACAGCTGTGGAAACTGCTCTGAAGGAGAAGTATGGGGTTCCGTGAGGTCCTGGTTGGGAGGTCGAGAAAGGATTCCTGGAAGACGCGGCATTTGAGTTGAAGTTTTAATTTTACACTCTAAATTATAGCTTAGAGTTAGTTACATCAGCGATTCTTAAATTTGAATTGCACTGACCACACCTGGAAGGCCTGTTAAAATACAGATTGTCAGGCTACCCCCAGAGTTTCTGACTCAGCAGACTGGGGAAGGTGCCTGGGACCCTGCATTTCTTTCCCGCAACTTTACTGGAGAACTGACAAATAGAACTGCATATATTCAAAGGGTATAAACGGAAGACGTGACACACAGACTGTGCGAGGCGACTGCACTGCTAACAAGCTCCCAGGTGAAGCTGCTGGTCCAGGGACCAGCGTGGGAACCGCTGAATCTGCCCAAAGCGACGAGATGAAGAGAAGCAGAGACTTCCAAGCAGCAAGGACGGCGTGGGTGCTGGCCTGAGGTGGACGCGAGCCCAGCATGTTCGAGAAACGGGAAGGAGGTTACCGTGGTTGGAGTCTGAGCGCGACAGAGGGAGAGCAGTGGGGAGAGGACCCAGGCCAGGGCGAGGGGCCCCGAGGCCACTGCAGGGAAACGGGAGCGTTTTGCCTGCAGACGGCTCCTCCAGGGCGCAGGGTGGGAGGCAGAGTCAGAAGAGCGGTGGACGGGGGAGCCGGTGGGAAGGTGGCCACAGCTGTCCAAGGGAGCGTGGCGGCGGCGTGGGGTGGGGTGTCGGCCGGGGAAATGGAGGGACACGGCCAGTCAGCGGGCATCACACAAAGGGACTTTGAGCAATACTGGAAAGCAGTCTCCGGTGTAGAAGGGGCGGGTTCACCGTGCCTGGCCCAAGGGGATTCTGGGTGCTGCAGCCTAACATCTGCTCAGCCCCGCAGATGCCGTGTGACCTCCAGGGAGCCAGCAGCCTCTCTGGTCCCCCCTTAGTCAGTGGGGAGGGCCAGCTTGGCCTCACAGGGCTGGGACGCTCCCTCAGCCCCAGACTTGAGGGTAGGACGTGCCTGCAGCTCGCTGGCTTCTGGCTCCCCTGGCTCGTCCACCTGCCCTGGGCCTCGTTAACACCAGCAGGGCTTACTCCGCTGTGAACCCAGCTCCTGGCAGCCTGGGTGTGACATCCTGTCCTAAGGTCTTTACAGAATCTGAGGGGGTTTGTGGGTGCCAGGCTGGCGTGCAGCCCCACGGCGAGCACCCTCCCGGAGCCTTCTGGGGTGGAGGGAGCTGGAGCCCTGGAGTGGGCAGCTGGTCTGGACAGGGATCGGAGAAGACAGACTGTGACCTTTGTTTTTTGCCAGCCCTCTTCTGCGCCTGGTGGGTTCAGCACCCTCTCTCACTAGGCACTGGGGCCTCCAGTTGCCCAGGGGCCCTCTCCTTAGGGAAGAAACAATCTAATCTATGGTCACTCCCTCCCCAGACACCTGCAACGACTCCTTGCAGAACAAAGGTTAGTGCCTGATCCCAGCCTTCAAAGCCCAGGTTTAAACGAATCCACTCTCTAGTCTTACACTCCAGGCTATAGAAACTATGCCCTTTCTGCCCCGCAGTGTCCCTACTTCCCTGCTAGGTACCTTGCTCCTGCATGGCCTGTCTGGGTCACACTGAGAACCCCTGTCCATCCTCCGGGGGGGCTGCCACCGCCTCCAGGAAGTCTTCCCCGATCCCATCAGCCAGGACCCCCTCTCCCTTCCTGTGCCAGCGCTTCAAACAACACTTAACACGTCTTCAACATTTCTCTCCCATGAACATTCTCAACTTTTTGAGGCCACAGTTCATTATTATCTGTCTTAATAATATTATAATAAACCCAATGGGCTTCCCACGTGCTGATACTGGTAAGGAACCTGCCTGCCAATGCAGGAGACACAGGAGATACAGGTTCAATCAGGTCAGGAAGATCCCCTGGAGGAGGATACAGCAACCCACTCCAGTGTTCTTGTCTGGAGAATCCCACGGACAGAGGAGCCTGGTGAGCTACAGTCCATGCGGGTCACAAAGAGTCGCACACGACTGAAGCGATTTAGCGTGCACAAAACACAATGCTAATTCACGAAAACTACTGACCGATTTGAGCGGATACTGTTTCAAGTCCTAACCCCATGCAATCTCAGTCTATCCTTTTGATAACCCCACGAGGCCAGTGTTAATGTCATCCCATTTTACAGATGAGCACGCTGAGGCCCACAGAGGGCAAGCATTTGCTCTGAGTCTCAGGGACAGACTGACAGGCAGGATGTGGGGGAAACTCAAGCTCTCTGAGCTCCAGGCCTGGCTGTTCCCGTCCTGGGAGAGGATCCAGAGTTCTAGTCCTCACTAAAAATCCTCTGGGAAGGGATACCTGGTGAGCGAGGGCGAGTGCCAGGCCTGGGTCAGGAAAGGATCAAACGAGAAGCCCCCCACTTATTTTGCAGGTGGGCATCAGTCCATAGAGGGGACACCAAAGGCTGGCATCCTACCCTGGGTCTTTGGATAAGTGACCAAGACAAGCCGTCAGTGTCCTGGCCATGGGGCCGGGCACGGCTGTGTAGGACAGAGCTGCCGCCAAAAACTGGCCTCCCCAGAAGCTGAACCATGCGTCTGTCCAGCTGGGGGTGGGCACTGGGGTGAGCCCTTGCCACTGTGCCCCCACCCGACTCAGGCCCTGTGGGTAGGGACAGAAGGTCTGGGGGACCCCTGCTGTGCAGGGGGCGGTGGGCTCGACCGCAGGGAGCTGCCACTCCCCGGGGACTAGCCTGGCACCAGAGCCTTTCCTTGTTTTTAAGAGTTGAGGGCCCTGGGTGTTGTTTGAATTTATCTGGCCACCTGGCCTGGCCTGGCCTGAATTCCACCTCTGTCATTCTCTCAGGGGCAACGCTGCCCCAGCCAAGCTCGGCCACACGCCCTTGGCCTTCCACCACTCTGTCCAGCGGTGCCCATCCCTGAGGCTGGTGGTGGAGCCTGGTGACAATCCAGTCCATACGTCCCCCTGGCCACATCCAGCCAGCCAGCCAACCAAGGAGACATCAGTGACTTGAGGGCAGGAGGCTCACGGGAACGAGGGAGGCACCGAGCAGGGGGAGGACATTTCTACAGCACCCGTCCCAGAAGACGGGCTGGCAGGGCAGTCAGAGGCGTGGGCTCCGCAGCGCCACCATCGAGCAGCTGTGCCATCGTGAACAAGCACCCCG
Source organism: Moschus berezovskii (assembly GCF_049115385.1). Lineage (NCBI taxonomy): Eukaryota > Metazoa > Chordata > Mammalia > Artiodactyla > Moschidae > Moschus > Moschus berezovskii. The sequence continues at coordinate 926,021 of NC_142461.1, forward strand.
ATGCACTTCCCCCACAAGCACGCCTCGCTCACCAAGTTGTTGTGAGTCTGTTGTTCCTGCTTAGTCGCTAAGTCATTCCAACTCTTTGCAACCCCAGGGACTGTCGCCCGCCAGGCTCCTCTGTCCATGGGACTTCCTGGGCAAGAATACTGGAGTGCTTGCCATTTCCTTCTCCAGGGGAATCTTCCCGACCCAGGGATCCAACTTGTGTCTCCTGCATTGGCAGGTGGATTCTTTACCATTGAGCCACCTGGGAGGCCCACTGTGAGGTTTAAACACAAATAAATTATCAAATCCTTGGAGTAGGAAATGGCACCCCACTCCAGTATTCTTGCCTGGGTGGAGGAGCCTGGCAGGCTACAGTTCCATGAGGCTGCAAAGAGGCAAACACGACTGAGCAACTGAACTCAAATTATTAAATACATATGTCACGAATGTACAAAGTGCCCATAAGGCTGCCTGGTACAGAATAAGTTAGCTAGCAATATTAAGTAAATAATAAGATCTACAAAGAAAAGCAACAGGCCTGAGGTGGGGAGCACCTGGGGCTTGGGGTCGGTACCACGCAATGCGGGGTGGGTGGGGAGGAGCTCAGAAAGCTGCTTGGAGGAGGTGACAGGAGCTGAGACTTGCCAGGCTTACAGAGGTCTGGGGGCCACATGTCAGGCAAAGGGAACAGCCCCTGCAGAGGCCCCGAAGCAGGGAGGAGGAGGTGCAGTCAGGGGCCAAGAGCAGCATCCACAAAGCCAGCGAGGCTGGAGTGGATGCAGGTGGGTCAGCAGGAGGAGGGGGCCTGATACCTGGTGGGAGGGGCGCTCAGGCACCGCAGGCCCTAGCGCTTTGATTGGGATCCTAAGGATGCTTTGTAAAACACTCACACCAACAGTCAGAGGGAAGGCGATCTGAGTTGAGCCGAGGAAGTGGCGTGGGGTTGAATTTAGATTTGGCAGGCTCTCCTCCAAGGCTGGGGGCTTCCCAGGTGGCTCGGCAGTAAAGAATCCACCTGCCGATGCAGGAGACGCGGGTTCTGTCTCTGGGAAGATCGCCTGGAGGAGGGCATGGCAACCCACTCCAGTATTCCTGCTTGGAGAATCTCATGGACAGAGGGGCCTGGCGGGCTACAGTCCTTGGGGTCACAGAGAGTTGGACCCGACTTAGCGACTGAGCACACAGGCAGCCCCAAGGCAGGATACTTAACTGCCTGTGTCTCCTGTTTGCCCAGTATTTTACTGCACTGATGTCTGGGACTCCTTCCCTGGTACCCCCTTTCCTGTCTTCTGTTGGAGGGTGATGGGCCAGGCCCTGCTGGGAGAAATGGCTGGTCAGCCTCTGCCTTGGGGAATCTCAGAGGAAGGTGCACAGGATCACTTCTGCTTCCAATGTCATGGGCTCATCATGAGGTCAAATGCAACCAGGAGAAAGCCCTACAGAGGCAAGAGACGACATCATTTCTGCCCTGAAGCTCCTGCAGCCCTCAGAAAACGGGTATGGAGAGAGCTCACAACCCAGTCAAGAACTCTTCCTCTCCTGGTCAGATGCATGAACCCAGGGCTTGTGGGTCAGGGGGCAAGTCAGGCAGAGTGCAACTACCCTGTCACCTTATTCCAAGGCTGCTTGTTCTCCAGGCTCCCAGGGGATCTGGCGGAGGTGAGTGGCAGGATGAAACTGACATGTGGGTGCCGCTCACTCAGCGCTTTCTCTCCAACTACAAGTCAGAATCAGAGTGGACCCAGGCCAGCCCCCCGAAGCAGCAGCTGCCGGCTGGAGGGGCCGCTGGGGGACACTGTGCAGATGAAGCACACGCGCCAGACCTCAGATAAGTGCGCTGAGTGGGGGCAGGGCGGGGGGAGGAAACAGCAAGTGCCTTTAACAAGGATCCCGCAGTGAATGTCCACAGAAACGTTTCCTACTTCCTTATTTCTGTGCATCTGTTTTTAGCTTGCTGCAGGCCAGCCCTCAGAATGTCGCTGGGTCAGCTCATCATCCCCAAAAGACCGGTTTTGCTGGGAGAGGGTGCCGAGGAAGGGGCAGGCGAGGCCCCTGCATTGCGTCTGGAAGTGAGGGAGGCCTGTGCGCATCTCAGGAGAGGGGACCCAGAGACCTTGGGAAAGCGGGTGGGTGTTGCTTCCACTAGGCCAGTCTGTTCACGCATCTTTGTCATTCAGGACTGAGGGGTCAGGACACCACTCCCTCACTGATGGGGCCGAAGGCCCACCGCCGTGTCCCTCAGTGTCTCCTTGGAGACTGGAGACCCGGGGGCATCACGTGGGGTTTTGAGTCAGGACTTGTGTCTGGGTGGGGAGGGAAGCGGAAGGTCAGTTGGGGGTGGGTGAAGTCTCCAGGGGGTGTCTCATGGCCCTGGTGGGGGGTGGGAGGGACACAGGCTAAGACGGTCATCTAATTCAATCTGAACTGGAGGTTAGAGGGGCTTCCCCAGTGGCTCAGTGATAAAGAGTCTGCCTGCAGTGCAGGAGACCCAAGAGATGCGAGTTCAATCCCTGGGTTCAGAAAATCCCCTGGAGAAGGAATGGCTACCCACTCCAGTATTCTTGCCTGGAGAATTCCATGGACAGAGGAGCCCGGTGGGCTACAGTCCACTGGGTCACAAAGAGTCGGACACGACTGAAGTGGCTGAGGACGCAGAGGTTAGAGAGGAGATTAAGAGCGTGAGTTCTGAGCCAGACAGGACCAGACCTGGGTCCTGTGTGACATCAGGCAAATGGCTTCACCTCTCGGAGCCTCACTTTCCTCGTCTACAAAGTGAGATGACCCAAGCACAATCTCCAAGGTCTGTGGGGAGGAAAAGAGGAGATAACGCGTTTGGTGTGTTGCTGTTTAGTCCCTAAGTCATGTCCGACTCTGCGACCCCACGGTCCGCAGCACACCAGACCCCTCCGTCCTCCACTATCTCCCACAGTTTGCTCAAATTCATGTCCCTTGAGTTGGTGACGCCATCTAACCATCTCATCCTCTGCCCTGTTGACAGATGTTCCTGTCATTACAGCTGTCAGGAGTGCCAACAGCTCAGGCTCCTCAGTTTCGGGAGGGGCTTCCTTCCACTAGGCCAGTGGTTCTCAGCTGGAGGCGACTTGGCCCACCAGGGACGGCTGGGCTATCTGGAGACATTTCTAGGTGTCACAGCTGGGGGTTGCTACTGACATCCACGGGCTTCCCGGGTGACTAGTGGTAAAGAACCTGCCTGCCAGTGTAGGAGACATAGGAGACGCAAGTTCGATCCCTGGTTGAGAAGATCCCCTGGAGGAGGGCACGGCAACCCACTCCAGTATTCCTGCCTGGAGAACCCCATGGACAGAGGAGCCTGGCGGGCTACAGTCCACGGGGTCACAGAGAGTCAGACACGACTGAGCGACTGAGCGCGCACTGGCATCTGGGCGTGAGAAGCCAGGGACGCTGCTAAACGTCGCACAACGCCCAGGACACCGCTGGTGACAGCGAGTCATTCTGGCCCAACAGCGGTGGTGCCGAGGCTGAGGTGTGTCACTCTAGACCTGAGCTGTCCAGGACACACAGTGGTCACGGCCAAGGTGTCTATCGAGTGCCTGAAATGCAGTTAGTCTGCACTGAGGTGTGCTGAACAATATAAAACACACACTGAGTTTCCAACACTTAGCATGAAAAAAAGGATGTCAAACTAGCTCATGAACTATTTTTATATTGATTATATATTGAAATGCTAATATTTCTGATATATTAGGTTAAAGTATGACTTTCCTAGTGGCTCAGATGGTAAAGCATCTGCCTACAATGCGGGAGAGTTAAAACATATATTATTATTATTATGGGCTTCCCAACTGGCGCTAGTGGTACAGAACCCACCTGCCAGTGCAGGAGACGTAAGACACGTGGGTTTCATCCCTGGATCGGGAAGATCCCCCGGAGGAGGGCACGGCAATCCACTCCAGTATTCTTGCCTGGAGAATCCCATGGACAGAGGAGCCTGACAGGCTACAAGCCCATAGGGTCACAAAGAGTCGGAACGATTGACGTGACTTCACACGCATGCATGTGTTATTATAATTAATTTTACCTGCTTATTTTAACCCTAAGGCTGTCTTTGTGGCTTGCATTCTATTTCCACTGGACAGCAGTGTTCTAGAGTGTGCTGCCTCTCTGCAAGGGGTGTGAGTGTCTTAGGCCAAAGGCAGGTAGGAGGGGAGGGTCGCAGGGGCCGTGACTGGCTTCTTGAGAAAGGACAGAGGGGACCGTCGCACTTCTGCGCCCTGCTGGGGGGGATGAGTCCACCCTTCCCCCACTCTCTGCCAGGACAGAGGGTGGGCCTGAGCCTGACCCCTTCTTGACTCCCCACCCCCCAACGGAGGCATCGTGCCAGCCTCTCAGGCTGCACTGAAAGTGCCCCAGTGGACAAACAGGCGGGTATGGTGACAGCTGAGGCTTAGAGGCCTGAGTGTCCTGGCTCCCAGCCCACTTGCTGGCAATGCCCAGTTAGGACGGGGGGTGGGGGAGGGAGGGGAGCGCCCCCAGGGCCACTGAGGCCTGGGCCTCACTGTGCTTCTGAGTTGTGACCGTGAGGTTCACACACAGGAACTGAAGGCAGGGGCCGGCGAGCGGACAGGGCCCCCGGTCTGCACGGTGACTGGCTCTTTGCCCTCGTGGTCGGCCAGTGCCTGCTGAGGAGGAAGGGGGCAGGGGACTGGCCTGGCAGGGCTGGCAGGGCCACTGGAGGTGACAGAGGGAATGGGCTGGGAGGGTGTAGGAGAAGACACAGGGATGGGGTGTCGGAGGGTCTGGGAGAGGCAGGGTGCCCGATGACAGAATGATTTGAGAGCAGTAAGCCACTCAAGGCGCAGAGCGGTTCGAGGGACGTGCCCATGGGCATCAGCATGGGGTCCCCACCCCGAGTCCTCCGTGCTCCCTCTTCTCAGCACCGACCCCTACCGTGCCAGCAATGGGGAACACTTCAAGGACCTGGAGCAGAGGGCTGTAGGGTCCCACCTGTGACTCCACCGCTTCCTTCGCACCAGTCTGGGACTTTGCGGCTTCCCGGGCGGGGACGGGGGTGCTGGGGCGCTTACTACCATTCCCCCGTCCCACGGCCTGTGGTCTAAGAAATCCCACCAGACTTTGAGGATGGGAGAACAGGGCCAGTGGGAACAGGGTCCTGAATGAGGAGCGCTCTTCTGACAAAGACCCCATGTCCACACCCTCCCTCTGGTGGAACAAGGCCCCTCCCTGACCCCAGGGTGCAGTCAGGGGAAGGCATTTGGGGACAGGGTGCTCCTGGCCAGTGCTTGGGGACAGACAATCACCCGGAGCCCCCACAGGGCGAAATTGGAGCCGAGGCCACCCCTTGGCCAGATTCCTGCTGGCCATGTCCCAGGCGGATCCAGGAGGAAGTTCAGCTGGTCTGGGAGTTGGGGGAGGGTCTGGGCTGCAGTGGGAGGTGAGCCAGAGTCTGGGGGCTTCAGGGAGCTGCTGAAGGCAGAGCGGGGAGGGGAAAGAGAAGAGGCTGGGGAAGGCAAGGGGTGCCCAGGTCGTCCCGGGGGAGGGGCTGGAGAGGGTCGGGGGCGGGAAGGCCGGGGAGAAGCGGCGGGGGGTTCTGGGAAAGGGGTAGTGGGGGTGCCCATGCTGTGTCTGCGTATCTGGGGGGTCTCTGGATGTGGGGGAATCTGACACAGGTTTGGAGGCTGGCTCTCAGGATTTCTGGGCGCGGGGGCCTGGGACGAGGGGCGACTCGGGCTGGAGGCAACCTGTTCGTGTCCCCGGGTCCGGCGAGGGTCTCGGGTTTTCTGGGTCCAGATTTCGGGCCCAGCCCGCAGGAGGGGCGCGGCGGCCCGGCTCACCTGCAGACGTCGGTCCAGAGGTGCGTGCCCAGCACGTACACCGCCTCGACGCGGCTGCCGTAGTGCAGCCGCACCGTCCGCTCGCGCAGCATCCTCGCGCAGCGCCCGGCCCGCGCGTGCTCGCCCGGCAGCCCCGCGCAGCACCTGCCGCAGGTGAGCCCCACGCAGCCGCCCGCCCGCGGCCCGCGCCCCGCCTTTATCGGGCCGCCGGTGGGCGGGGCAGCCCGCGGCCTCCTCGCGCAGTGGGCCGCGGGCCCGTCCGTCAAGCGTGGCCACGCCCCCGCCTGGTCTGGGTGACGTCAGCAGTCGAGTTGCTCTTTCTTTTGTTCACCAGACTTTCCGTGGGCCCCCAGCTGCCCGGCGCCAGCACGCGGGGCCAGCCGCCCCTCTGGGCGCCCCCAGCCCCGCGGGCGGATACTGCAAACGCCATAGGGGCAGGGACAGAGCGAGTGGATGCGCTGACCCAGCCAGGGCTGGGGAGTGAGCCTTCTTAAAGGAGGGCTTTGCATCTTTTCTTGTTTCTTAGCCATCTGTCTGTCTTCTGTGGAGAAACGTCTGTTTAGGTCTTCTGCCCAAACCTGGGCAAGTTTGCTGTACGGAGCAGGGCACCAAAGCTCTGTAGGAACAGGGTGGGGAGGGACGCAGGAGGGGCTTTCAGGGTGGAGGGGACACATGTGCACCAACGGCCGGTTCATACTTATGTACGGCAAAACCCATCACAGTATTTAAAGTAATTATCCTCCAATTAAAATAAATACATAAATAACTTTTTTAAAAAAGAGGGGTTTGCAGACTGAGGGGAAGGGCAGAGAGGGAGCTTTCTGACCAAATGGGGAAGCCAGATACAGCCTGACTGCCCCCCTTAACCCCCAACAATCAGGTTAATAGTACAGAGGGGAAGTGGGGAGGGGGGTGGCAGTGGGGCAGGAATGTCAAGCCAAGGCGTTGATTGATGGGTGGGCAATGAGAGCCCTGGCACGGGTCCTCAGTGAGGACTGGCTGGGGGCGGCGGGATTGAGGAGGCCCTTCTGGCTGTCCTGGATGGAGTGCCAGGAGGTGTCCTGGGCAGGGTCAACAAAGGCCCCTGCTGGGCTGCTGAGAGCTCTGGCGAGAAGCGGATTAGCTGACCAGTGTTTGTGGACTGAAATATTGATGTTCCCGTGCAGGGACAGTGAGGGATCACTGGGGCCCTGGGCAAAAGAGGGTGCCCCTGCAGAGGTCAGCCTGTGACTTGTGGGCCCGCTGGAGGTGCAGGATGGCATTGGGCAGGATCCCCATCCCAGACCCTTCCAGCTCTGAAGCCAAGCCAGATAATTCACAAAGGACTGAGTGGCCCTTGGTAGAAGGGGCCGGAAGCGAGGCGTTTCTGAGAGGGCAGAGGTTGTAAGAAGGATGTGCAGACTGGAGGGGATGCTTACATGGGAAGGGGGTAAGTCTGCTGGGGGATGGGAGCCGTGGGACGGGGGGCATCTGAGTAAGAGGGTTCAGGCTCACAACTGCTCAGAGAGGAGACACACCCCGATGCCTGACCCCAGCAGCCTCCTTGAGGGGGCCCACATTAGGAGACCGGCCAAGAGCCCAGATGCTCCTGGGTAGCTGAGATCTAGGAGGCACACAGCTGGGGAAGGGGAAGGCCTGAGTTGAGCTGGGGGGTGCATCTGCCCCCAAGGTGCACACACCTAGGAAGACCTGGTAACTTTTGATAGGCTCCTGCAGTTGCTGAGTGCACCATCCAGTCAGAAGGCAGGGTGGCCCCTGCCAAAATGGTAAAGTATTTGTGCAGCTCAGAACTAACCCCGAGGCCCCCGGGGTGGACTCTTGTCTGGGTGTTCCTTTACCAAAATTAGTTTCAAGCCCCTACTGTGTGGCAGATATGGGACATATGCCAGGGTACCCGCCCTCCTGGGGGTCATAGAATCCAGCACCCTCACGTCACCTGCTGGGGCCCAGAATGGGGGGAAAGTACCGCACCCCCACCAAGGTCTGGGCGGGTCATCACAGGTGCAGGGGAGAGAGAAAGCCAGGCAAAGGTGGTGACTGCCAGGAGACAAGGAAGAACAGTGGGCCCTGAACGCATTCCTTCCGTGTGCTGGGCGCTGCTCCAGCGGCACTTTTCAAGTATTAGAATTAGATCATTATACCCTCCCAATCACCCCGCCACTTTACAGATGAAGAAATGGAGCCACAGAAACGTTCAAGAATTTGCCCTTGGTCGGTCTCACAGCGCCTAAGAGCACAGAGCCAGGAAAGGAGCTTGGGCGGGCATGTGTGGGGGTGCAGTGGAGGTAGGGGCGAAGCGGGTGAGAGCAGGGAAGGGATGCTGTCCCCGGCTCGGCGGATGAGGAAGCCCAGGTTCTGATCCCAGTCACGCCTCGGTGGGACCTGGACCTCATTTTCCTCATTTACCTGATCTATGACCAAAGTGACCTCTCAGCCTAGATATAAGCATGACTTGATATGAGACAATGTATGGAAAACATTAGCACAGTCTCTGGTACAAGGTGAGTGCTCAAGAAATTAAATTCCCTCTTCTTAAAAGAAAAATCCCACCCAGGCCTGGCAGACCCACGTTCAGGGCTCCCATCCCTGGCTTGGGGCCTGTGATGCTGGGTCAGAGCGCGTGGTTGGTGGGACAGGAGCCTCCGGGTGCCCAAGGGTTTAAAATAGCTGAAGTGGTCACAGCTGTTGGTGGATTCAGGGCCGGAGGTCTCACCCATCACGGCTGCTCCCCTGGGGCCAGGAAGAGCCACGGGGTACCTCACTGTGCCTTTTGGGGAAGGCCAGCAAAGGGCAGGCTTAGCTGGGGCCAGTTCTGGCTCCGACCTGCACCCCACACCCCCGACTCACTCTGGCTCCTGCCACACAAGTGGCCAGAGAGGCTGGGCTGGGAGAAGTCCATCTGAGCTGCTCCCTGCTGGGACCCTATACTGGGGGGCGATCTATGCCAGGCCTTGAGGGGAGCTGGGAGATGACCCAGATATTTCACAGGCCTGCCTTGTCCTCAAGTTCACTTAGGGCATCATACGGGCAAGAATTTAGAAATAAATAAGTAATATGTATTCCTTATTATATACTACACTAAAATATTTTTTTGACTGTGCCTTGCCACTTTGAGGATCTTAGTTTCCCAACCAGGGATCGAACTGGTGCCCCCTGTACTGGAAGCTCTCAGTCCTAACTGCTGGACTGCCAGGGAATTCCCCTACCTGATCATTTTGGAAAAAGTTTTATAAAAGGTCCCCCATGACCCCAGGACAGGGATGACCACTGTGAACATTTTGGTGGGTGATCTCACAGGGCCCACACAGAGGCAGTGAGTTGCTGCTGTAGGTGATCACGCTTACTGAGCCCTTGGGCTGTGCCAGGAACTTCTCTAAGGGCTTGACACCTCTTAGCTCATTTAATCCTCGCAACAGCCCTATGAGCTGGGAGCTAATAATATCCCTAATTTGCACAGAGGCACCGATCAGCCTGGAGGTGAAAGCATGCGTGGCTTTTGGACTTGGCAAACCTGGGGTCAAGTCCAGTTCAGCGCCTCAGCAGCTAGGGGACCTCTCTGGGCCTCGGCTTCTTCCTCTGTACAGGAGATGCTAGCAGTGCCCAGCCCACAGGGTCGGAAGGTTACTGAGAAAAATGCTTAGTGCGTCAGGACCACAGACTCAAGTTCTAGTGGATGGTAGTTATTTTCTATGCCTGTATGTAGTTAAGTTTTCATAAAAACTGGTTTCAAACTGTACGTGTGTTTTAATAACACGCTTTAAAAACCTCTGCAGTGTGTCACAAGCATGCATTCCTTCTGTTGTAGCAGACACAGAAGTGTGACTTTTCTTGAATAAAAATGAGACTTTTCTGATTTTGTTTAGTCGCTAAGTTGTCTGACTGTTCTTCAACTCCACGGACTGTAGTCTGCCCAGCTCCCTCGGTCGATGGGATTTCCCAGGCAAGAATATTGGAGTGGGTTGCCATTTCCTTCATCACAGAATTTTCCCGACCCAGGGATATAATGCATTACATCAAGCCCGCATGTCCTGCATTGCAGGTGGATTTCTTACCACTGAGCCCCCTGGGAAGCCCTTCTTTTCTAATAAACAAGGAAAACAAAGAAATAATGAACAGGCTAGGCAAACAATGTAAACAGGCCTGAGAGAGTTGAGCAGTTTTGGTTATTCTTTGGGCTTCTCTGGTGACTCAGCCGGAGAAGGCAATGGCAACCCACTCCAGTACTCTTGCCTGGAAAATCCCATGGATGGAGGAGCCTGGTGGGCTACAGTCCATGGGGTTGCAGAGTCAGACATGACTGAGCGACTTCACTGTCACTTTTCACTTTCATTCATTGGAGAAGGAAATGGCAACCCACTCCAGTGTTCTTGCCTGGAGAATCCCAGGGATGGGGGAGCCTGGTGGGCTGCCGTCTATGGGGTCACACAGAGTCGGACACGACTGAAGCGACTTAGCAGCAGCAGCAGGTGGCTCAGCAGGAGATGCGGGTTCGATGCCTGGTTGGGAAGATCCCCTGAAGGAAACGGCAACTCATTCCACTATTTTCACCTGGGGAATCTCATGAACAGAGAAACCTGGTGGGCTACAGTCCATGGGGTCACAGAGAGCTGGACACGACTTCTTGGCTAAACAACAATAATAACAACGGCAACGAAAACAGCAACAGCAACTAACGAACAACTGTAGCTGGACGCGCCCCGCACAGAGCCAGCGGCTCTGCCCCCCGAACCACACCCTGCGCCTGGCGTTCTTCACCGCTCACTCCCCCAGAGCATTCTTCGTTCAGAAAGAAGGTCCCGGGCTGGTAACTTCAGAAAAGACCAACCCCAGTTAATCGCGTTACCTGATGCCAGCTGTGGCTGGTTTGAAGTTCTGCAAAAGGCAAAAAAAAGCAAGACCTTCATGAGGATATGAAGGCTCCCCTGTTCCCCGGGGAGGAGGGCGCATTTCTTGAGGCGCTAGCAAGCTGATGTCCCCTTTGCCTGGCGAAGGGTAAGGCTGCTCTTCCTTTTCTTGTTTCCCCCCAATCTGTCTCCTTATTTCTTTTCAGCATCGGTGAACACGGAACCGAGATTTTGGCATCGATCCTGATTCACATCGTCCAGGACTTCATAGTTTGCAAATCAAAGCGGGTTCTAATAAGCTGAGGAGACTCAGAGAAGATAAGGATGCGTGCGGGGTGTCCCGGCCAGACAGCAGGGGAGCAACCCAGGGTAGGGAGCAGCGGACGTGGTTCAGTGAAGCCCTGGATGCCAGGCTATCCCCGGTACCAGGTGGCCCAAGAGCTGGTACAGTAGCCACCGTACAGCTGTGGGCTTGAGGGAGGGGCGGGCAGGAGATGGGGGGCCCTGTGATCATCTTCAGGCCCCCATGAAGCCGCCCAAGCAGATGGCTGTGTCTAAAATCCTCAAATACGGAAACTCTCGAGGGGCCACTGAGCAGGGCCCGGGGGCCCAGAGGAGGAGATGCAGGCTGCCATGCAGACCAAGGGTGTGGAGCTGGGTGGCTCTGGAGGGGTGGGCTGACCGTGGGGAGGGGAAGACGGGAAAGGGTGTTGGTGACAGAGGGAAGTACACACGGAAGGGCCCGGTGAGTTCCATCTGGCCAGGCTGGGGGTGGGGAGAGGCTGGCTTGCCATGGCCATGTCACACCAGGCCTTATCCTATGTCACGTACAGGACTTTTAGGACTTTTGACTTTATCTCAAGGTCACAGGAAAGCTGGGGAAGGACCTTGAAACGCGGCAATGAGCTGATGCGTGCTTTAGGAAAATCACTGTGGCTGCCGTGTGAGCCGAAGTCCACAGGTTCTGACGGGAGGCCAGCCAGCGCAGTGAGGTGACGGGCCTGGCCATCACAGGAGAGGCAAGGAAGAGCCTTGGAACACGTCAGTGGCAGGGTGGAGGCTTTCGGAAGACCACTCTGCCTGCCACGCAGGGCTGAATTCAGCAGGCGTTCTGACAAGAGGCCAGAGTGCCGAGGTGACGGGGCCTGGGTCACTGTCCCCAAGGCAGCTTCTCTGGACCCAGGGACCTCCCCCACCCCAACTCTGCTCTCAAGAGCTTTCCCCACATCCTGGGCCCTCATAGCCCCTTTCCCCAGCCAAGCCCACCCTCTCATCCCACCCCCTCGGAAGGGGTCTCTGGCCAGCCAGTGAAGGACGGGCTCTGGGGTGGGGGAGCCATTCTCCTTCTGTTCCAGCCCTTGGTCCTGCTGGATATTTCATTTAGGGGGAGAGCAGGGCAGGGGCTTCCCTGGTGGATCAGATGGTCAAGAATCTGCCTGCAGTGCAGGAGATACAGGTTCGATCCCTGAGTTAGGACGCTCCCCTGGAAAAGGGAATGGCTACCCACTCCACTATTCTTGCCTGGAAAATTCCGTGAACAGAGGAGCCGGGTGGGGTGCAGTCCGTCCGTGGGGTCACAAAGAGTCAGACGGGACTGAGCAGCTGACACAGTGGCAGTTACGGGCCGGGTGCTGCACTGCGAGATTTATGCCAACGGCTGCAGCAAGGCTGTCCTTCAGCTGCGACACCACAGGCACTCCGGATGGGGGCCAGGCGTCCTCTCTACTCACCCTGCAGAGCCTTCCGGGGCTACTGTCACCTACAGACGTTTATTTTAAGGAATTGCTTCATGCCATTGTTGGGGCTGGCCATTCTGAAGTTTGTCGAGTAGGCAGGCTGGCTGGCAGTTCAGGGAGAGTGGATGCTGCAGTCTCGAGTCTGAAATCTGCAGGCTGGAAATTCAGGCAGGGTTTCTATGGTGTATTCTTTTTCTTTTTAAATTAATTTGGCTGCATTGGGTCTGAGTTGCTGTGGCATGTGGGTGCTTTCATTCATGAGCGCAGGCTTCTCTCTAGCTGTGGCCTGGGCTCAGTGGTGTGGGGTGAGGGCTTAGAAGCCCACGGCATGTGAGCCCTACCAGGGCTCAGACCCGTGTGCCTGGCACTGGGAGGCGGACTCTGCATCACGGAACCTCCAGGAAGTCCCCTCCCCCCCTTAAAGGTATTTATTCAGCTTTCCTGGGTCTGAGCTGCAGTGTGCGAGTCTTCAGTTGCCGTATGCAGGGTCTAGTTCCCAGACCAGGGGTCGTACCTGGCCCCCTGCATTGGGAATACGGAGTGTTAGCCACTGGACCACCAGGGACGTCCCTGTATGATGTATTCTTGAGGCAGAATTTCTTCTTCTTCTGGAAACCTCAGTCTTTGCTCATAAGGTCTTCAACTGATTGGATGAAGCCCATCCACACTGTGAGGTGGTGGTGGTGGGGAGGGCAACCTGCTTTACACAAAATCTATGGATTTAAATGTTAACCATATCTAAGAAACACCTTCACAGCAACACCTAGCCTGTGTCTGACTAGACAACTGGGGAGCCAGAGCCGAGCAACACTGACATGTAAAATTAGCCATCACTGACCGCGCCAGAGGGCCCCCCAGGTGGCGCTGGTGGTAAAGAACCCGCCTGCCAACGCAGGAGACGTAAGGGACACGGTTCGACCCCTGGGTTGGGAAGATCCCCTGGAGACGGAAAGGGCAGCCCACGCCAGGAGTCTTGCCTGGAGAATCCCATGGACTGCGGAGCCTGGCGGGCTACAGTCCATGAGGTTGCAGAGTCGGACACGAATGAGTGACTCAGCACACATGCACGTAACCATGCCAAAAAGTGGGCTAATGCTCTGAGGCCGAGGTCACCATCCCAGTTATGGGTCCTGTCCTTCTTGCCAGGCACTCTTGCTACAACTCCGGAGGTAGCCTCCTTTTACATTTCAAAGGGTGAGATGACTTGCACGTGGTCCTGTCCCTAAGCGCTGAGATTCAAACCCAGCTCAGTGGGAGGAAGGAACCTGGCCCCTTACTCCTTCCACGTCTCTAAAGCAAAGCTACAAATGTAGACCCTGAAGAAGACGTGATGGGTCGAATCTCTGAAGAGCTGCCAAGGGCCAGAGGAGGCTGACTGGTCTGTGTAGACCTGTGCTGCCCAGCATGGTAGGTAGCTGCTGACATCCAGGGTCACTGGAGTCTATGGTAAGAAGATGCAGACGAGAAAAGGTGGAGTTTGGAAGAGGTGGTGACCACGAGGTGGCGCCAGATCCCCACTTTAGAAGCAGGAAGGAGGGAGGCGTTTTTGTTTTTTCTTCCTCACCTAGCCTGTAAGAAGCTGATCGCTCAAGGATGCCTCCTGCCTCGGTCCAGCCTCACTCAGCTCCTTTCTCTAGCTTTCCGGACCCTATCTCCCACAGGGGGTTGGGGTCAGGGTTCAGGGATTCGGTGTGAATCCTTAGAGGGGGGCCCTCTCCCTGGACAGAGGGGCAAGTGAGGGTGGAACCCACATCTGCCTGTGTCTCCTGCATTGCAGGCAAATTCTTTACCCCTTTACCCACTGAGCCACCTGGGAACCCAGAGAAGGGCGGTGAGGCTGAAAGAGCAGCAGTGGCCTGCCCAAGCCTGGGTGAGAGCAGAGCAGGCCCCTTGAGCTTCATCTTTTGCACAGGCCTTCTTGTCATAAGGCCTTGGTCCTGTGGGCCTTGGTTGTTGAGTCACTCTGACAAGCACTTAATAAATAATCACTGAGATAAAGTCACGTGCCACGCATTGGGCTGGGCAGGAGAAGGGGCACGCACACACATACCCTTTTATAAGAATAGGCATTTGTAACTACCTGGACACAGGTGCTGTAATTATTCCTGCTACACCTCAAGAGATGGTTAAATGCCCCATCCCCAGAGGCAGTCCTCTTGGATTTAAGCCTCAGCTCTGACACTTGCTGGCTTTTGAGACCTTGGAAAAGTCATTTTACTTGAGTCTTGATTTTCTCATCTGTGAAATGGGATAACCATGATCACTACTTCCCAGGTTGTCATGAGGTTTAAATGAAATAATACATATATAGAGCTAAGAAAAAGTAGAAAGTGTTGGATTCATCTTGCCTGTGATTTAAAAAAAAATTTTTTTTTAAATATATTTATTTGTTTAACTTGACTGTGTTGGGTCTTACTTAGTTGGCTTGTGGGATCCAGTTCCCTGACCAGGGATGGAACCCTGGCCCCCTGCATTGGGAGCTCAGAGTTTTAACCGCTGGACCACCAGGAAGTAAGTCACTTGTCTGTGGCTTTAATGGTCTTCCTGGCCTCGTCCCCGAAACATCCCCCCATAGTTGACTCAGAGCTTCCACGTTCCCCTTCCTTGGCTGTGCTCAGCCTCCTGACAGAAAGGCCCCTCCCCTACCTCTGCTTGTCAAACTCCTACCCAACCTTGTCACACAAGGCCCCTGCTGAGCAGGGCTGCAGCAAAGGCATCAGCTGAGCACCAGAATGGGGAGTGCAGATGGCCTAGTGAGGGGTCCCTGGGAAGCACCTCCTGTGGTAGGAATTCAGCACAACTTGTTTGTTTGAGAGGCGGTCCCAGAAAACACCAGCAGGAGAATGAGAAATGGGTGCACAAATGTTAAGGAGTTAGTAAACTGACTCACCTTGGCGGGCTGCTGTAGCTTGTGGCGCAGTAACTCTGAGCGGACATGAGTTTGAGCAAACTCTGGGAAATGCTGAAGGACAGGGAAGCCTGGCGTGCTGCAGTCCACGGGGTCGCAGAGAGTTGGACACGACTGAGCGACTGAACAACAACTCAAAGTTATTCCACCGAGCAGTGAGGGAGCTGGGTGTTCATCCTCCACCCTCCAACTGAATCACAGGTAGAGGGCTATGTCTGAGTGGGGGCTGTGGTGGTTCCCAGTACTCCTGGTCTGTTGTCTGCTCATGAAGAAAAACTCCAGGCAGAGATACAAGTGCTGTTAGGAGTCTGACTGGTATGTACAGCCTCTGCTTCAACAGAGAAAGGAAAAGTTCGTTCAAGCTAAGGAAAGAAGGGAAGGCTTCCTGGAAGAGGTGGCCTTTGTGCTCACCTGTGAAGGTTGGGTAGGAGTTTGACAAGCAGAGGTAGGGGAGGGGCCTTTCTGTCAGGAGGCTGAGCACAGCCAAGGAAGGGGAACGTGGAAGCTCTGAGTCAACTATGTGGGGATGTTTCGGGGATGAGGCCAGGAAGACCATCCGGGGCTAGGCTATGGAGGCCTCGAGTGCCAGGCCAGAGAGAATTCTGGCTGGGTTCTCTGGGCGGTGGGGAGCCATGGAAAGCAGAACTCCCTACTGCAGGTGGCGGTCGGTGGGAGGGGCTCCCGAAACCTGGTGGGAGGCTGTGCTCCAAGTGGCAAGGGACGTGCATCCAGGTGGGACAGTGGAGCTGACCTCGGGGGCAGGTTGGAGGTCGAAAGACTTTCCAGGGTGAGTTCTAGAAGCCGTGGGGCTTGGGGATCTTTCTGTCCCTCTCCTGGGTAGAAATCTCAGGCAAGCGCCTTTCCAAGCGGCTGTGAACGGCTGTGCCCAGCTTCCAGCAGGGGCGCCAAGGACACAAAATCCTCAGCCTCTTACCGCTTCTGAGGCAGTTATTGGAGGGGTTGCCGTCTTCAGGGGGCAGCTTGCCGTGACCTCTTAGCGCTCAAAGAGGGAAGGGGCTCGTTCTGAGTCCGTTATTGGAGAGGTTGCTGTCTTCAGTGGGGAGCTTGCCGTGACGCAGCCGGGAGAACCCTGGAGTCGGCCGCCTGGACTGGACCCTAGTGCTGCTTTGCCTGTGTCTTGACCTTTCCATGTTGCCACCTGAAAATGCAGATGACTGGAAATATCTTCTTCACATGTTTGTCATAAGGATGAGACAAGATGAGTCACCTAAAGCCCCCGGCCCAGAGTGGCTGCAGCCGCCACTGGCTGGCGGGACTGGATCTGGCATCGCCCAGAAGGCTGAGGCCAGGAGGGCCGTCACCAGTAGGAGGTGGTGTGAGCAGTCCGGGCCTTGCTGAGGGGCCCAGTCCCTCCGGACAGTCCGGGGACCTCCGGCAGTCACTGGGACAGTGCGAGTGGGCGGCCTGATTTTAATTTCCACAGTTATTGTTACAGGAATGTCAGTGTGAGCTTTGGTGCCCTTGAGGGCAGGTGCCCTTGAGCTTTGGTGCCCTTGAGGGCAGCTCTTCTGAGTAGAAAGAAGTCTCTGGACTCCCCTTTCCTTTTAAAAAATTATTAGTTTACGATGTTCAATTTATTATACTTATAAACCCAAACTCTCACGTTTGGCCTTTGAGTTAGGTTAAAAAGCTTATTTTATGAATATAGCAACGTTGATTTTAAGGGGACATTAGATGAATGTTTATAATTAATTATAAAAATAATTAATGGTTAATTAAATATGCTTAAACATCTTAAACTACATGTAAATTTAATATATTGTTTCTTTTTAAAACACTTCACTTGCTTTAATGACAAACAAAACTCACTCAAGCACTTAAAGAGATCTTAGAAATCTAATAATTACATTTATAAATAGGGAGAATTTAAATTCTCATAGCTATTCTAGTAGTGTTGACAAATTTAGTAAGATTTTGACTTGAAAATCAGAAGTCTAAATCAATCAATTATTCATTTATGCTTGTTAAATTAGAAACTTAAGACTAATCTGTTATTCCCATAGAGCGTATTCTTTTAAATACTACAGATACTTAAGATTTCAAGCAAGCACCTCTTTTTTTTTTAAATCTTGGACATTATCTCTCTTTATTTTATTTGATTTCATTACGAGTCTTTTAAAATTTTTTGCCTCTAACGATTGGAAAGCAATGTAGCGTTATAATTATAGTCACATATGGCCATGATTTTTGTTTTCTTAGGAACTTGAGCAATTTAACTTGAGGTTAAATGAAGTTTCTAAAAGAGTTTGGATGCCCTTGCCATGTCTAATATACTTTGGCACCCATTATTTCTTTTTAAAAAATGTTTATTTATTTTTATTTACTTATTTAGCTGAGCTGGGTCTTAGCTGCAGCACGAGGGATCTTTCAAGTTGCGGCATGTGGGATCTAGTTCTCTGACCAGGAATAGAACCTGGGCCTCCTTCACTGGGAGCACACAGTCTTAGCCACTGGGCCACCAGGGAAGGGCCAGCACCTGTAATTTCTAAACACAGATATGTAACTACTATATTTTTTATTCTCTTTTTCTAAACTCAATTCTCATCATGCTTCAGGAATGTGGGCTCACATGTCGAGGGTTTTGCCACCCCAAGCACATTTTGGGGTTGACTTCCCAAGCCATGCTCAGGTCGTCATCTCCTCTAAGATTCTCTCGTGTCCACAGAAACCTCAGGCTCAGACAGAGGCTTTTGCCTGTGACCTTGCGGGACATGAGTCCACTTACAGTCTCTTGAACAAGATCCCCATCATCTGAAACGTGGTGGTTATACAGCCTGGCTCCTGCGAGTTCAGTTTATAGTTCCCATCTCTCAAGGCAGGTTTGAGTCGCAATGTCTAGGTTTGGGTTCAGCTGAGTCTGTTCTGAACTCTGTTCAAAGATTTTCTTTTGGGGCCACCCTGTTACAGATGTTACTGAATCTCTCTGCTTTTGCCTGGCTCCTGGGAAAAATTCTAAGGTTGTTGTTTATTTTAATTAATTTTGGTGCCTGGGCCTTCGTTCCTGCGTGCAGGCTTTCTGCACTTTCAGGGCTCAGGATTCTCATTGCAGTGGCTTCTCTTGCTGAGGTTCACGGGCTCTAGACCAGGGATCAAACCCCTGTCTCCTGCATTGGCAGGTGAATTCTTAACTACTGGACCAGGGAAGTCCCTAAGATTTTCCTTTTAATAGTGATAATGAGTCTAACCTTAAGAAGCCAGGATGCAGGTGAAGAAATGAAGAAATCGGAGGTGAATGGGTTAGAGGTGGGGTCTGGGGTGGGGGCCTCCCTCCTAACTCAGGTCTCAGCTCCCCTGACAACCTGGCTAAGGTAGACCCCAGCCCCCATCAGTCTGTAACACAAAAATCACACTAGCTTAGTTTCTTCAGATTGTTACTAACTGAAAATATGTAGGCATGTAAAAACCCAAGACACACAGTTAAATTTGAATTTCAGATCAACAATGGATAATTACCCCAGAATATTGCTTGGGACATGGAAAATGATTCACTGTTTATCTGAAGTTCAACTGGGTGTCCTGTAGCTGATCTGGCAGCCCTGCTTATTTGTGCTGATAACTGTCTGTCCTGCACCCTTCCCCCAACTATACTGTGATCCTGGAGGGTTCAGTCCCTCTGTCTTGTTCAATGCTGTGCTCCTGGCCCCAGGACAGGACGCAACTCATGGTGGGTGCTGAATGAATGACTTAATGAATGCAGGAGTCGAGAAAGGTATGGTGACTGAGCAGGACCCTGCTGTATCCTCTGCCTCTTGTTTGTAGAAAAGTTTTGGCCTCCTAGGCCTTCTCTGAGTTCCAAAGAGCAAATTTAATCAGAAAAACAAAACAACAAAACAAGTAGAATCAAAGAAAAGTAGTCAAACAAGGAAAAATAATAGTTTAGAGATAAGACAAACTCAGGATCTTCAGTTCCATCTTATAGGCTATATATATAATATTCTGAGCCTTGTCCTTTGAGCTGTTTTGTAGATACCAAGTGGAAGAACTTAACTGCTCTCTTTTTTTGGTGGTGCCATGCAGCATGCAGGATCTTCGTACCCAGAGAGAAAGAAATCCCCTCCCCTATTCTTTCAGAAAATGGTTTGCTGTGCAGAGCCCTGCTCACGTGTGTGTGTGTGTGTGTGTGTGTGTGTGTGCGCGCGCGCGCGCGCGCGCATGCGCTGCGCTCAGTCACTTAAGTCGTGCCCGACTCTTTGTGAACCCACGGACTGTAGCTCTCCAGGCTCCCCTGTCCATGGGGTTCTCCAGGCAAGAAGACTGGAGCGGGTTGCCTGACCCCGCTCCGGGGATCTTCCCGCCCCAGGGATGGCATCCGCTCTCTTAGTCGCCGGCACCGGCAGACGGGCTCTTCACCAGAAGCGCCACTCGGGAAGCCCTCTTCTCACCCACATGATAGACTCACGAATGCCCCCCTGGTTTCGTCGTGACAAGGCCAGACTCAGACCCTCTGAACTCCCATTCTTTGCTGGATAAATGATGAGCTGAACAGCTTGTTCTTGCTGATCAATCAGAACAAAACGCTTGTCACCCAAACTTGAGCTTCTTCCTTCCGTCCAGGCCCCTGCCCTGTGTCCCCCACCCCTCCTGAGGACAGGCGGGCCTCAGGACGAACAGTTCTGGACCCTCCTTCCCGCCCGCAACTCTTTCATTCACCTTCGCACACCTGATGCTTGCAGCCTTGTTTGCTCCTCGCTGTAAAAGAAAACCTCATTCTGCCCAGTTCTCGAGAGGCCTGCAGCATTCACAGGCAGCGCATTTTCCCGGGCGCCATAGCACCCCACCCCGCGCACTGCCGTGGCGTCCGCCCTGAGACAGTCCTATTGCATGAAGCCCCTCCTCAGTCTGGGAGAGTCGGACACGACTGAGCGACGGAACTGGACAAAACTTATCCAAATTCACACAGCAAGTGGCAGAGCCGGGGCTCTGACCCAGGATTCTGCCCCAGAAGCTCGGCTAACACGTCTGTTGGGGCCCCTACCGCCTACACGCCTCCAGGGACACACACACACGAAACACGCGTGAGGACCCCGCGTGACGGCTCACGCGCCCGCGCAGGCACGGCCCCTGCCCGCAGGGCTCGTTCCGTGCGCGTGCGCGCCCCGCCCCGTGCACGCGCTCGCCCCACCTACCCCCCGTGCGCGTGCGCGCGCGCCCCGTGCGCGCGCCCGCCCCGCCCCGTGCGCGCGCCCGCCCCGCCCCGTGCGCGCGCCCGCCCCGCCCCGTGCGCGCGCCCGCCCCGCGCTCACCCCGCGCACACGCTCATGCTCCCCCAGCCCGACAGGCCCTGCGAGTCACTGCTTTGTGCCGGAAGGGAAGCAGAGTCCGAGGAAAAGGTCGCGGTAGCTCCGACTGTGGCCGCTCCGCTTCCCTCCGCCATGTGCGGGGGTCTCCCGAGCCCCCTGCACTCCCAGGACGGCGGCAGTGGCCGCCGCTCTCTCCCGAGGTTGTGGTTCAGGCCCCAGGAGGAGGGCGCCGGAGGAGGTGGTCAGTGGAAGGTGTGCTCCAGCCCGCAGGATCCTGCCCCTGAGCTTGGAAAGAAGGCCGAGCTAGAACAGCAGCGAGTCTACCCCACCGGCTCCAGAGAGGAGAGCGCTCGACTCTGGGTTGGAGTTTTCCTTCTGCTGCCTGCCAGCCAGGTGACCTTGGACTAGTCACTGAACTTCTCTGAGCCTCACTGTTTTCCCCTATTGCATGTTGCTGTTCCGTCGCTCAGTCGTGTCCAACTCTTTGCGACCCCGTGGACTGCAGCACGCCAGGCCTCCCTGTCCACCACCAGCTCCCGGAACTTGCCCAAACTCATGTCCATCAAGTCGGTGATGCCATCCAACCATCTCATCCTCTGTCGTCCCCTTCTCCTCCTGCCTTCAATCTTTCCCAGCGTCAGGGTCTTTTCCAATGAGTCAGTTCTTCACATCAGGTGGCCAAAGTATTGGAGTTTCAGCTTCAGCATCCGTCCTTGCAATGAATATTCAGGATTGATTTCTTTTAGGGTTGACTGGTTTGATCTCCTTGCTGTCCAAGGGATTCTCAAGAGTTCTTCAGCACTACAGTTCAAAAGCATCAATTCTTTGGCTCTCAGCTTTTGTCACAGTCCAACTCTCACATCCATACATGACCACTAGAAAAACCATAGCCTTGACTAGATAGACCTTTGTTGGCAAAGTAATGTCGCTGCTTTTTAGTATGATGTCTAGGTTGGTCATAACTTTCCTTCCAAGGAGTAAGCCTCTTTTAATTTCATGGCTGCAATCACCATCTGCAATGATTTTGGAGCCCCCCAAAAATAAGGTCTGACACTGTTTCCACTGTTTCCCCATCTATTTCCCATGAAGTGATGGGACCAGATACCATGATCTTTGTTTTCTGAATGTTGAGCTTTAAGCCAACTTTTTCCCTCTCCTCTTTCACTTTCATCAAGAGGCTTTTTAGTTCCTCTTCACTTTCTGCCATAAGGGTGGTGTCATCTGCATATGTGAGGTTATTGATATTTCTCCTGGCAATCTTGATTCCAGCTTGTGCTTCTTCCAGCCCAGCGTTCCTCATGATGTACTCTGCATATAAGTTAATAAGCAGGGTGACAATATACAGCCTTGACGTACTCCTTTTCCTATTTGGAACCAGTCTGTTGTTCCATGTCCAGTTCTAACTGTTGCTTCCTGACCTGCATACAGGTTTCTCAAGAGGCAGGTCAGGTGGTCTGGTATTCCCATCTCTTTCAGAATTTTCCACAGTTTATTGTGAACCACACAGCCAATGATATTAGATGGGTTAATTTACTTAATCCTCCCAGCAACCTGCCAGGGTAGATTATCGTTTGAACCACATGAAATTGCCATTTTTACAGGTCAAAACAGTGAAATGTTGACGAGTTTATTTGGTTTAACCTCACATCCTTACTCCTGTGTTACAGACGAGGAAGCAGCTACAGAAAGGCTGTGGCCTGCCCCCTGTCACACAGCCGTGCACCGCAGAGATGGGGCCTGGACCCAGATCGCCTTGGCTCTCCTGCTACACTTTCAGTCTCATGCTGGGACTTGGTGAGGACCAACCCACCCGTGTCAAATGTTCAGCACAGCACCAGGCACACAATGTGCCTGCTAAGTCGCTCAGTCGTGTCTGACTCTTTGTGGCCGGATGGACTGTAGCCCGCCAGGCTGCTCTGTCCGTGAGATTCTCCAGGCAAGAATACTGGAGTGGGTTGCCATGCCCTCCTCCAGGGGATCTTCCCCAGCCAGGGATCCATTTCAAGTCTTTTCCGTCTCCTGCCTTGGCAGGCGGGTTCTTTACCACTAGCGCTACCTAGGAAGCCCAGGCCCACAGCAAGTGCTCAGTAAGTGCGCTGTTCCTTTCCTTGCTTGCCGGGCTGAGTCCTTTCAGGGCTAAAAGGTTAACCCCTCCCCAGCAGGCTCATGACGACGGCCCCCTCATCCCTCCGCGCCTCCCTCTGAGCAGTCAGCCACCGCAGCGCAGGCGGACACCACGCAGATCTCACCCCTCCCTTGCCCCTGTTCCTCCGCCATCCTCTACACGGGGCCAGTTACGGGTAATCCACCTGCTGGCCGCACCGCCCGGCTTGTGCCTGGGCTCCGGTTCAACACCACGATCAAATGGTTTTGCACGTGCCCCCGGAGGCCATGTGCCCCGAGCCTGCAGCAAGGCGGGGCCCTGGAGCCGGAGCGCCCGCCCCCGACGCCCGGAGCGCTTGGGCTCTGACACCCGGGCTGGGCTCAGCGTTTCCCGCGTGCTCTGAGTTCACTCCACGGCAACGCTTTGCGAGGGGGCACGTTTTTCTTCCCGTTTTCCAGAAAGCACCTGAAGCTCTGAGAATTAAAGTGACTCGTAGTCTGGAAGTGAGCCTGAGGATCGAGGGCGGCTGTGGCCTCTGCCCGGGGGAGTGACGGGGTGCACTCCGGTGGGGGTGGCGTTTGGGGAGACCCGTGAGTGGCTAGGCTGTCAGCGGGGAGAGGTAGGGCGGTGAGGAGAGAGGGGACGGCAGGCTGGGCAGGGGAGGCCATGTGGTCAGGGCTTGGACGTTTCAGGGTTTTTATTTTACTTTTAAAAATAATTTATTTGTTGGCTGTGCTGGGTTTCATTGCTGCGGGGGCTTTTGCCTGGTTGCGCCGAGTGGGGGCTCCTCTCCAGCTGCGGTGGGCAGGCTCCTTATTGTGGTGGCTTCTCTGGTTGCTGACCACAGGCTCTGGGCCCCCGGGCTTCAGTCATAGCGGCTCCTGGGCTCCAGAGCACAGGCTAAGTACTTGGGGTGCATGGGTTTAGTAGCTCTGCAGCATGTGAGACCTTCCAGGACCAGGGATTGAACCCGTGTCTCCTGCATTGGTAGGTGGATTCTTTACCACTGAGCCACCATGGAAGCCCAGTGTTTTGTTTTTTTTTTTAATTTTTTTTTTTTAACAATTTAGCACCTTAAGATTCCTTAACCCTAACATTTTACTGGTCTAAGGTCCTATATTTCTTCCATTCTCAACTTCTATTAACCCAAGAGCTAGAAAACTCAGAAGTTCTGTAATTCACGCATACTGAGGAGCCCTGTGTCTCAGATCCTGTAATTTGCAGATTCTATGATTAATTTCAGGAAGATGCTGGGTGTGTGGGTGGGGAAGGCAGGAACAGTTCTGGTCCATAAGCAGCACTCTCCCCACCCCACCCCTCCCTTCCTCAAGTGTTGACTTCCCCAGGGCTGGGTACAACAGAGGAATCAGGAAATACAGAAATGGACGGCTGGGTAAGAAAGAACAGGGCTGGCTGAGGGTGGGGTCGGGGGCTGGGGATGGTTTTGGGACAGGTACAGGGCTTGGCTTCCCTGGTGGCTCAGAGGTTAAAGCATCTGCCTCCAATGCGGGAGACCCAGGTTCAATCCCTGGGTCGGGAAGATCCCCTGGAGAAGGAAATGGTAACCCACTCCAGTATTCTTGCCTGGAGAATCCCATGGACAGAGAAGCCTGGTAGGCTACGGTCCATGGGGTCGCAAAGAGTCGGACACGACTGAGTGACTTCACTTCACTTCTTCACTTCACTTCACAGGGCTTGTGTTGGCACAGTTGAGAGGAAAGGGTCAAGTGCATTTGTGGGAAACCCGTACAAAGTTATGGACAAAAAGGTTGAGCATCTGAGCTTGTATTTGAAATGGAAACCATGCCAGCATTGGCATGCAATGGAATCCTGCGTGCAGGAAAGCCCCAAGGCTGCTGTGCAGCCAGGATAAACAAAACAAGGGTCAGCCAGTCTTTGTACAGGTGACTAATAGTAAATATTTTAGGCACAGTGGACCGCGACATGCATCGTATTCTTTTAGCACAGATACAGTGTCACTGCACATAAAGACAACGCTTTGCCATCTCATTACACTAAAAAATACACAGCCCACTGGACCCTAAAAGTGCACCACTTGCCCATCAATGGATGCACGGATAAACTAAATGTGATGCATTTATACAGCAGAGTGTTATTCAGCCTTAAAAGGAAGGAGGGTGGCCCTGGTGGTCCAGGGGTTACGAATCCCTCTCGCAGTGCCGGGGACGCCAGTTCAACCCCGATCAGGAAAGATCCCACATGCTGCGGGACAACTGAGCCCGTGCATCCTGGGTACTAAGTCCGTGCTCTGGAGACCACAAGGCGCATCTCCTGAGCCCCCTTGCAGCAACTACTGAAGCCCGTGTGCCCTAGAGCCCATGCTCCGTAACAAGAGAGGAAACAGCAGTGAGATGGGAAGCCCGCACACCCACCTGGAGACAGCCCCCACTCTCCGCAGCTAGAGAAAGGCCCCCGTGCACAGAACAGAGACCCAGAGCGGTCAAACGTAAGTAAATATTCAAACAGGGAGGGGATTCCGACACACGGTGCAGCATGGATGGATCTCGAGAACATGAAGTGAAAGAAGCCAGTCACACAAAGTCCTTAGAGGAGGCCTCCCTGGTGGTCCCGTGGCTGAGGCTCTGGGCTCCCGGGGCAAGGGGACTGGGTTCAACCCCTGGTCGGGGAACTAGATCCCACATGTCGCACGCAGCTAAGACCTGGCACTGCCAGACACGTGAGTAAGTAAGTGTTTTTAAAAAGTCCTCGGAGACGCAGAAAGTAGAATGGTGGCTGCCAGGCCCGGAAGCTGGGGAACAGGGAGTTACTGTCAGTGCGGGCAGAGCTTCAGTTCTGCAAGAGGAGGGGTTCTGGAGGGGACTGGCGGTGATGGCTACACAGCGTGGGGCTGTGCTTAATGCCCCTGAACTGTTCACTTAACAGAGCTTATAATGGCAAATTTTATATTTTGTGTATTTTACCACAATAGAAAAGGTATGACAGTCAGCGTCCCCTTTTCTTGTTTTGACGTGATGGGTGTGCACTGGTAATAGTCAAACGCCGCGTGACGGTGATACGCATGTTGTCAAGGCGTAGCTGGGCCAGTGATCCGTCGAGCTCTGAGCAGCCAGGCGAGGGGGTGAGAAGACAGGCCTGTGTCATGACGACTCAGTTACAGGCTGAAAGGGCCACACAGAACGTGATGGACAGCTGTGGTCACGTTCCAGCGAACCTTTATCTGTGGACGTGGAAACCAAGTTTCATTCAATCTTCAAGGCTCGTGGACTAGCCTTTTGCTCCCATTCCCACCGGTTAAAAACATGACAACCATTCTTAGCTCACGGGTTGTAGAAAAATGATAGGTGGGCCCCACATTTGGCCTGTGAACTGCAGTTCGCCAAGCCCCGGGAGCGTCAGACAAACCTAAACCAAGGGACGTTCTATGAAAAAAAATTGCCTGAACTCTTCAAAATTGTCAATTTCATGAAATACAAAGAAGGCCTGAGGAACTGCTCCAGATTAAAGGACCCTAAAGAGATACAATGGCTGGATGTGACACATGATCTTGGATTTCCTTTCGCGGAAATGGATGTTATTTTGACAGTTGGTGAAATCACAATGAGATCCATGGGTTAGAGCAGAGTGTTGTATCAATGTGTTAATTTCCTGATTTTGATAATTGTATTGTGGTTATGGAAGGGAATTCCATACTTTTAGGAGATGCATACTTAAGTATTTATAGTAAAAGAACATCATGCCTGCAACTCACTACTAAGTGGTTTGGGAAACAGACATGTAATACATGGGCTGTAAATGACCAGTATATAACTGTATATAAACTGTAAATAAACACATACAGTGGGAGAGGGAGCCGTGATGTAGTAAGACGTTATCATTTGTGGACTCTCGGTGATCTAGAGCTGGATATCTGCAAATTCTTTGTTCTTTTTTATTTATCTTTATTATTTTTTACACTTTTTGGCCATGCTGTGTATGTGTGGCTTGCAGGACCTCATTTCCCAGGTGAGGGATTGACCTTGGGCCCTTAGCACTGAAAGCGTGGCGTCCTAACCACTGGACAACCAGGGAATTCCCTGTTTGTTTTATTCTTGCAACTTTTCTGTAAATCTTAAATTATGTCAATAAAACAATTTTAGGACAACGCAGAGGACTGACCATTCTGTTCTGTTTTGTGTGTCTACAGATAGCTATTGCAAAACTGTCATCCACAAAAGGTCCCATTTATCTTTCTCACCGGTGGGGAATGGAAATGCCTGTTTCTCCACATCCACACTGACACTGAGTATTATTCATCTTTTGAGTCTTTGACATTGTGATAAATTGAAAATATATCTCATTTGTTTTATCGGACATTTCTTTTTGTTACAATTGGGGCTGAGCACATTTTTCTTTGTGTACTGGCCATGTATATTTTTTTCTTTTGTGTAAGTAGGAAGTGAAGAGGACCCAGATCCAGACCCTGGACCCTTGTATTTTACTTGTTAAAAATGATTTATTTATTTATGTGGCTGTACCAGGTCTCAGTTGCGGCTTGTGGAATCTTTACTTGCACCATTTGAACTCTTAGCTGCGGCATTTGGGATTTAGTTCCCTGACCAGGGATGGAGCCTGAGCCCCCTGCATTGGGAGTGCAGAGTCTTAGCCACTGGACCACCAGGATAGTCCCTTTTGGGCCCTTTTAACATTTAGAGGAGGAACAGAGGAGCTGAGAAAAGTCAAAGATGCCAACAAAGGCCTGTGTAGTCAAAGCTGTGGTTTTCCCATGGTCACGTGTGGATGTGAGAGCTGGACCCTAAAGACAGCTGCGCGCTGAAGAATCTATGCTTTTGAATTTCGGTGTTGGAGAAGACTCTTGAGAGTCCCTTGGACTGCAAGGAGATCAAACCAATCCATCCTAACGGAAATCAGTCCTGAATATTCATTGGAGGGACTGATGCTGAAGCTGAAGCTCCAATACTTTGGCCACCTGATGCGAAGAGCTGACTCATTTGACAAGACCCTGATGCTGGGAAAGATTGAGGGCAGGAGGAGAAGGGGACGACAGAGGATGAGATGGTTGGATGGCATCACCGACTCAATGAACATGAGTTTGAGCAAGTTTCAGGAGATGGTGAAGGACAAGGAAGCCTGGTGTGCTGCAGTCCATGGGGTTGCAAAGAGTCCGATATGACTTAGCGACTTTTTAAAATAACAGCAATAAAAGATGACCAGGAAAGAAGGTGCTTCAAGAGGGAGGGAGGCCAAGTGTGTCCAAGGCTGCTGAGAGGGCCAGTGAAACGGGGACAGGGGAGTAACTGATGGGCTTAGTCGGCATGGAGGCCAGAAATTGCAGAGGATGGCGGGGAGCTTGGGAGGTGAGGTTTGCAAGAGACAGCCTGTGCCAGCTGTTTCAGGAACACTGCTGTGAAGGGGAGTAGAGAAACGGGGTGGGAGCTGGAGGGGAGTGAGATACAGGGAGGGCGGCGTTGCCTGTGTTTGCTTACTGCGATGATCCAGGAGAGAAAGAAACTGGTGACTCGGGAGACAGGAGCAATACCAGGAGGAATGACGTTCTTCAGGAGAAAAGAAGGGATTCCCTGGCGGCCTAGTAGTTAGGATTCGGGGCTTTCACTGCTGTAGCCTGGGCTCGGTCCCTGGTCAGAGAACTGACCCTGCAAGCCGAGCAGCGGCGCGACGGCCTCCCCCATCCACAGGGTCAGCCCCACTGAGATGCCAGTGACCCCGATTGCAACACTCTCATCACCCTGACTGCTCCTCCAAACCACAGGCACATCCTCACACCCGGCTCCTGGGCGTCTTGCCGTGGGTGGGCAGTGGGCGACTGATCCTTCCCCGGCCAAAAAAGAGCTTAGCTAGTCCGGGCCTCCGTTTTCCTCATCTGTAAGTTGGGGATGATGGCTGAATTCATAGGGTGCTTGCAAGGGTTAGTTGAGATGATCTATGAAGAGCAGTGTTCACAACCTGGAGTGATTTTACCCCAGGGAGTCATTAGGCAATGTCTGGAGACATTTTTGATTGTCCAGCTGAGTGTGTGTGTACACAAGTGCTCCTGGCATCCAGGGGTCAGAGCCAAGGGATGTTGCTAAGCATCCTGCAGTGTTCAAGACCGCCACTAAGTCGCTTCAGTCGTGTCCGACTCTGTCGACCCCAGAGACGGCAGCCCACCAGGCTCCACCGTTCCTGGGATTCTCCAGGCAAGAACACTGGAGTGGGGTGCCATTGTCTTCTCCAGGGGATCTTCCCGACCCAGGGATCGAACCTGGGTCTCCCGCATTCCAGGCAGACACTTTAACCTCTGCGCCACCAGGGAAGCCCTAAACCCTGTGACAAAGATTTATCTGGCCTCAAACCTGTGATGGAAAGTGTGCCAGGCACAGAGGAACAACTCAGCTGGTGTTAGCTACTATTATTGTTTTAAAGCTTCTGGGGACTTCCCCGGCTGCCCAGTGGTTAAGACTTCATACTTCTACTGCAGTAGGCGTGGGTTTGATCCCTGATTGGGAAACTAAAATCCAAACATCTGTCTGAATCAGCTCCTTCCCTCCCACTTTCTCCCACTTTTCCCATCCAAAGAAAAGTACCACCGTCTACCCCAGGCAAGATATATACAGTATCCTCGGCTCCCCTTCCCCCCTCACCCCCAAATCCAGTCCATCATCAGCAAATCCTGTGACCTGCTCCCCCAGACATCCTGAATCTTAACACTCCCACCCCAGGCACCCTCTCACTCCAAGTCCTCCGCACATCTGCCCTGGACGGATGAGGTGCCTCCGGACTGCACTCCCTGCTTCCCTCTGCCCCAGCTCCTGTCGATTCTCCACACAGCAGCCAAAGGGATGAAAAAATGCAACCAGATCACATCCTTCTGCTTCTGGTGGTCCCTGCCTCTCTCACATCTCAACTGTCTCCCAGCTCACCAAGCCCTGTGCACTGGGCCCCCCTGTCCACTCGCCCTCCTCACCCCTGCTCTCTGCCCACACGCCCACCTCACCCCTGCTCTCTGCCCACACGCCCCTCCTCACCCCTCCTCTCTGCCCACACGCCCCTCCTCACCCCTCCTCTCTGGCCACGCTTGCCTTCTTTTGGATTCTTGAAAGCCTGAGCTCCTTCCTGCTTAGAAACACTGGCTCCTCCTCAGGAGTGTTTTTGTCATTTAGATACCAGCACTTCCTTTTTTTAAACCATTAAACAATTATAGTTGATTTATAACGTCATGTTATATAGCAAAGGGATTCAGCTATACATATACACATATATATATGTATGTATGTATATATATATATGTGTGTGTATGTATATATATAAATACATATGTATGTATGTATATGTGGGCTTCCCTCCTGGTTCAGTAGTAAGAAATCTGCCTGCATTGTAGGAGCCACAGAAGACTGGCATTCAATCCCTGGGTCAGGAAGATCCCTGGAGAAGGGAATGGCAACCCACGCCAGTATTCTTGCTTAGAAAATTCCATGGACAGAGGAGCCTGTGGGCTACAGTCGATAGAGTCGCAAAGAGCTGGGCACCACTGAAGAGACTTAGAACGCATACGTATATGTGTACACACATGTATTCTTTCTCAGATTATTTTCCATTGTGAGTTATTGTAAGGTATTGGATATGGTTCCCTGCGCTACACAGCAGGTCCTTGCTGTTCATTTTATCCACAGTCATGTGTAAATGTTAATCCCAGACTCCTAGTGTACTCCTCCCCATCTGCTTGGTAACCACATGTGGTTTGTTTTCTATGTCTGGTAGTCTTTTTTTTTTGGCTGTGCTGCATGACTTGGGGGATCTTGGTTCCCTGACCAGAGGCTGAACCTATGCCCCCTGTAGTGGAATCATGGAGTACTAACCACTGAAGGACCAGGGAATTCCCAGTCTATTCCCTTTTTGTAAATAAGTTCATCTGTATCATTTTTTAGATTCTACATGTAACTTATACCATATGTGTTACTGCACTTAATACCTTGATAATCTCTAGGCCCCTCCATGTTGCTGCAGATAGCATTATTTCATCGTGTTTTATGGCTAAGTAGGAGAAGGCAATGGCAAGCCACTCCAGTACTCTTGCCTAGAAAATGCCATGGATGGAGGTGCCTGGTAGGCTGCAGTCCGTGGGGTCGCTAAGGGTCGGACACGACTGAGCAACTTCACTTTCACACATTGGAGAAGGAAATGGCAACCCACTCCAGTGTTCTTGCCTGGAGAATCCCAGGGACGGGGGAGCCTGGTGGGCTGCTGTCTGTGGGGTCGCACAGAGTCGGACACGACTGAAGTGACGCAGCAGCCGCAGCAGCAGTGTTCCACTGTGTATTGGGTTTCCAAAAAGTTCATTCGGGTTTTCCAGTAAGATGGTATAAAAGTGGACGGACTTCTTGGCCAAGCCAATGTATGCACCACAACTTCCTACTTCTTTCCTTTCCGCACTTCATTCTGAGCCAGTGTGGTCTTCGGGGGCAGCTGAATGACATCTGACTGCAGGAGTGCTAAGCCTCCCTGGGGCAAGCCTGGGAAGCGGGCCTGCCAGGAGGTGCTGCAGGGGGCAGGTCTCCAGGGGGCTTGCTAAGTGTCCTTCTTCTCAGCACAAGGAAGGAGACAGAGGAGCCTGCCCTGTGGCTGTTGGGTTTGGCCCAGCAGTCTCACTCATCACGGTGGAGGACACTTTCTTAGAGCAGACAAATGTCACGGCTGGGGGCCCTGGGGGGAGTGCGAGATATTGACTGAAAGCAGAGCTGGGCAGAACCTGAGCGGCCGTGGTCCTGGGAAGGCAAAATGTTTCATCTCCTCTGGTACCTCTTTCCTTGGTGTTTGGTGACTGTTGGGAGTTATAACGCTGAGGTTGACGTGCTTCAGCAGGAAAGCACTCCGGGATCGATTAGCAATGTCTGCCACGAGAGCTGGAATGGAGAGAAGTGGCCGGTGTGCTGTGCGTCCTTCCACTTCTGACCTAGTCAAACGCTCTCGTTTTACAGGTGGGCAGACTGAGCAGCAGAGAGTGTGTAAGAATGGGTGAGCATAAGAACGGCCATCTTAGAGGCCGGAAAAACCATTTTTACTGAGTATGTGACTTGAGGGAAGAAGAACTAGATAAAACCTGGGAGACAAGTTAATCTTAAGTACCAAGAATGTGGGCAGCCGAGACACTGAAAATTAGGTAAACAGGTCTGATAAGTTTATCTCGTTAAGACACCAGGATAGAGATATGCACAGCTGTGTGTGTGTGTGTGGAAAATTACTGTGAATTAGGTAATTTAGAAATATCATGATTTGAAATTGCTATATAACCCCTTGGCTCTGAGTGCTTGGGGTCCTTGTTGAAACCCGCTGCGTTGGGCAGACACTTGGACCCCAGCTAGCTGGAAATAAACCTCGCTGTGTGTCTTGCATTATCGTGAGTGTCCTCTGTTCCTTTGAGGGAAGGGCGACTCCGGACTCTAACAAGTGGAAGTGCCTCACTGGTTTTTCTGTCTCCAGCCTCAGAAGCGCGTCTGTCCGGTAAGATCAGAGCATTAACTTATGTCAGACTAATGGCCCGGTTCTCCCGAGTCCCAAGTTTCATGCTCTCTCTGCTCTAACTGGACAAGTGGCTGCTTGGTGTACAAACTCTCGCATGTTCCCTGGGAGATTTCCCACAAACGAACAGCCTCCAGAGGAGGCTGGGGGACAGAGTGGTGCCTCCTCCTGGGAGCCGCGGGCTGACCTGGGCAGAGGCTGGGGACAGACTCAGACACCAGGCTGCAGAAGAGTGGACTTTGCCCTTTGCAAAGAGACCAATTCAAAAATATAAACGGTTCCAGCAGAGCCACAGAACTTCAAGTCTGAAAGCTCTCAACACACTGTTAGTTCCATTCAGTTGGGGGGAAAAAAAAAGCACAGACCTGGGTTTAAATCTCACGTCTGTCTCTAGCTGCATGATCTCTGGCAAGTGACCTAATACCTGATTCCAATTAGTTTCTGCATCTGTAAGACAAGGGTAATATAATCTCCAGCTAAAAGGATTAAATGAACTATGCAAGTAAACTGCCAGCAGCTTGACACGGAAAATACAAGTTTACATTTTATTTATTTAAAATTTATTTATGACTGTGCTGGATCTTCCTTGCTAAGTGTGCTTTCTCTGGCTGGGGAGAGTGGGGGCTCACCTCTAGCTGTGGTGCTCAGCTTCTCACCGAGGGGGGATCCTCTTGTTACGGAGCAGGGGCTCTAGGGCACAGGCTCAGTGAGTGTGACCCAAGGGCTTAGCTGCCCCGTGGCACGTGGGAACTTCCCCAACCAGGGATGGAACTGATGTCCCCTGCATTTCAAGGTGGATCCTTAACCACTGGGCCACCAGGGAAGCCCCGCGAGTTTACATTTTTAAAAGTGAAAGCAAAAGCAAAGAAAAGCGGGCACATTCTGGTTCCAACAACCAGTATTTCTAGCAGGTTTTCATATAAAACAGACTTCTGAGGTGGTGCTAGTGGTAGAGAACCTGCCTGCCAATGCAGGAGGCCTAAGAGATGCAGGTTCAATCCCTGCGTCGGGAAGATCCTCTGGAGGAGGGCATGGCAACCCACTCCAGTATTCTTGCCTAGAAAATTCCACGGACAGAGGAGCTTGGCAGGATACAGTCCATGGGGTCACACAGAGTCAGACATGACAGAAGAGACTTAGCATGCGTGCATTTCATATAAAAAGGCTGTTTTCCCCCTGCACCTTCCAGAATATTCCATCCCTTCATTTCTCTCACTAACTTTGCAACCATAGTCTTGTCTTTTTCCCCTGTTCAGTGTGCAGTTTGGGATGATCCCAAAGGCCCAGGTTCACTCAACACCTACCTGTCAGGGCCTGGCCTAAGCGTGAGAGCATGCGTTCAGATGGGAATAGGAGCTGCAGCTCTCCTGGCCTAAGGCAGGGTTCTTCCTCCTGGGCCTCAGTTTTCCCATCTGTGACATGGGTTTGTCGGCCTGGACCAGAACTGCTGTAGCCCTTCCTCCAGTATTTCCTTTGGGGTTCGGCTGGCGCTGTTGGGGGGCTGGGGTTGGGGAAGCGTGAAGCGCGTGCTGTGAGCAGGGCGAGGGAGGCGTGCCCCGTGAAGCCCGGACCCATGACGCCCAGAAGTGAGCCCGCAGCAGGGTTTAGTGCAGATTAGCCGGGATTAGGGCAGGCGGCGAGGGCCTTAGTGACTAAGCTCAGATTCCTGGCAGGAGCCACCGCCCCGGGCGTCCCAGCCCTAAGGACTGGTGGTGGGTGGCGGAGGCACCCTTGGGGGATGGGAGTGGGGTGGAGAGTGCCCTCCTCCAACCGCCCGGGATGGAGATGAAAAGCCAGAGCCAATTGGCTGAAGGCAGCTGCGTCTCTGTCTGGAAAACTAGGCACCCCCACCTCTCCAGACCTGCTGGAGCCCCACAAAGCCCCCGGGACCAAGGGGACCAAGGTTGGTCCCAACCCTGGGACCAAGATCTGGAATTGCCAAAGCGAGGTCTCGGGGCCCCCGAGGAGTCCCTTTTTGTTGGTGGGTTCAGGCACCCTTCCTTCCGGGCATCCTTCTGTTTTACGTCAGCCTGCTGTGCTGATGTGATCATGAGCCCTGGGTTCAAGTCCTAACTCTGTTGTTTGCCGGCTCCATGACCTTGGCAAATGAAGCTCTCCAAGTCCCTACTTACCTTACAGGAAACATAGCAAAACTCCTTATTAATAACAACGTGTGTGTGTGTCCAGAAAAACATCTATTTCTGCTTCATTGACTATGCCAAAGCCTTTGACTGTGTGGATCACAATAAACTGTGGAACATTCTGAAAGAGATGGGAATACCAGACCACCTGACCTGCCTCTTGAGAAACCTGTATGCAGGTCAGGAAGCAACAGTCAGAACTGGACATGGAACAACAGACTGGTTCCAAATAGGAAAAGGAGTACGTCAAGGCTGTATATTGTCACCTTGCTTATTTAACTTCTATGCAGAGTACATCATGAGGAACGCTGGGCTGGAAGAAGCACAAGCTGGAATCAAGATTGCAGGGAGAAATATCAATAACCTCAGATATGCAGATGACACTACCCTTATGGCAGAAAGTGAAGAGGAACTAAAAAGCCTCTTGATGAAAGTGAAAGAGGAGAGTGAAAAGGTTGGCTTGAAGCTCAACATTCAGAAAACAAAGATCATGGCATCTGGTCCCTCACTTCATGGGAAATAGATGGGGAAACAGTGGAAACTGTGTCAGACTTTATTTTTTTGGGCTCCAAAATCACTGCGGATGCTGATTGCAGCCATGAAATTAAAAGACGCTTACTCCTTGGAAGGAAAGTTATGACCAACCTTGATAGTATATTAAAAAGCAGAGACATTACTTTGCCAACAAAGGTCCATCTAGTCAAGGCTATGGTTTTTCCCGTGGTCATGTATGGATGTGAGAGTTGGACTGTGAAGAAAGCTGATCGCCCAAGAATTGATGCTTTTGAACTGTGGTGTTGGAGAAGACTCTTGAGAGTCCCTTGGACTGCAAGGAGATCCAACCAGTCCATTCTAAAGGAGATCAATCCTGGGTGTTCATTGGAAGGACTGATGCTAAAGCTGAAACTGTAATACTTTGGCCACCTCATGCGACGAGTTGACTCACTGGAAAAGACTCTGATGCTGGGAAAGGTTGGGGGCGGGAGGAGACGGGGACGACAGAGAATGAGATGGCTGGATGGCATCACCGACTCTGTGGATATGAGTTTGAGTGAACTCCGGGAGTTGGTGATGGACAGGGAGGCCTGGCGTGCTGTGATTTATGGGGTCGCAGAGAGTCGGACACGACTGAGCGACTGAACTGAACTGAACTGTGCTCAGTCATGTTCCACTTTTATTCGACCCCATGGACTGCAGCCTGCCAGGCTCCTCTGTCCATGGAAATTTCCAGGCAAGACTATTGGAGCGGGTTGCTGTTTCCCAGGATTTCCCCGGTGGCTCAGACAGTAAAGAATCCGCCTGCAATGCAGGAGACCCGGGGTCGATCCCTGGGTCGGGAAGATTCCTTTGGAGAAGGAAACGGCAACCCACTCCAGTATTCTTGTCTGGAGAATTCCATGGACAGAGGAGCCTGGTGGGCTATAGTTAATGGGGTCACTAAGAGTCAGACATACCATTTCCTACTCCAGGGGATCTTCCTGATCCAGGGATCAAACCCACATCTCTTAAGTCTCTAGTGAACATTTAGTAAGGGGCAATATAGAGCCAGAAGCTCCAAGTGTGGTCTGTGGAGATTGTTAGAAATAGGGTGGCGGACCTCCGGTCAGCCCTGCCAAGCCAGACCGCATTTTAACAAGATCCCCAGAAGACTCCAGTGTGTGCTGATGTCTGAGAAGCACTGGAGTGCCAGGACCCACCCATAGACCCTGTCTGCCTCCTACCAGCGCCCAAGATTGGGAAGGTTACTCTGGGCACAGTTTCCTTGTCTATGAAATGGGTATAATAATAGCATGCTTTCTAAGAGCTGTTGTGAGGATTATAGCACCTAAATGTTTAAGAACTGGACCATGTTTGGGTCAGAGTGTGGACTCTGTAAACGGCTGCCAAGCCCCAGCTTTGCGGCCCTCTGCGACCGCTGGTTGCTATCTGCTGTCTTTTCCCAGAAAGCAGCTCCGCTCTGAACCCTGGCCCGCTGGGCTGTGAATTCTGGTCTCCCTTCTTCTCTAAGGCCAAGTCCTTCCGGAAGGGAGGGGATGTATGTCCTCCAGTTTCTATTAGGGTTTGATTGGGCCGTACGGTCACTGCGGATGGTGACTGCAGCCATGAAATTCAAAGACGCCTGCTCCTTGGAAGAAAAGCTGTGACAAACCTAGACAGCATATTGAAAAGCAGAGGCATCACTTTGCCAACAAAGGTCTGTGTAGCCAAAGCTGTGGTTTTCTCTGTGGTCAGGTACAGATCTGAGAGTTGGACCATAAAGAAGGCTGAGGAATTGACGCTTTCAAACCGTGGGGCTGGAGAAGACTCTTGAGTGTCCCTTGACAGCAAGGAGATCAAAGCAGTTAATCCTAAAGGAGATCAATCCTGAATACTCATTGGAAGGACTGATGCTGAAGCTGAAGCTCCAATACTTTGGACACTTGATGAGACAAGGTTAATCATTAGAAAAGACTGATGCTGGGAAAGATTGAGGGCAGGAGGAGCAGGGAGGACAAGATGGTTGGATGGCACCATTGACTCAATGAGCATGAGTCTGAGCAGACTCCAGGAGATGGTGAAGGACAGGGAGGTGCGCTGCACTCTATGGGGTCACAGAGAGTCAGACACCACTGGGCTACTGAACAGCAACAGACTAGGTCATTAACCAGCACTTGTCAGGTCTGACTGTGCTGACCTAGAAATTCTTTCTTTCTCCTGTGTGTGTGTGTCAGGGGTGGGTACTTAATGGTAGCCATCATTTAACACTTATTTACGTGATTATTCATGCAGTGCAAAGTTAACAGCTTCAGTGGGAAGGCTGTTGCTGTGGCTCAGTTGCTGAGTTGTGTCTGTTTGTGACCCTGTGGACTGTTGCTGTGGCTCAGTTGCTGAGTTGTGTCTGACTGTTTGTGACCCTGTGGACTGCAGCACGCCAGGCTCCTTAGTCCTCCTCTGTCTCCTGCAGTTTACTCTAGTTCATGTCCATTGAGTTGGGACGCCACCCAACCATCTCATCCTCTGTCGTCCCCTTCTCCTGCCCCCTTCAATCTTTCCCAGCATCAGGGTCTTTTCCAGGGAGTTGGCTCTTCTCCTCAGGTGGCCAAAGTATTGGAGCTTCAGCTTCAGCAACAGTCCTTCCAATGCACATTCAGACCTGATTTCCTTTAGAATTGACTGGTCTGATCTCCTTGCAGTCCAAGGGACTGTCAAGAATCTCCTCCAGCACCACAGTTTAAAAGCATCCATTCTTCGGTGCTCAGCATTCTTTCTGGTCAACTCTCACATCTGAACATGACCACTGGAAAAAAATCGTAGCTTTGACTAGCTGGACCTTTATCAGCAAAGTGATGTCTCACTTTTTAACACGCTGTCTAGGCGCTCTTCTGGTCTCCATTTCTCTTTCCTTTTCTTTGAATTTTGGCTGCCCGGGGTCTTCATTCTTCCTTGAGTTGCGGCGCTCGGCTCTGGAGCTTGGGGCTCCATAGCTGCAGTGCGTGGGCTCTCTTCGGGGTGGCGCTCAGCCTCAGCAGTTGTGGGGCATGAGCTTCATGGCTCCGTGGCTTGTGGGACCTTAGTTATCCAACCAGGGATCGAACCCGGGTCCCCTTCGTTGGAAGGCAGGTTGTTTTTTTTCTTTAACATTACCAAAATCTGTCTTTATTAAAGTGAACAAATCATTAACGTGCTGCCCTGAATGTAATGAGCTTGACTCGCCTGTCTCCAACCAGGCAGCCGGGGCAGGCAGATCCTTCACCACGGGACCACCAGGGACATCCTTGTCCCCATTTTTCTGATGACGGACAATGAGGAGGCTCAGAGAGACAACGTTCTTGGTTCGAGTTCTCATAGCCGGTAGGGGGCAACCTGGCATTTGGTTTTATCTTACTGCCCCACGTGTGACCCCATTCCCTCTTTATGAAGCCTCTGGGGACAGAGGTTAGTGAAAGAACCGGGGAGACGGGAGGCTAACCTGGGTCTCGGTTGAGGTGGGGGACAGATTCTCCTTTGCTTGCTTCCTGGAGAGAGGCTCCGTGAGGGCTGATGGAAGGTGTGAGGGGCTGAGGCTTGGGGCGTTGCTCCCCTCCGCAGACTCCCAGGCGGCCCCTGACGCCTGGGCCAGCACCCGGGCCCTGCCCAGGACTTCTGGCCCCTCCCAAGACTCTCCCTTAATCCCTACCACCCCGGCATGGCCCAGTGAGACAGCTTAAGATCCAAGGTCCAGACATGTCGGGGCGGTGCCTCACGAGGTGGGAGACAGCTTTCCCAGGGCCATCCGACCTGGGGTGAGAGTTTGGACCCCTGCATCAGTCTGCGTTTGAGCCTTGGACTTGGGGATTTCAGGGCTGAGCTCTCAGCCTCTAGCTCTCCCAGGCTTCCATGGAGTTTGGGGCTGTTACCTGTGTCCCAAATGAGCAAACTGAGGCTCAGGGTCTGCATTAGCTTCCTGTGGCTGCTGTAGTGAATTGCCACAAACTCAGCGACTGAGCAATACCCACAGATCCTCGTGGAGTTCTGGAGGTCTGAGTCCTGACATGAGTCTCGCTGGGCCAAATTTAAACTGTTGACAGGGCTGCATTTTTTTCAGGAGGTTCTGGGAGACCATCTGTTTCCTTGCCTTGTCCAGCTTCTCAAGGCCACTCACTTGTGTTGGCTCATAGCCTCCTTCCTGCAGCTCCAAAGTCAGCAGTGATGTGTCTTTTAGCTGCGGCCTGTTGGATTTAGTTCCCTGACCAGGGTTCGAACCCGGGCCCCCTGCACTGGGAGCGTGGAGTCTTAGCCACGGGACCACCGGGAAGTCCCAGCAATGCTGTGTCTTTCTGACACTTCTTCTGTAGTCACGTCTCCCTCTGATCACAGCCCAGAAGAGTTCTCCACTTTTAACTGCTGATTTGGTTAGACTGTGTGTGTGTGTGTGTGGTTCAGTCATGTCTGACTCTTTGTGACCCCATGGACTGTAGCCCACCAGACTCCTCTGTCCTTGGGATTTTCCAGGCAAGAGTACTGGCATCAGTATCCATTTCCTTCTCCAGGGGATCTTGCTGACCCAGGGATTGAACCCAGGTCTTTTGTGTTGTAGGAAGATTGTTTACTGTCTGAGCCACCAGGAAAGCCCACTTAGATAATCCAGGGTAATCTCATCATCTCTAGTTTTCACCATCCTCATAGGTTCGGGGGATTAGGATGCAGGTGTGTTTGAGGGACTGTTATTTTGCCTCCCACAAAGGGAGTGATCTGCCCACAAAAGGAGTGATCTGCCCAAAGCCATGTACCCCAGAAGCGGCAGTGCCAGGACTTGAACCCAAACTCCAAGCCCCTGTCCCGGTGGCCTCTCTCACTGTGTTCTGCTGCTGCATTGGTTCTAACTCCTCTGGACTCAGTAAAGTTTGTTTGAAGGTTTCAGGGAACTTCTTTTTTCTTTAATTTTATTTTTTTAAGGTTTTTTTTTTTTTTTTTTTTTTGCTGTGGACCACTTTTAAAGTCTTTATTGAAGAGGCATATGAGATCTTAGCTCCTGACCATGGATCAAACTTGCACCCCCTACATTGGAAGGTAAAGGCTTAACCACTGGATCACCAGGGAAGCCACAGAGAACTTCTAAATTGATAAGTCATTTGAGAAACTGTGACATCTCAGAAGGTAGTTACTCAGTGGATACGATTAGTGGAGGACAGCTTGGAAGATGGGGTGGAAGGATGAGACCGTGAGCATCCCCATTGCCCATGGAAAGTTGATCTTTCTACCAAGGCTGCGGGAGAGACAGGAACTTGTTTGTGAGCCACGTGGCTCCTTTCAGGTGGGGCTGGGGAGACTAGCCTGGGGTCCTCTGCCGCGGTTTCTTGAGCTACATGCTCATATAACAGCTTCTGGGGCTTCACCCTAGATTTGCATTGGAGGTAAAGCCTTGAGGTCATTATCTAACAAAATTGTGGAGAGAAGTGTGATAGGAGCTGGAGGAAGAGTCCTCATACCTGCTTCCTGCTCTCCTGCAGTCCACCTTGATAACAAGTGGAGTTATGAGGTCCTATAAAAGCAGTCATTGCATTTATTGTGGAGATATTATTGAAACTGTTTATAGTTGTTAGGATATTTTTCTGCAGTTTCAAGTTGTAGAAAACCCAAGTCCACTAATAAAGGGAATTTATTGGCTCGCGGTACTGAAAAGCCAGAGGTAGGCTAACCTTCAGGTACAGCTTGATCCAGCAGCTCATAATTGCTCAATACAGCCTCGATATTAGCTCCATGCTCAGTCAGACTCTGCCCTTGTGTTCCTAAGATGGCTTAAGAAGTTTCTGGGACTCTTTGTTTCTGGATTCAAACACAGTAGCAAAAAGGAAAGTTGCCTAGTGGCTCAAAAAAGTACTGGAAGGGGATCTTGTTGGCCTTGAACAACCTGCCTTGGGTCATCTGTCCACCTCCCAATCAATAACTGTGGCCAGGAGAATTAGACATACTGAGTGGCTTTGGTTAATTAGCACTTGCCTCTGAAGCTGAGGGTGGAGTTCTAATAATTCCTCGCAAAGCAGCAGGTTGGCAAATTCAGGGTCCCATTAGGAAGGGAGATTGGACGTTGAGGAGTCGATGGCATCACCCTCCTTCTCCTCCTCTTCATGTCCTTGTAAAGACAGACAGCGTTGTGCTGTGTGACTTCTGAGCAACAGGCATGTTTGTACGTACGGACAGTATGACGTGTGTGTGTGTGTGTGTGTGTGTGTGTGTAGGTGTGTTCAAATGAAAAAGAAGCTGGGGAAGAGGAAATGAAGGTCAAATAGCATGAAGCTGGGGAGAAGTAGCACACAGGTTAATGTCACAGCTTGTGCCTTGTCTCAGCTGCTCTGAGCCTTAGTTTTCTCATCTCTAAAATGGGCATGCTAGCTCCAGTATCATGAAATCAAAGGAGAGGAGTGTAAGGTTGAGACGGCCCAGTGATGTTAAACAAAGGAACCCAGACACCAGGCAGACGATGTTCCAGGCTTCAGTGGCTGCGCCCCCGGGCGGAGCCCCAAGACCTGACAGAGTGAGGCCAGGAAGTCCGCGCCAAACAAAGGCAAGAGGCAACTTATGTAGCTTCAGGCGAGGTTTGGAGTGGTGGGCTCTCGTAGGGCAGTTAGCCGGGGGCAAGACTGGGTTGGTTGCCTGGTCTGCTCAAGGTTGTGCTGACAAGCGGAATAGTTCTTGCTGTTTCTGGATAGGAGGTTAGGAGGGGGAGGTTAGGAGAGGGTTGATTTCTGCCAGGAACCGATACCTCAAGGACATTCCAGCAATGGGGGAGGGAATGAGGGAACACAGCACAATAGCCTTTTTCCGCCAGTGGGAAGAGGAGAAGGGGGAAGGGAAGAGGCCAAAATGGCCACTGAGGTCCGACCTTACAAGGAGGTTTCTAAAAGCTTGTGTGAATAGGAAGATATGGCCTTCCAGTCTTTCAACCATCATTTATTAAGCACCAACCATGTGCCAGGCCTCATGCTGCAGCTCTAATGATGGGCAGGACAGAGGTGGTCCCTGACCCAAAGGCCCAGAGGTTCCCATGTACACAAGTTGTCGTTATGATTATTAAAAGATGCGGATGCCAGAGGGGCCTCCACAGCCAGTCGTGGGGTGGGGAGTGACTTTCTCAGTGCCACAGATTTGCGGGGCTGGGACTTGACTCCCGAGCCTCCACTCCTCTCTGCTGAGACCCGTGGCCTCTCCCCTCCCCACGCAGTAGCCGCCTCCTGGCTAATGAAACAGACTTCCTTCTGGCACACTCAGGAGCCGCGTTTGATGTTGCTCTTCCCGGTTCCAGGAGCCAACAGGCCCTTCCCAAACTATTGCTGGTAATTGGGGTGGAGGATTAACCACAGCTTTGTGGTTCCACTTTCCCTGCCAGCAGCCCGGCGCTGCTGCCGAGGGAGCATTGCGGAGTGTGGGGCCGGGCAATGGTTTCTGCGTCCTGAGATGAAGCCAGCCCTGCTTTGTGTGTATCTGTGTCCGGGACATATGTGCATTTGGGGGTGCGGTGTGTGTGTGTGGCAGAGGACGGTCCACGAGTGTGGGGCGTATCCCTGGACAGGGGCAGGGCCCTCCCCATAGCAGCCTGGGTCTCGAGCTGGTCTCACTCTTCCTTAGCTGTTTATCTGGTGGACCTCCGTCTCCTAGCTGTGAAGCGGAGGCTGTCCCCGCCTGGATTTATTGATTGATCAAGTTTGAGTGCACTGCGTCTTTGCTGCTGGGATCAGAGTTTCTCCAGTTGCAGCACATGGGGGCTCCTCCTCCTTGCGGTGCGTGGGCGTCTCTTCTTGCAGAGCGGGGCTCGGTGGTTGTGGCCCACGGGCTGAGCTGCCCCACGCATGCAGGGTCCTCCTGGTCCAGGGATGGAACCCGTGTCCCCTGCATTGGCAGGCGGATTCTTACCCACTGCACCACCAGGGAAGTCTGCCATGTTGGTGTTTGTCTTCCTGATGAGATGCTCGTGAGCAGCAAAGGAGACGTGAGGACACCGCTGGGCAGGGAAAGGGAAGGACGCCCCACAGAAGCAGAACGGCCTCGTGGCTAAAGTGAGGCTGCCTCTGTTCACGTCCCGTCCCCCTGTCTGCTGGCTACATGATCTTGACTTCACCTCTCTGGGCCTCAGTTTCCTCATCTGCAAAATGGGGAGAATATTAGAAGCGATCAAAGCTCATCAAATCTGAGACTCCATCAATTGTCCAACACCAATATTTTGTGTACCATAAATAAAGAAAAAAGGCCACCAACTAAACTAGGACACAAGACTTCAGTATCTCTTGGGTTTTATTTTATTCTTTCCAAAAGAGCTCTTTCAGGCAATGTTCTTTATTATCAATCTTATATATACATTAAAGGAAAGCATGTGAAATGTATTAGTCAAATATTCCTCAAGCTTCTTCACATTCAGAGTCTGACTTTTCAGAATAATTTTTAACTCAGACTTGCTGGGGACCAGTTTTCCCGCTATGGTGTCCTCCATGTGGGCAGGAATAAAAAGGGAGGGGTGAGCAGCATCTCTTAAAAGGGGGCTTTTCCTGCCCTGTACTTCCCTCCAACCCTTGACCCTCTTGCATGGGAGCCCAGACAGGAGGCCTCCCTGACCCAAGGCAGGGGAACCGGTCCTGGGGACCGGGGCAAAAGCCATGGGAACAGCCCCGCTGTACGCAGCAGAGAGAGTCAGGAGGCTGCACTGCTTCCAGCCCTCGTTTCCTGGAGAGGAGCTCGGTGGGCAGCAGGGAGGCCCAGGAGTTTGGGAATCTGAGATCAGAGAGGACAGGAGCCTGGAACCCAGGGAGCCGTGATGATGGGTGGGCTGCCTGGGAGTAGTCTTCGAGCCCCAACCTCAGCTGGGATCTGCAGCCCAGGAATCTCCCCAGGAGGGCGTGCAATGGTCCCGGGGTCACGACGACGTGGCGTTGGGCCCAGGCAGCTGAGACTCCACGGCTGGAAACCAGGCAGGAATGCGGATCACTCAGAACTGTCATGAGTCACACAGGGTGATGTCCAGCGCTGAGCCTACCCGAATACCAGGTGGCCTGGTTTCGGTCAGTGATACTGTGACGCTCTATTTCAGCTACTAACCAGAACCAAAGTGCTGCCGAGAAAAGGAGGAGGAGTGTGGAAGGGTCAGGAGGAACCCTGGACTGGTGGCGCTCACCCTGCTTTGCTCAAGGCAGACACATCCTAGCTGGAATCAATCTGAAGTAACTGACGCTGTGCGTTGGCTGGTTTAGATTTCCACCAGCAGGAAACAAGAAGCCTGAGACATAAATTATGCTCAGTTGCAGCAAAATAAAGCTGCATTTGCTGCACACCTGCATTTGTAGCCTGGGAAATCTGCACCCA
Organism: Moschus berezovskii; assembly: GCF_049115385.1. Lineage (NCBI taxonomy): Eukaryota > Metazoa > Chordata > Mammalia > Artiodactyla > Moschidae > Moschus > Moschus berezovskii. Next base: position 970,142 of record NC_142461.1, read on the forward strand.
TTGCATGTCCAAATGCATATGCCCACGTGCATTGATGTAAGGGAAAAATTGAACAAAGAGACATCAGTGTTCACAAAGTTCCCTTTTGGTGGGGCTACCCTGGCTTGTATGAGCTGGCATTTGGGTTTTGTAGTAGTAACAAAGGTCAGGAAAGGCTTGTAACATGGGTTCAGTCGCTCAGTCGTGTCCAACTCTTGGCGACCCCATGACAAAAGGCTTTCACAGTAGAGCAGGGGAGGGGGCGGAACACACAGTCCATGAGTGACGGGGCTGACTGGCAGGCTGAGCCCCAGAGTCCTTCTGTCCTGCTGCTCTGCTTCCCCAGAACTTGTCTTCTCCCTCATGGTCTGATCTGGCTGCCCCTGTCCCTCCATTATATCTGTATTTCATCTCCTGAGGAGAGAGAAGGGGAAGGAGGGAGCACTTTCCTTCCTTCCTTCAGTCTTCTGTTCTTTAAGGGCACAACCCAAAAGTTGCATTCACTGGGGGGACCCCCTGGTGGTCCAGTGGGTAGGACTCTGCGTCCTCTGCAGGGGGCCCTGGTTTGATCCCTGGTTGGGGAGCTAAGAGCTCACAAGCTACATGGCATGCCCCCCTCCCTGAAAAAAGTACATAGCACCGATTCCGCCAGACCCTGTTCAGGGTCTTTGAAGATGCATGTCATTTACTCTTCACGATAAGACTGTGAGAGAAGTAGTACTCTTGCCCCCATTTTACAGATGAGGAAACTGAGGCTCAGAGAGGTGAAGAAACGTGCTCCAGGCACCCAGCCTGTAAATATTCAGATGTCGTACAGACACTGAGCCGCTGGTGGGTCAGGATTACGAGGTCAGAGCCAGGCGGTTGGGCCCCGTGACTCCAGGAAAGGAGTGTGGGCCTTTGGAGCCTCCATCCGAGACGCCACACTGGCTCCTCAAGGCTCCCAGGTGACCACAGATGGAAGTGCTTTGTAAACTGGAGAGCGCCGGGCACTACTGAGGCGCAGTCAGCTCTCGTGACTCTTCATAATAATGATAATAGCACCGTTTACGGTGTGCCGGCCCCACAGCAAACACTTGACAAGCATTATGTCACTGATTCTCACCAGCCCCACGAGGCAGGCGGCTGTTGCCGGCTGTGTTTTTCAGGTGAGGCGAGAAGGCTGGAGAGGTGAAGGAAGTTGCCTCAGGTCCAGGGTAAGGAGTGGCCGTGCCATAGGCACACCCTGGTCAGGGTGACCTGGCGGTTGGCTAACTCTCACCCCGGGGCCGGCAGCGGGATGAGGCCCTGAACGCGGCTCCAGGCCACCACTTGCATTCAAGTTCACGCTCAGTCGTGTCCGACTCTGTGTGACCCCACGGACTGCAGCCCGCCAGGCTCCTCTGTCCATGGGATTCTCCAAGCAAGGGTACTGGAGTTGGTTGCCATACCTTTTTCCAGGGGATATTCCCGAACCCGGGCCTCCTGCGTTGCAGGAGGATTCTTTACCGTCTGAGTCACCAGGGAAAGCACTTGAATTCTTACCAACCCCAAATAGGGAGGGGTTCGTTTAGCAGAGCTGACTAGTCTCCTAGAGCAGGGGGTCCAGGAGTTCCTAGGGCATGGGAGACACACGGGTCCATCCTGGAGAAGCTTCTGTTCAGGCAGAATCACTAGTCTGAGGGGGGAGTCCTGGGGCGTTCCTGGTGTGGCTGCAGAGACACAGACCTGGCCTTGGAGCAGACCCCAGCCCAGCGAGGGGGGCTTAGCAGCACCCTTGCTCCTCTGGAGGGGTGCTCAGACGCCAGCAGGGGCCCCGGAAAGGGAGCAGGGAGAAGGCCCGTGGGAGGGAGAAGCCGGAGCAGGGGGCTGGCCAGAGGCCAAGGCCATGGGGGGGTCTCTGCGCCCTCACTCCTGCCTGCCTGCTGGGGCCTCGGCAACAAGCCCGTGGGTACCTGCCTGGCGCCTGGGAGACCCATCACGAGGACATAATGGGCCCCAGGAGGAAGCCGCAGTGCCCGCAGGGGCCGTGACTCAGGAGCGGCCCTGCAGTGGCGCACGGCTGCCCCGCGTGGCCCTGGAGCACTCCTTGCCCTCTGGGCCTCAGTGTCCCCATCTGCCAGCGAGGCCAGAGCCCCGGGCAGCCTCGGTCCCTCCGTGACTCAGTCCCCTCAGCCCCCAGACCCAGAGGAGCTTCAGTTTGGGAAGCGAGCAAGCAGTGAGTGAAAGTTGCCCAGTCGTGTCTGACTCTGCGACCAGATTCCCATGGGATTTTCCCGGCCAGAATACTGGAGGGGGTGACAGTATTGAAGGCGGAAGGAAAAGGGGGCGACAGAGGATGAGATGGCTGGATGGCATCACCAACTCGATGGACATGAGTTTGAGCAAACTCCGGGAGTTGGTGATGGACAGGGAGGCCTGGGGTCTGCAGTCCATGGGGCCACAGTTGGACACAACTGAGAGACTGGACTGAGCTGTTCCCTCCTCCAGGGGATCTTCCCAACCCAGCGATCAAACCAGGGTCTCCTGCATTGCAGGCGGATTCTTTACCACCTGAGCCACCAGGGAAGCCCGAGAATACTGGAGCGGGTAGCCGATCCCTTCTCCAGCGGATCATCCCAAGCCAGGAATTGAACTGGGGTCTCCTGCATTGCAGGTGGATTCTTTACCAGCTGAGCCACCAGGGAAGCCCTCAGTTTGGGAAACATGGTCCCGAAGCCCCCTCCACTCTGGCTCCTGTCCTGGCCAGCTCCATTCCTCACTGTCAGCTCTTGGTGTCCTCAAAAGAGCCCCTTCTGAGGAAGCCCTTGCTGCCAAAGCCGAGGTAAGCCCCTGACTGCACAGTGGTTTTGACTCGGGGTGCTGCGCCCCTCCTGGGCTGGGGAGCAAGGCAGTGTCCTGGCTCCCTTCCTGCTGCTTCGACTGGCACCTCAGCTCCTCGCCCTGCAGGGTGACGGGCTGGGAACCTCAGCCGCCCCTCGCTGATCGCGCTCCCGGGGTGCGTGTCCACCTGTCACGTGGCATCTCCTCGGATGCTCACGCTCGCGGTGGTTCCCCGTGCTCCGTTCGGGACCTGCGAAGTTATTTCCCCTTCCTCACCCTTAGTAACTAGTGAAGCCTTTGGAGGGTTTATGCCTGCGGCCTTACACCAGGCCCCCTTCAGGCCTCATGCTCTGCAGAGAGGGGCGTGTTGCACATTTTTTTACCCCAGTTCTGGGTTCCACGCCTGGCGTGCAGTGAGTGCTCAGTGGGTGGCCGGATGGTGGAATAAACGCACGAAGCGCCCTCATCTGTGCAATGGGTTTGGTCATGTTGCTAATTTCTCAAGGCTGTTGGGAGGAGGAATGAGGAATTCCTGTGAGGGGCTTAGCACAGCTGGAGCCTGGCACACTGGAAGTGCCCAATGCATGCCAACAGTGATTATCATTGTGGCTCAATTGCTCAGTCATGTCCAACTAATTGTGTCCCCACGGGCTGTAGCCAGACAGGCTCCTGTGTCTGTGGGATTGTCCAGGCAAGAATACTGGAGTGGGTAGCCATTTCCTCCTCCAGGGGATCCTCCAGACCCAGGCATCACCCCTGGGTCTCTTGCACTGGCAGGCGAGTTCTTTCCCACTGAGCCGCTGTGACTTGGTGGTGCGATTAGGATTGCCTGGCTGCAAGTGATGCGGGCTCTCGCCTGTCACCCTGCTGGGTCCTTTGGGGCTCAGTTTAGGCTCCTGCCCACGGCCTTTCAGGATGAGTCCAAGCCAGCATCTGATAAAGGAACTCAGGACCTCTGAGTCTCAGCCTCCAGCTCCTGGGGGCTTGTGGGCCACCCAGACCCCAGTGTTGTTCTCAGCCAGTGCCCGTGGCAGGAACCCGGAGGGCGGCCAGTAGTCCTACAGGATTCCATCTCCTTGGAACAGAGGAGGAAGCGAGAACAGGACTGAAGCAGGCCCCAGCGCGGAAGGGGACCAGGCTTTGCGTCCTTCTCTGATTCCCTCCTGAGCATCTGCTGGGCCTCCATCCACAAGGGTGGGACGCAGGTGAGGTGTGAGAAAACGCTCCTTATACGGAGTATGGAGTCAGACTTACGGCAAGTGCAGAGGAGCCTTCATCCCCCTGAGCCTCAGTTTCCTCAAACTGCAGGATGACCGAAGGCACACACGAGCACGGAGCACGGCCTCACAGTCATGCCGGCCGGCACAGTGTTCAGAAGCAGTGCCCACCTTTCACACTGAAATATAGGACATGATCTCGACCCTTCAGGATCTCACATTCCAGCTGAAGAGACAGGACTGGTAAGAAGCAAGCTGAGGGTCCGTAGTTCCAGCCGTGATGAGGAAGCCAAGTGGTGTGCAAGAGGGAAGAATTGAGATGGAAACTCATGTGGGTTAGAGTGATCCAGGAGGGCTTTCTGGTGGAGGGGTTCCTCAGCCAAACCCAGGGGAGGAACAGGCTGTGGACGGATGCAAGAAGGAGAGCATTTGAGCGGGGGATGAGGTACAGGGAAGTGGGCCGGAAGGGTGAAACCCATACAGTATTAGCGGTGGCAGTGTGGTGGTCTGAGGCCACGGCGGACGCTTTTGGAGCGTAATAAGACCAGGGTGGGGCAGGTGGAGGGTTAAGGAAGGTTTATCTCTTCTGTATCCAGAAGGGTTGGAAGTTAGTGTTAGCAGGTCGGGAGGGAGAGGAGGGAACGGTAACTTCCTGTTGCCCCCAGGATCAGTCCAAGCCTCTCAGCCTGACTCCCAGGGCCCTTTGCCACCTGGCTTCTCCCCATCTCTCGAATCCAAGCATCCCCGCCTGACCCTCTAGCCAAGCTGACCTACGCCTCGGCCCTAATCATCCTTCTGGCCTTTGCTCCAGTGACCTTCTGCCTGGAATGCCCTTTCCCTCCCACCATCTGGCAAAACCCTGCTAATCCTGTAAGACTTAAAAGCCACCTCCTCTTTGAAGTCTTCCTTGATCTGCCCGGGAGGAATGGACTCCTTTCTCCTCTGTGTCCCACAGCACACCCTGCTTTCAGCCACTGTTGCAAATGTATCTGGCTATGCCGAAAGCCAGCCGTGTGACCTTGGCAAGTTATCAGACGTCTTCGTGCCTCAGTTTCCTCACTTGTAAAATGGGGGTAATGATAGTACCACCTTGAATGGGCTAACACCTGCAAAGCATTTAGAACAGTGTCTGGCACTTAATAAGCAGTGTTAGCCCTTATTAAGATAATTACTGTTTCCTCATCGGGCTATTATGAGAATTAGGTGAGTTAATACACTGTAAGTGCTTAGCACCGTGCTGGGCACACAGTGAGCCCTCAGCAAGCTGGACTGATCGTCCCCACCGTCACCTCATCACCACCATCATTGTCGCCACCATCTGCCTCCCCCAGACCGTGAGGCCTGGCTGTGCCCTGGTTCCCGTTGGTCCCGGGGGCCGGCTCAGAACCAGGCACACAGTAGGTGCCCAGTAAGTGTCTACTGGGAGAATGAAGGAAGCAGGGAAAGATGGGGGGGGGGTTTGGAGGGAGGCCTGTCAGGATCGGCACTGGGGGTGGGGGTGGGGCTAGGTGGGAGTCAGCACGGGGGGCTCCATTCCTGAGCCCTTTGGATCCAGAGCTGCAGGTGGAGGGCATTAAGTGGGATGGGGAAATCAGATGCCCTCTGGAGACGGTTGGCTCTAAGCCTGGGTCTCAGGAATTGTCTGCAGTCTTGGTCTCCACCCTGAGCTAAAGCTGTTGACCCCATAGATGGAGGGGTGGTCCTGAGCGAGGAGGGCGTGTGCAGCTCCAAGACGGTGATCCAGCCAGTGACGTGGACGGGGAAGGGCCCCTTCAGATACAGGTGGGGGGTGAGAATTAGGGAGGGCTTCCTGGAGGCAGGGCTTGTGGTTAGGAAATAAACCCAGAGGAGGGACGGGTGTCACGAGCGGTCAGCAGAGAGAGAGGAGGGAGCCCTGGGTCCTCCCACCGCCTCCCTGCCCGTGCCCTGGTCCAGGCCCCAGCAGCCCCACCTGAACCCCTGCGTCCTCCCTTTTCCTGTCCTGCCTCTTTGGAACCCACCCCCTGCCTGGCATCCTCCGCCCAGAACCGCGCAGTGATGTCCACCGCGTTCAGAGTCAAAGCCACAGGGGCCCTGGTGTGATCTGGCCCCGCCTGTCACGTCCATCTCTACTCACCCCTCCCCTCCCTCCCTTCCAGCCACAGACCTCTCCTTGTGGTCTCCTAAACCCTCTGGGCTGTTTTCTACCCCAGGGCCTTTGCATAAGCCTTTTCTGCTGCCTGGAGTACTCTATTCCTGACAGTGTCTGGGCCTTCTTATCCCTGAGGCTTCAGCTTAAATGCTTCCTTGTCTAAGAAACATTTCCTATACAGAGTGAAGTTAAGTCAGGAAGAAAATCACCAGCACCTTATACTCACGCACACATGGAGTTTAGGAAGACGGCAACGATGACCCTGTGTGCGAGACAGCAAAGAGACACAGACGTAAAGAACAGACTTTCGGGCTCTGTGGGGGAGGGCGAGGGTGGGGTGATCTGAGAGAACAGCACTGAAACATGGATATCACCGTATGTGAAACAGACCCCCAGTCCAGGTTCGATGCCTGAGACAGGGCGCTCAGGGCCGGTGCCCTGGGGTGACCCTGAGGGATGGGGTGGGGAGGGAGGTGGGAGGGGGTTCAGGATGGGGGACACATGCACACCCGGGGCGGATTCATGTCAATGTATGGCAAAAACCACCACAATAATGTAAAGTAACTAGCCTCCAATTAAGTAAATGTAAAAAAGGAACATTTCCTATTTGAATCCTTTACAGACCTAATCACAGCCTGCAGTTACCTTAACTGTCCTAAAACTTGTTTATTTTTCCTTCTCTCCATTAGCATGTCAGACCCACGAGGGCAGGGACTTGGCTACCTCTTTCATTGCCACATCCCCAGAACCTCAGGCAGTGGCTGGTATCAAATAGGCCCTCGCTAAAAGAAGGATGAACCCCGAAGAATTGATGCTTTTGAACTGTGGTGTTGGAGAAGACCCTTGAGAGCCCCTTGGACTGCAAGGAGATCCAACCAGACCATTGTAAAGGAGATCAGTCCTGGGTGTTCATTGGAAGGACTGATGCTGAAACTCTAATGCTTTGGCCACCTCATGCGAAGAGCTGACTCACTGGAAAAGACCCTGATGCTGGGAAAGATTGAGGGCAGGAGGAGAAGGGGACGACAGGGGGTTAGATGGTTGGATGCCATTACTGACTCAATGGAGATGAGTCTGAGTGAGCTCCAGGAGATGCTGAAGGACAGGGAGGCCTGGCGTGCTGCGGTCCACGGGGTCACAAAGAGTCAGACACGACTGAGTGACTGAACAACAGCAGCAAACCACATGGAGTCCATCCTGCGCTTTGAGACTAGGAAGGTGGGGGAATCGAGGAAGGCTCCCTGGAGGAGGTGTTTAGAGCTGGGAAACAAAATGCAGGACAGGGGTGGGTGGTTGGCCTTGAGGACAGGGTAGAGATGCAAAGAGCTGGGTGGAGAAGGTCCCAGGGAACCACTTTGCCCTCTTTGGAATATTTTAATGGTAGCCCCCCTTTGATGCCGAAAGAATTCTGTCTAGCTATGACTTGCTCCAGGAGGGCTGTCCTGTGAGGCTTTCGAGCCAGGCATACCCAGTTCTGTAACCTAGTAGCTGTGTGGCCATGGGCAAGTCCCTTAACAGTACTGGGCCTCAGTTAACTCATCTGTTTAATGGGGGTGGTGATAAAAAGGCCAGCATTCACTGAGTCACAGCCCCAGTGCCAAGTGCTTTCCAAGTGCAGGTAACTGGATCCTTCAAGCCACCACATAAGACAGCTGGTATTGAAACAAGGGCAGAGAACCCCGCGCAGTCATGCTGGCGGGTGGATAAGCTCCATGTCTGGCCCTGACGAGCACTCGGCACTAAGAGTTGCCAATGAGACTGATGCTGAGGGCATTTCTTCCCCTGGTGGAAGGAGCACTGGCCACTGACCCCAGCTGAGGCAGGCCCCTCCCCGGCATTCTCCACCTCGACACCCTCCAGCCCCTCTCCAGACCTCTCTGTGGAGCCTGGTTGGGCCACCTGCGCCTCCGGCCTGCCCTGCTGGCACTCAGCGCAGTGCTGTGAGTCACGCAGTGCCACCTCCCTGCCCATGAACCCAGCCAGCTGCCTGCTGTGCATCACAGTTTTTGTTTTATTTTTGCCAGTTAATTATAGCCATTACTGTCATCATGAAAAAGTTATGTGGTCTCACAGGTCCAGGAAGCCCCGAAACGTCCGGAGGAGCTGCTGTCTGAGGACGGAGCTTGGGAGGAGGCTCTCCTCGTTGGCCGGCTCTCTCTTCCTCCATCGGACTAGCAGCCCTTTGAGGACAGAGACGGCATCTGCCTCACTGGGTCGAGCCTCCGGACAGAAGGTCTCAAAGAATGTGGACTATATTTCGTTTAAGATTCGTTCATTCATTTGACTGCCACCGGGGCTTCGTTGTGGCGCTCGGGACCCTCGATCTCTAGAATCGTTTGTGGCGTCATGTGAGGTCTTAGTTGTAACGTGTGGAATCTAGTTCCCTGAGCAGCATTCAAACCCGGGCACCGGTATCGGGAGTGTGGCGTGTTAGCCACTGGACCACCAGGGAAATCCCCTAAAAAGAATGTTTTAAAATGCATGACTGAGCTAGCAAGAAATCAGACGCACTCCAAAGCAAAAACTAGATAAACAAGTTTCAAAAATTAAAAAATAATAAAAAGAAAAGAATGTGTGCAGAAGTCAGGAGAGGTTTGTCAGCCCTGAGCTGGCAGCTCCCCTGCAAGGGTCCTGTAAACCGGAGCTTTTCTGGTCCTCAGGTCCAGGCCAGATTTACACACAGTAGCATCCGCCTTTTAAATATAAAGTTCTTTGAGTTTTGACGAAGCGCAGAGTTGTGTGCTCACCACCACCGTCACGGTTTAGCGGAATCTCCGCCCTCAAACCTCCCAGTGTCTTCCTTTAAACTCTTTTCTCGTCTTCGGGCCCGGAGAGCGTGCATCTGCGTTCCGTCCCTCCCGGTCTGCCTGTTCCAGGGGGTCTTGCGCTTCGTCTCCGTGTCTGGCTCTTTCTGCTTGGCGTGATGTGTGTGAGACTCCTCCGTGGTGTGTGCATCGGCAGTTTGTATGGATGTAACACACTTGCTTTTTTAGGATTTATTTATCTGTCTCTGGCTGTGCTGGGTCCTGGCTGCTGTGTGGGCTTTCTCTAGTTGCGGTGAGCGGGGGCTGCTTTGTTGTGGGGCGTGTGCTTCTCAGTGTAGTGGCTTCTCCTGTTGTGAAGCTTGGGTTCTAAGCAGGGTGGGGGGGCTTCTGTAGTTGTGGCTCATGGGCTTCGTTGCTCCACGGCATGTGGAATCTTCCTGGACCAGGGATCAAACCCATGTCCCCTGCATTGAACTTTGTAGAGGTGAAATATATAAAATCAACATAGAAAATGTAATGGCTGAGAGCAGATCAGACACAGTTGAAAAGAAAATTAGTGAATAACTCTCCAGACTGCAGCACAGAAAGACAGAAGAAATCATGAAAGGGAGGCTAAGAGAGTGACATGGGCAGACCTGAGGCAGACTGATCAAGTCGTCTAGATAAGGACAATAGGGGGAAGAGAGAGAAACGCCGATGAAGGAGAATTTTCCAGAATTAATGAGAGATGAATCCTCAAATTCAGAAACTCAGCAGCGAAACAAAGTGCAGACACAACTTGATAGTTATGTTGAAATTTCAGAACATCAAGGGTAGAGAGAAAACCTTAAAAGTGATTAGAAAAGTCAGATTACCTACAGAGGAGTACCAGTTAGGCTGATAACTGACATTTCACCAGACAGAGGCAGTTGAATGGTACCTTCAAAGTGCTGAGAAAAATAGCTGTTGAGCAGAACTAGATGTTATTTCTGAGGCCTGAGGGGGAGTCAAGCAGTCTCCGACCAAGAAAAGCTGCAGATTAGCTCCGAATGAGACACGTTAGAGGTTAGCTCAGAACGAGGCACGCTGGACGAAATCGTCAACAACGTCCTTCAGAAAGGAAGAAAATGCTTTTAACAGGAAAGCCTGAGACCCAGGTGGAAATGTGAATAATAAACATGCCAGAGATGAGACTAAGTTGAACTAAATACCAAACCGTCCTTAGTGGGGGTAATGTCTTTTTTTGAGAGTATTAAATAAAAAATCACTAGAGGAAAAATACCAGTAGCAGGTAAGTGAAGAGGGGTGATCAGATTGAAGCTTTCTAAGGCTGCAGTGTGATTTTGGAGGAGAGTAAATGTAGTGATTTATTACATGTGCTTTAAGACAGGAGTCTGCAAACTGTGACATTGCAACTACTTTGGGACTGGTGCCTGCTGTTACAGATAAAGTTTTATTGAGATATGGCCACGCCCGTTCCTTTACATCCGCTGCGTGGCTGTTTTCATGAGTGGTTGCTACAGAAACAGTGTGGCTCACGAAACCTGAAGTATTTAATCTGAGGCACTTTCTAGAAAATGTTTGCTGGCCTCTGCTTTTAAGCTTTTAACTACTGAAAGAACAGAAATAGACGACATAACATTTAAAGAAAGAGAGGGGGCAGAAGCATGAGGAGACACTCGATCCAAAAGAAAAGAAGAAAATTTTTTTAAAAATCAGGAAAATAGCCCACAGTGAGATGGCCGAAGTAACTCCGGATGCTTCTAGCCACTGCCCACTGCTCTTGTTTCCATTTCAGCACAGCTCCGCAGAGGTGGCTGCGCGCGCAGTCTCCATCCCTTGCCTCCCCGTGTCTTCCCAAAACACTGCGATCAGGCACCTGTTCCCATGGCCCACCGTCCCAGCTGGGGCCAAGAATGCCACCGACCTCCCTATCGCTGAGCCCAGCTGTCCAGTTTTCCAACTGGAGTCCCGAGCATGGGAAGGTCTCAGGTGCCCAGATGTGGGTCCTCTCCCCTCGTGAGGCACTGGGCAGGCCCCTGGGCGGCCAGAGGACCCAAGCTGACCACCTGCTTCCTTGACAAGCATGTCTGTGTCCCTGCGGGCCGCACAAGTATTGGCACTTTCTGTGTTTGCCGTAGCCTGAAAGAGGTTGGGAGGCTTGCTCAGAGTCCGTCTTCCTTCCCTCTCTGAGGCTCCTCTGCCGTGCTCCACCGCGGACCGCGCCCCTCTGGAGACCCTTTCTCCTCTGAGACGTGCCCACTCTTCCTCGGTTTTCCCCCACCCCCCTGGTTGCTCGTCAGCTCCTTTCCTCTCCCCGGCCTCTCCCCATTGGAGGGCTCCAGGCTGGGGCCCTTGGGCCTCATGCTCAGTCGCTCAGTCATGTCCGACCCTGTGCGACCCCACAGACGGCAGCCCGCCAGGCTCCTCCGTCCATGGGATTCTCCAGGCAAGAATACCGGGGTGGGTTTCCATGCCCTCCTCCAGGGGATCTTCCTGACCCAGGGATCAAACGTGCCTCTCCAGCGTCTCCTGCATGGCAGGCAGGCTCTTTACTCACTGAGCGGCCTGGGAAGCCCCCAGCGCCTTGTCCCTCTCTTCCCAACACTCCGTAGGAGCTCTCACCCAGTCTTCTGGCTTCAAAACTGCCCACCAACTCCCATATTCAAATCTCCAGCGCTGCCCTCCCCGTTGAACTCCAGCAGGGCCCGTCCCCTCCCAGGCATCACCGCTTGAGGGTCTGTCAGGCGTGCAGTGTCAACACCTGGAAGACCACCCTCCCGATGCGCAGCCCCGCAGACTCACGCCTCCCCCAGAGCCACGCTTCCGGTGACTTACACCCCAAACTGGGAGTCGTTTTGGCTCCCATCTTTCTCTCACACCCTACATTTGATTCATCAGTGAACCCTGTCGGATCTGCCTCCAAAAACATGGTTTCAATCTGCCCGCTTTTGCCCGCTCCGCTGCTTGTCTCTGGCTGGGATTATTCACACCCCTCCAGCTGGTCTCTCTGCTTCCCAGCTTGGTCAGAAAAGCCTCCAGAGGGATTCTGTTTAAATTCTTCCAGTGACTCCTCATCTGAGACCATTCCTTTGGCCTCAAGGTCAACACAGTTCTACCGTCTACCTTTCTGCCCTCACCTCCAAGTACCTCGTCCTTTTCCTCCTCCCCCGTCATGCTGGTCTCCCAGCAGGTCCTTGAACGTGCTAACCAAGCCCCTGTCTTGGAATTTGCACATCCTGTTGACCTTCCTGGCACCTAGATGCCCCAGATACACCCCTTGCTTGTTGTCTCACTTCCCTCGATTCCCGGCTCGAGTATCACTCTGCTAGAGGGGCTTCCTGGCCCTTGTATAAGGCAGCAGCCTTGCCCTGCTCTATGGCATTTATCAGCACGTCCCATCACTGTTGATGCTGGTCCTGATCAGCTGGCTGACCCACGGTATGTGGGTTCGTTTCTCCACCTGTTATGGGCTGATTGTTTCCCCACCCAGATTCACATGTTGAAGTCCCGGCCCTCGGAACCTCAGAATGCAGTCTTCAAATGGAGCAAGACCCCACGGCCCTTGCCCCGCCCACCCCTCCATGTCCTCTGCCTGCCTTTAGCCTGTGGGAAGAGTTGCTGCTGCTGCTGCTAAGTCGCTTCAGTCGTGTCCGACTCTGTGCGACCCCATAGACGGCAACTGACCAGGCTCCGCCATCCCTGGGACTCTCCAGGCAAGAACACTGGAGTGGGTTGCCATTTCCTTCTCCAATGTGTGAAAGTGAAAAGTGAAAGTGAAGTCGCTCAGTCGTGTCCAACTAGTACAGACCCCATGGACTGCAGCCCACCAGGCTCCTCTGTCCATGCGATTTTCTAGGCAAGAGTACTGGAGTGGCTTGCCATTGCCTTCTCCGGTGGGAAGCATTAGTCGGAGAATAAGTTTAATCAGAGCAGTGAGAAATGCTGAAATGAAGGAAAACAGTCCAAAGAGACTAAATAATAAGAGCGTAGTCACTAAACAGAGTCAAGGACCTCTAGCTCCTTCTCAAGGGCTGTAGACAGCATTCTGAGCCATATCCTGTGAGCGCTGTCATCGATACCAGGGCACCCGGTGGAGACGGTAGCTACGTGGAGACCAGAGTGTAGCCAGGAGCTGCCTCAATTCTGAGAAGTGACTGCAAAGAGCTGGGAGCAAGTGCCCCCTGAGCCGCAGATTAACTGAACCTGGAACAGTCAAGGTGGCGCTAGTCAGCCCTCTGAGGACCAGTCTGAAGACGGCTGTGCTGTTTCTGCACGCCCCCCTCCACACTTTGTAGAAGTTCTCACCCCCTGTTTGCTCGGGGGGTGCGGAGGACGCAGAGTCAGCCTTGGGACAGGTGTCCACCACCCTCCTCCCACCTTCGCCAGCATCTGGAATAAATCAAACTTTCCTTTCCACCAACCTGACCTGTTTACTGATGTTTGAGGGGCCAGCAGCCAGACCCCCCATGCATACCTTTCAGTAACAGCCTTGTCTAGAGATAGGGTCTTTACAGAGGCAATCGGGTTAGAATGTGTTCAGTAGGGTGAGCCCTAACCCAATATGACACTGACCTCATAATAAAAGGGGCAGTGTGGAGACAGACATGCACACCGGAAGATCACCATGTGAGCGTGAGGACGGCCATTTGAGAGCCACACCAGAGTCTAGAACAGATCTTTTTCTCACAGTCCTCAGAAGCAGCCAACTCTGCTGCAATTTTAGCTGTGGACTTCCAGCTTCCCAAACTTGAGGCAATAAATGTCTGCTGTTCAGGCCTCTCCATCTGTGGTGTTCTGTTAGGGTGGCCCTAGGAAATCAGCGCACTGCTCTAAGATCACCCTTTTCCCTGGTTCCATTTTCTGCGCCTCGGAAGGAAGTCATTATGTGGGGCTCACACGCAAGCTCGACCTCCTGTGGGAGTGTGCATCGTCGCTCAGCCGTGTCTGACTCTACAGCCCCGTGAACTGCAGCCCGCCAGGCTCCTCTGTCCGTGGGATTTTCCAGGCAAGAATACTGGAGGGGTTGCCATTTCCTTCTCCAGGGCATTCCCCTGACCCAGGGACTGAACCCACGTCTCCTGTGTCTCCTTCATTGGCAGGTGGCAGATTCTTTACCACTGAGCCACCTGGGACGCTCACCTCGTTGACGGGAGAGTATCTGTATAAACTACTTGGACTTCTCACCCACAGACAATGCATGTGTTAGTCATTTGTTTATTGTCTGTTTCCCCCAACCAGACTCTCACTCTGGAGGCCATGGATGTCAGCTTCCTGGTTCACTGTCAAAGCCTAGCACCTAGAACCTAGCACCTAGGCACATAGTAGGTGCCTGAATATTTGATGAAGAAGACAATGAGTCAGCAATCACAAGGGTTAGAAGCGCACTGCTTTATGGAGTTTAAAGACGCGCACTGTCAGAGGAGAGAAAGGCAAACACGCCTTCGCAGTAAAGAGACTCCCAAGATACTAAATCACAGAAAGTTTGAAAAGTAAAAGAGGCACCTGAAGGAGAGCCAGCCCACAGGAAGCTGGTGTAGCATGGTCGATTGTGGATAAAACATCATTAGGAAACAAAAATGCAATTATGTTTGTAAATTATATACGGATGTACACTATAAAAGAAAGCAACCCGTCCATGCAGCGCAGGGAATGATGTCCAACAGCCTGAGGGAGACCATGCAGACGGAAGCGTGGAAACGCATGCACAGTGGACTCACCACAGCAGCAGCAGAGACGAGCAGAACACTGTGTGTCAATAAATTAAAAACCAGCCCGTCTAAGAAAGAAACGGGGAATGTTGAGGATTGCAGCCTGGAAACTTCGAAGAGCCAGTCCGCCCTGGGAGGTCGGAGCTCGGTGACATTTGCTTCTCAGACAGGGGACTGTACAGTGACGTATGCGACTCACGCAATCCAGATCCACAAGTGTGAAGCGGTGGGTCAGCGTGACCCGCACAAGAGTGAGAAAGCATGTTGTCCTTTAAGGAGGCTTGTTAGTGCTAGGAGAATGCTGTTCTTCACGGTCGAGCAGGTATTTCTGCTGGTGAGGCGGTCTGGTCACGGCATGATGCAGGTACACAAAGCGGAACAGAGGGCGGACAGGAGGCTAAAGGGCAGAGAAGAGTTTTACGTTTAATATTTCCTTCACTTGCCTTAGAATATGAATTTTTACTTCTTCAAGATGTTATATATAATGTATGTGTATATCGGATGGTGGTTTAGTCGCTCAACTGTGTCCGACTCTCTGCGACCCCATGGACTGTAGCCCGCCAGGCTCCTCTGTCCACGGGATTCTACAAGCAAGAATACTGGAGTGGGTTGCCATTTCCTTCTGAGGGGATCTTCCCAAACCAGGAATCAAACCTGGGTCTCCTGCATTGTGGACAGATTCTTTACCACCTGAGCTACAAAGTATGTAATATTGTATATAATAATACGTAATTTGCTGGAGAAGACTCTTGAGAGTCTCTTGGACTGCAAGGAGATCCAACCAGTCCATTCTAAAGGAGATCAATCCTGGGTGTTCATTGGAAGGACTGATGCTAAAGCTGAAACTGCAATACTTTGGCCACCTCATGTGACGAGTTGACTCACTGGAAAAGACTCTGATGCTGGGAAGGATTCGGGGCGGGAGGAGAAGGGGACAACAGAGAATGAGATGGCTGGATGGCATCACCGACTCTATGGACATAAGCTTGAGTGAACTCCAGGAGTTGGTGATGGACAGGGAGGCCTGGCGTGCTGTGATTCATGGGGTCGCAGAGAGTTGGACACGACTGAGCGACTGAACTGAACTGAACTAAACTGAATTATACATTAATGTATAAATGCAATAGGGCTTCCCTGATAGCTCAGTTGGGAGACTCGAGTTTGATCCCTGGATTGGGAAATTCCCCTGGAGAAGGGAATGGCAACCCACTCCAGTATTCTTGCCTGGAGAATCCCAGGGACAGAGGAGCCTGGTGGGCTACAGTCCATGGGGTCACAAAGAGTTGAACAACACTGAAGCGACTTAGTATGCACAAAGTACATTGAACTTTGACAACTGGACAAGTCCTCTAGAGTGGGAAACTTTGACACATCTCACTAAGTGATAAAACAGACAAAAAATCAGTAGCCAATAGATTTGACAAGCACACATGACAAACTCTATCCAATGGACATGCATGCAACTGTGATCAGCTACGGACAAACACACATTCAAGCACAGGGCACGTCTGTGAGAGCTGACAGTGAACACTGGCCATGAAGCAAGTCTCAACAAATCGAAATAAATTGTATCATCCTGACCACATCGTCTGACTCTGATGCAATGCACTTAGAACTCAGTCAGGACAATAAGAAAATTCCATTCGTCTGAAATTTTTAGAAAGTCTTTTAAAGAACTCATTGATCAAGTGAGACTTGGATGGAAATTATGAACTGATCTGAGCAATAATAAAAGGACAACATATGAAAACTCAGGACTCAGCTAAAAATGGTTCTTAAAACAAAATACATGGTCTTAAATGTTTGTGGAAGAAAACCAGAAAGATAAGAAATCAATGAATTAAGAACTCAGCTTGAGAGATTAGAAAAATAAGACTGACCCAAACAAAAGAGAAGTCAATGTAAAAATGGGAGTTGTTAAAAAACAGATAACGGACTTCTTAAAAAATAAAAAAAGTCTCTGTGTGAAAAACATTAATTGATAGTTTCTGTTAAGCGTCATTGGGGCGTTTTTCTAGACTCCTCGTGTGTGAGTCGATGTATAGCGCTTGCGCTTCTTTTTCTGACCCGCCTCACTCTGCATTAAGTAGGTAACTATCGCGGCCTTACTGTGCAGCACAGGGAACTTCATGTCCTGTGACGACAGAGCGGACGTGTGGAGACGAACAGCTGATTCCCCCAGCTGTGCAGCAGAGACTGAACCAACGGCGCAAGGCAGCTAAATCCAACGCCAAATTCAAAATAATTTAAAGGGCTCACTGGAGCAAGAGAGAGGCACGAACAGAGGGACCCAGTGAGCAGGCTCGGGAGAGGAGGAAGATGCGCCCAGGAAGCCCAAGGGAGCCACGCCGGTGCCGGGGGCGGGGACACAGCCGCCATCTTCGACCTGCCGGCCCGCAGCACCGCGGGAGGGGCGCTGTGTCTTCCGGGGTTTCTGGGGGCCACGTCCGTGAAGCCGACCTTCACATTCCCACGTGCAAGCACGCTAGAGCCCAGTTCTCCAGAGAAGTGCCTGCCACCTTTTCAGTGAGAGTCCCAGGGCCACAGGCCCCTCCTCTCACAGCTCCCTCCTCAGTCCCCTCTTCCTGAGAGGGCACAGAGCTCTCAGACGGTCACAGGGCTGCCCCAATCTGCATTTCCGAGCAGCGATACCACGGTATATGGTACACACCATACCAGTTGTGTGTACCGCACCAGCTGTGTGTACCCCACCAGCTGTGAGTACCCCACCAGCTGTGTGCACCCCACCAGCTGTGTACACTCCACCAGCTATGGTGTACCCCACCAGCTGTGTGCACCCCACCAGCTGTGTGCACCCCACCAGCTATGGTGCACCTCACCAGCTGTGTGCACCCCACCAGCTGTGTACACTCCACCAGCTATGGTGTACCCCACCAGCTGTGTGCACTCCACCAGCTATGGTGTACCCCACCAGCTGTGTGTACCCCACCAGCTGTGTGCACCCCACCAGCTGTGTACACTCCACCAGCTATGGTGTACCCCACCAGCTATGGTGTACCCCACCAGCTGTGTGCACTCCACCAGCTATGGTGTACCCCACCAGCTTAGTCCGAAGGTTCCAGTTCCTCCACATGCTCGCCAACACTTGTCATTGTCTGTTGTTTGATAGTAGCCATCCTAATGGGTTTGGAGTAACATCTCCTTGTGGTTTTAATTTGTTTCCCTTCAACCAACGGGGCTTGCCGGGTAGCTCAGCTGGTAAAGAATTTGCTGCAATGCAGGAGACCCCGGTTTGATTCCTTGGTCGGGAAGTTTCCCTGGAGAAGGGATAGGCACCCCACACTAGTATTCTTGGGATTCTCTGGTGGTTCAGCTGGTAAAGAATCTGCCTGCAATGCGGGAGACCTGGATTCAATCCTTGGGTTGGGAAGATCCCCTGGAGGAGGGGACGGCAACCCCCTCCAGTATTCTTGCCTTGAGAATCCCATGGACAGAGGAGCCTGGCGGGCTACCGTCCACGGGGTCACAATGAGTTGGACACGACTGAGTGACTACGTGCTCGCATGCACACACACACACACACACACACGCTACCAATGGCGTGGAGCATCTTTTTGCGCGCTTTGACCATTTGTGTCTTTTCTTTGCAGAACTGTCTCCTCAAGCCCTTTGCCCATCTTGGGACTGGAGTTTCTGTTTGGTGTTGGACTCTGCGAGCTCTTCATATCGTCTGACCATTAGGCCTTTATCAGGAATACGATTTGCAAACATCTCCTCCCATTCTGAGGGCTGTCTTTTCACTCTCTTGATATTGTCTTTAGAATCACAACAGTTTACATTTAGATGAAGTCTGATTGATTTTTTCTTTAGTTAATAAATTTAAATGAAAAGAAAAATATGCTTACACATGTGAAAGCTAGGGTGAAATGGACACATTTCTAGAACAAAGTGACTTATCCATACAACCAGGGGTATGCCAGCGAATGCTTAACCGTTGGTTGTCCGAAACAACCAATCACACTTACAAACAAACAAACGCCACTCGTTTGTAGACTCCAGCCTCCACGGCGTAAACATTCCCACCGTGGCCAGTTTCAAGGTCCTCACATGGCATCACTGAGTGCAGAGACGGCCTCCATCGCACCCGAGCTCCTCACAGGAAGCGGAAGCCTGCGTGGCTTTCTGCAAACGAGGTCTCATCGAGCCCGCCTCCACCTGGAGGTACTGATGTTGCTGCTAGTGAGAAATTAGCAGCAGATCTTGGCAGAGTGCCGGCAGAGAGGGACAGCCCAGAAGCTCAAACCCTCTCCTGGCCTGGCTCGCTTTCTGACCAATGGTCTGAACCTTTGAAAGTAACTAGACTCCTGCATCACAGAACGTCAGTGACCAGCTCCTGGCAGTTGCTCAGAGAGGGCCGGCAGCATGTCCAAGGTCACACAGCAGCCCCTGGCAAAGTTCAGCTGGAACCCAAGCCTCCGCTCTCAGCCTTGAAGCTGTGCAAACTTGAGTCTGGTCCATGAACCCTCTTCAGCTGGGTCCCTGGGCATCTATCTCTTGCTGCCCGGTGCTGCCCCGTGATGCCAGTGGGATACACACACACCAAGGCCAGGTCTGGCTGCTCTCACTGATCCTTCCCCGGAAGCCTAGGAAACCCCATGGGCAGGGCTATGTCTGGGGTGGGGGTCAGCAAGGCCAGCTCTGAGCCCCGGGGAGAGCGCAGCCCCCCGCAGGACCAAGTCAGCAGGCAAGGTTTCCAGGAGGCTCTGGACACTCCCCAGAGGAGGCGGGCGTCCCCTGAGGCCCTTCCGGAGGCGTCGGAACGATGGAGAAATAAAGTGTGGGCTTCGGAAGCAGACGGAGCCGGGCTGGCGATCCAGCTCCCCTGGGCAAAGTGTCTCAACATCTTCGAAGCCCCGTTTCCCCTCGTAAAGAAGCCCACCTCACAACGGCAGGAGGCTCGCAGGACGTCTCGCTCAAGTGTTTTCTCTGGGCCGGCATACAGGAGGCGCTCAATAAGCAGCAATTCTCTCTCCTCCCCCAACCCTCTCACCGAGCCTTTCCCCTGCTCAGGGCCTCCTGCCGGCTGACCGCACAGGGGTGGGCGGAGGAGTGAGGTGACCGCCCCAAGCCGCGCTACCCCCAGCTTGGTGAGTTTCTACGTGGCCAGGACCTGGGTGGGCCTCCTCAGGGGAGGCTCGGGGGCAGAGCCGGGAGGGGTGGTCCAGCCCCGAGGCGATCCCTGAAAACCCTCTTTCTGACCCCTGAGTTGTCCGCTCAAGGACAGCTCGAGACAAAGAGCCCCCCCAGCTGTCCCGAGGCAAGGGCCACGGCCAAGGGCCAGGGGTTAGCGGCAGGTCCAAGCTCTGCTGCTGGTGTGCTGTGTGACCCGGGGAAAGTCACCGCCTGCCTCTGGTCCTCCCTGTTCCCTTCTGAAACAGGCAGCGGTTGGGGTCCCTCTGGCTCCGATCGTTGGGGATTCCCAGCTTCCAACAGCCGTGACTTTCAGAGAAGTGCCTGGTGCAGGGCTGTGCCCCAGCAGGGCCTCGTCCTTGGCTCACACAGAATGTGCGCCCCAGGCTCCCGGCACCAGACCCATGAACCGGGCTCGTAAAGGCCTGGCAGGCAGCAGGCCTCCCTGGGATAAAACGTGTTTTCCAAACAGGGTTGAGAAAGGCTGGCTCTGGGCCGCCCTGAGTCAGGCCGTGGCAGGGCCAGTGGGGTAGAGGGCGTCCAGCGGCCTGGCCTCCCAGGGCGAGGGCACAGGAACCAGCTTCCTGAGTCATCCGTCCTGTCCACGCCTCCTCCTTGCCTCCGGGGGTGAACTTGGCTCCAGCCCTGCCTTCCTGTGTGGCCTTGGCCCTGCTACCCACCTTCAACCTTCTGGGCCTCAGTTTCCCCATTCGCCAAACGAGGGGGTCAGTCCTTGGCTGGCCTTGCTCCAGGACACTGATGAGACTCGAGGGAACAGTGTGTGAAAACCCTTTGCCAGGGTCGAGCACTTGTGTGGGGTGCGAGTGACCCTAATGACAGAGCAGGTCCTGTAGACAGGCAGGAAGACGGTTTCCTGAGGGCGCCTCTGTCATCAGACGGGAGATTTCCCCAGGACAGGGGCTGTCCCTCTCCTGCCTGTGAAATCAGAAGCTTTGAAAAAGAGGGAGTTGGGCATTGCCTAACCCTCACCTCCTGTAGGAGGGAGTGGTGTTTCACCCATGTGACGAGGGGGCCTGTGTGGTCAGGGCTGCTCCTCCCCATCAGCAGGGAAGCTTCTAGAGGGCAGGGCCGCGCCTCGTCATCAGAGAGGGAGCAGTTTGCAGCCCCTCTCATTCTCGGGGTCCCTCTGAGGATGGGTTGTGCCCCCTTCGGACTGGATCCCCCTGCACACCCCCATCTCTCTCCTCCCAGCCAGCACCCAGGGGCCTGTGCTGCGGGCAGCCGCTGAGGGTAGGGCCGGCTTTTGGGGACCAGCCCTGTGAATGTCAGGAGGAAGGGGGCCACACGTGGGCTCAGCGGACATGGGGCAGGAAGCAGGCACTCAAGCAGAGCAGTGGCTCTGAATGAGGGGCCTGCCCTGCCAGGCCAAGCTGGAACCCAGAGCTCAGGGCAGAGGGCCAGAGTCGGGCTGGGTGATTCAGGCCTGCGCTGGGACTGGCTGGCTCTCAGATTCAGCCCCACCCCAGCTGTGGGCTGTTTGGAGTTGGGGAGTCCCCAAGGCTGGGGGTGCTGGGGCACTGTCGCTGGGGTAGCAGGAGGGGTGGGCCTGGCCTCGCCTCACCGAATCAGCGCTGGACAGTGCTCCGCACATCGGAGCTACTCCGTCCTTTCCTTGGCCAGACATATAGATCAAGGTCATAGGGCGCCCAGGGCCAGCCAGCCAGTCTGCAGGACGTGTAGCCTGGAACCGATGGCTCTGACTCCTGGCCAGTGCCCCTCCATTCTGCCAGCATGCTTCTTGGGGAGACTCAGCTTGCGCTCTTAGGGGCCTCTCTTCCCACCCGAGGGTAGACAGCACCCACTGCGGCCTCCTCACTGTTAGCATTCAGCCTGGACACCTGGTGGCAAGTCTGGCGCTGCCTGGAAGGCTTCTCTGACCAAGGACACCTCACCTGATACTTCCCCAAATCTACCCTGAGGAACGGCCGTGAGTGCCTTGGTGGGGGGCGGCGGGGGCATGGGGATTCTGGGGCAGCAGCGGGGAAGCCAGCTGTGAGCTCAGAAGCTCCTGGACGTTCCCTCATTGGCATCTGTGGCAGGTGGGTTCTGAGCTTGGCTCTGCCATGCAGGGCCGGTGGTTTATGTTTTCCATGTTGATTTGTAGATGTTCTGTGTATTCTGGACACAAATCCTTTGTCAGAGCTATGGATTATCTCTTCTACATGGAAAGTTAAATCGTCAGCTGATTCCTGGAGCATCATAATGGACGGACTGGCAAGACATGAAAACAAATGTCCTCTGACAGATGCAGGGATAAAGAAGATGCGGTCCATGAGCCAACGGACTTCTGCATGCGCGCACGCTCAGTCGTGTCTGACTCTGAGATCATGGACTGTCGCCCGCCAGGCTTCTCTGTCCATGGGATTTTCCAGGCAAGATTACTGGAGTGGGTTGCCATTTCCTCCTTCAGGGATCTTCCCGACCCAGGGATCGAACCCACGTCTCCTGTATTGCAGGCAGATTCTTTACCATCTGATTCTTCACCACCTGGGAAGCCCATACAAAGCGCTACTACTCCGTGATTAAAAAGAACAAAATAATGCGTGTGCAGTAACATGGATGCAGCTAAGGATTCTCACACTAAGTAGAGTAAGCCAGAAAGAGGAGACAGACACTGTGGCATCGCTCACATATGAACTCTAAACTTTGACACAAAGGGACCTGCCCGTGGAACAGAAGCAGAGTCACAGACCAGAGGACAGGCTGGAGATTGCCCAGAGGGGCCCCTCCTTGGGGGAAGGGTGCCCTGGGAGGTTGAAGCTGGCAGAGGAAAGCTCTCATATACAGAATGGATAGATAGCAAGCTCCTACTGTGTAGCCCAGAGGCCTATACTCAGAATTCGATGATAAACCATAATGGAGATGAGTATGAATATATAGGCTTGCCTGGTGACTCAGCAGTAAAGGATCCACCTGCAGTGCAGGAGACCTGGGTTTGGTCTTTAGGTTGAGAAGATCCTCTGGAGGAGGGCATGCCAACCCACTCCAGGATTCTTGCCTGGACAACCCCAAAGACAGAGGAGCCTGGTGGGCTACTGAATCACTTTGCTGTACAGCAGTAATTAGCACAACATTGTAAACCAACTCTACTTCAATTTAGAAAATACGGAAACACAAGGAAGGGGCTGGGCCCTGTCTGTGCTGAGTGCTGGGGCTCCCTGGCTCCGGCGATGCGGCCTCAGAGGGACTGCCCCTCTGGACGGGGAGACAGACGTTCAGATGGAGAGGGAAGAAAGGCTAGTTTCTCTCGCCAAGCTAACATGAGTTTCTTTACAAAAGCTTTATCAGAGCTTTCTTCAGAGCCCAGGCAGGATGAGAAGTTTTCCCCGTGTTTGCTTTCTGGGTTAGGTCTGTAATCCTTCACAGAGCGTGAGCGTGGCTTCTAGATGCTTCCTTGGCTACAAGCCCTGTTGGCTGAACGTGCACTCAACTCCTGACCTCCCCCTGGCTTCTGCCCTGGTTTTGGTGGCTTCCCCAGGATATGGTCCAATTCTCAGCCCTGGAGCCCGGTTCTTGGTGCTCAGTGGTGAGTCACATGGCCTGGGAGGGTGGGCTTAGGGGTGAGGTCAGGCCTGATGAATATCCTGTGAAGCTGGGTCGGTTTAGAACGCCTAACCTGTCCCGGGGTCACTGTGCACCACGGCAGGCAGAACCAGACTCCCCCGCCACCCTCGGGGACTTCAGGGATGACCCTGATGGGGACTCAGGTGGCTATGAGCAGATGAGGGATCGAGGCCAACCCTCAGAACAAAGGGGCCGGGGTTGGGGGCTGACGGGCCCGTCCTGAGTGAGCTGTGTGACCCCGGGGTGGGGGCCAGATGGGCCCGTCCTGACCACACTGTGTGGCCCCGGGCGGCCTCTGGCCCTCTCTGGGCCAGGCTCTGTTCGCTCATGCCTGCCCTGCTGGGACTGAGGGACGTGGTGAGCTGCGGCGAGGGCTCAGAGCAGAGGCTCTGCGTGTGTCCTCCCCTCCCTCTCCTGGGGGCCCAGACACTTGAGGGAGCCTGGGGACACACGCGGCTGATTTTCACACAAGTTGGGGCTGTGGCTGTAGGGACAGCCACCCTGCCTCTTGTCAGTTCTACACGGGCGGCCAGGTGTGAGGGCAGAGGTGGGGGCTGGGGACGCTGCTGCTGGGGCTGCTCCCTAGCGTCACCCACCCGGGCTCCTGGCCTTCCCCGATCAAAAGAGGTCCGTGACAGGTCAGACCAGAAATCCAGGCGAGGCTTTATCACGGCTCCTGCAGCCGCAGCAGGGCCTGGGAACAAGGAACAGTTTCCGTTGCTTAGTCTGCTTCCTTGTATGGGGTAAGGCTGGACTGCATCCAGGGGTCAGGCTGGAGGCGTGGCTTAGGTGGCCTGCCCACCCCTGTAGTGGCGCTGAGTGCAGAGGCATGCACAGTCCCTGCTTGTGCTTCAGAAGTGGCAGTTGGGTTTGTTTTTTTTGGTCTTTTTGTATGTATCTTGTCCATAACTTCCCCCAACTACACATGAGATTAATTTAAGTCCCTTATAGTGAAAGTGAAGTTGCTCAGTCTTGTCCGACTCTTTGCAACCCCATGAACTGTCGTCCATCAGGCTCCTCTGTCCATATAATTTTCCAGGCAAGAATACTGGAGTGGGTTGCCATTTCCTTCTCCAGGGGATTTTCCTGACCCAGGGATCGAACCTGGGTCTCCCGCATTGCAAGCAGACGCTTTTACCGTCTGAGCCACCAGGGAAGCCCCTTATGGCGTCTTTGTATTTTGTTGCTCCAGGAGACGAGGAGATGTTTGTCTGGGTGCAAGCATGCAGCACAGGGTCTCAGGTGCAAGTCCCAGCTCCTAGCCTGTCTCGGGAGGATAGGGGTTGAGTTCCCACGGTCAGCCCCAGAAAAGACTGTGGGCGGCGAGCAGGAAGGCAGGAAAGATGAGGCCGGGGGCGTTGGTCACATCTGGTAAGCCCTGCAACCTTCTTGCCAAGGACTTCCTGAGATTTACGTGGTTTCTCTGGAGCCAGGCAGGGTGCTGGGCGAGCTGGCCCCTCGCTGCAGCTGGCGGCTCATTGCTGTGTGATCTTGAGTCAGCCACTGCCCGTCTCTGGGCCTCAGTCTCCCAGCCCTGATCCTCCCGCCTGCACCCCAGCACTGGCAGATCCAGTTTATGTGACCGAGTCACCTGATGGCTCCCAGCCTCAGTTTCTTCATCTGCATAGTGGGGATAAATACAGTGATCCCCTGGGAGGTGTCGAGGAGGTCATGGTGTCCCCCGCGCGGGGGCCAGGGGCCCAGTAGGTGGTCTGTACCTGTCTGAGTGTGTGGACCAGGGGGATGGGGAAACAGGACGGAGGGAGGGAGTGGGGGGTGGGAAGCAGAGACAGCAAGATGCGGAGCGAGATGGGTTGAAAGACGGAGGGAGGGACAGAGACCGAGAGACTGAAAGGCCGGGGCTTCTCCCACCACACACGCCGAGGGTCCCGGCACTTGGGCGGCGGTGGCCAGGCAACCGGCTTCTCCAAGGCTCTCAGTGCGTGTCCCCCGCCCCCAGCCAAGACGCCCAAGAAAAAGGTGGGCTCCAGTGAGGGGAGGGGCCCAAGAGGAGATCAGAGAGGCCTGGGCTAAACCGGCTCCTGCGGGAGCCGGAAACAAGCCAAGAAGGGCGGCAGGAAAGGATAAATCTTCAGACAAAAAGGTCCAAACAAAAGGGGAAAGGGGAGCAAAGGGAAAACAGGCGGAAGTGGCTGTCAGGAGACTAAAAGCCAGGGGAGCCCAGCCTCTGATGAAGCAGGAGACACTCATTCCGATTAATGTCACCCTCCACTCCCACCAACCAGGTCTGACTGATATCACACACCACTCCCATCAGTGGCCCCGTCGCCCTTCCTGTACAAGCCGGAAGAATATTTTCATCAACTCTTTTGTAAATTCAGGTTTTTTTAGTAGCTCTAGAAACATCCTTTCTTAAAAAGGAAGTAAACCTGTCTCATCCCATTTTTAAAATGTAAATGCATTTTGTTTAGAAGTGAAATCATTTGCTGATTGTTTACTTTTTGGTACAGCCAGAAAATAGTGGGATATTGAATATGGGAGGCTTTGACTGTCTTGGGCATCAGCTTAAGATTCCCACAGATGAAGGGGTAGCTTTTACACACCGTAACGCAAAGCGTGCTAAGTGGCATTTGGAGCCAGCTGTGTGTTTAATGTCTTGAATGCTTTAAACGCTACCCATGCTGGTTTTGGTATGATTGTTTCCTATTGCAAACCACTCACTCGATCTTGGCTCTCCTGGTCAAGATTTTGTGCGCTCTGGAACATCTCTGGTCTTGGTAGTCCAGTTTTCCTAAGTAATTTTGCTAATGTGGTGTGCGTGCGCACGTTCGCAGTCATTTCAGCTGTGTCTGACCCTTTGCGACCCTACGGACTGAAGCCCAGCAGGCTCCTTTGTCCATGGGGATTCTTCAGGCACGAATACTGGAGTGGGTTGCCATGCCCAGCTCTAAGGCAATTTCCTGACCCAGGAGGCGTCTCTTACACCTGCAGCATTGGCAGACAGCTTCTTTCCCGTTAGCGCCACCTGGGAAGCCCACTGTGCTGTGAACCGTTGACAGTTTGGGTATGTAGTGTGTGTGATATTAAATTGAATCCGTGGGAGTTTTGATGTAACAGCGTATCAATATTTGAAGATGTTGGTACTGGATATCCTGTCAGGGAAACTTTGCCTCACATTTTAGGCTGGAAAGCCACTGGCATGACTGCTCAGAGAAGAACCACAGCTGCATGGCTTTTCTGGTTTCTTGGTACACACATTAAAAATTGGGTGCAAACTGACATGTCTGTGTGCTGCTCCTCAAAGCGACCAGTAAAATCTCATTTATGAAAAAAAGGCACAGAGGCGCTGGGGAGAGAGC
The DNA here is from genome assembly GCF_049115385.1 of Moschus berezovskii. Lineage (NCBI taxonomy): Eukaryota > Metazoa > Chordata > Mammalia > Artiodactyla > Moschidae > Moschus > Moschus berezovskii. The sequence continues at coordinate 996,782 of NC_142461.1, forward strand.
AGCAGGAGTCGCAGAGCCCCCAGAACCCTCTCCTCCTGCTCTGTCTGTCTCCCTGCCCCCTGCCCCGTCTCTCTCCTCTCTGGGGTGCCAGACTGCGCTGGGGAGAGGTCGGGGCTCTGCCCACAGGGGCACTGGGGCCCCTGGGGGGCTCAGTTCAGTGCCAGGGCCAACAAGATAAGGACCAGAAAGCCCCAGGGCTCTCCAAGGGATGCCTGGGGCCTCTGCCTGGGGAGCCCAGGGCCTGCTGACTGGCTGTGAGACAGGAGACCATGGACTCTCACGTCACTGAGGGCCTAGACTTTTGAGTTTGAGCCAGCTTCCTGATCCCCAGTTCCAAAGGCCCGGCAGCTCCCTGTCCCTCTGAAATGCCAGAGTGAGTAGGAGAGCGAGGTTGAAGCAGGTGGTTTCCCAGGGCAGAGCCTGTAGGGGTTACTTAGAGAACACTTCTGGGAGCCAGAACCACGTGGAAGGGCTTCCTGGAGGCGGTGGTCTACGAGGGGCCAGGAGGGAGGCTCTGAAGCTCAGGAAGCTGGCTGGTGCCAGGCGCTTTAGAAATCTTACCAGTTTCTTCCTCTGCGGAGTGGGGACAAGCACGGCCACCAGCTGGAGGATGTCAGGGGGATGTGTTACAAAACCCGGCTTCCCGGCCAGGCGTGCGCGTCAGTCCCTGGGTGCAGATGAAGCAAAGTGGCACCAGAGCGGCCAAGGGGCTGCCCCCGGCCCCGCAGCCAAGGCCGGACCGCGCTCTGTGCAGCGTTGGTAGAGCCTTCGCAACGGCTGACCCCCTGACTCTCACTGCCCCTTCTTTCCTTCCTGCATGTGGGGTAAGACTGGGCTGGGTGCCTTGGATCCATTGCTGGCCCTCTCTGGGCATGTCATCTGTGACAAACCAGGCCGGGGCTTTCTGAGGGGATCTGAGGAGTAGCAGCTCCCACAGTAGGGCTGCAGAGCCTGCCGGAGCGGGGAGGGGGAGCATGGAGGCTTTGAGCCCTGCCCTGCTCGGTCACCAGGCTTCTTAATCTGTTTTAAACATGACCTCCTGGGTTTCCAGGTTACCGCTCCAGCCCCCTCGTCTCCTGAATTTCTAGAAGTATACAAGCCCCCACTCCCCCAGCCTAGCCATTAGGGCCAGCCCCCAGCCCCAGGACTCTGGCTGCGCCAAAGCCAGCAGGCGCCAGGTGGCTCAGACCCCCGTCCTGGGAGGCTGCGGGGCTTGAAGGGAACCGCAGCTGGGTGGCTGGCGTCCAAAGGGCCTTAACAGTGTGAGGCCGCTGGGACCTGGTGTCTCTTGGGTCCTCCTGCCATCAGGCCTCTGTGCGGGGGTCAGGGCTGCTCTGATCAGGAGGCCAGACACAGGGCAGCGTTGCCTTTCCCAGGGCAGGAGCTGGGGGCACACGTGAGGCAACAGGAGAGGCTGAGGCTGGTGGCCCCGGCAGCCGGCAAGCGCCAACGGCACACGAGCTCCCCTGGCTTCCTCCTCCTTGGAGGCAGCAGACCGTACGGATTAACAGAGGATCTGAGTCCCGTAGGTGAGTCCCATGGATCCTCAATAGCAGGGCATATTGGACATGTTGCTTAAACTCCCTGAGACTAAATTTCCTTCCCTGCAAAGCAGAGGCAACCGTAGTGCTTGTCTCCTAGGTCTGATGCAAGGATAAAGGAGATGCCTGCCGTGCGCTGAGCACAGAGCCGGCCCCATGACCAGACCTCCCCTCCGAGCGCCCGTCCTGGGTGCTGGGCACATTGCCCACGGGGGCGCCTACAGACAAGGCGTTCGCGCATCCACCTTCCCCACAGGCCATGCTTCCCTATGCGGCAACGGGGAACAATGTCCGTTTCTCCCACTCACAGCCTGGCCCCTGGTAGATGCCCAAGAAATGCTTCTTGAATAATCGATGCTGAATGCTTCTGTCCACTGGTTTCTCCACTGGGGGTCTTAGCCAAAGATGTCTCACAGTAACATGGACGGTAAAAGCAGCAGCTTGGGGCTTCCCTAGTGGTCCAGTGGCTGAAACTGCGCTCCCAAAGCAGGGGGCCGGGGTTCCCTCCCGGGTCAGGGAACTAGAGCCCTTGTGCCACGGCTAGGAGTTCGCATGCCACAGCTAAAATCCTGCATGCCACATCAAGACCCGACACGGCCAAATACGTAAATGGCAAACAAATGAATAAACGCTACAATAGAAAAGAACCGCAGCTGGACAGGTCAGATGTGGATGGAGTGTCGGGTGACCGGAGAATCCGAGTCTCTGGTCCTGAGGTTGATTCTCTGTCCTTTAGGCCACGTTGCCCCACCTGGCTGTGTCTTTGAGGTTCTCTGGGGCTCCCTGTCTCCTTGTGCTCTGTGAGGCTGGCGGACCAAGTTTTCTGGAGGGCTGACATGTGGAGCCCTGCACTAGGGGTGCACTCTCAGGCATTCCTGCCCCGACTCCGCTCTCCAGGAATGATTCTCCAGCGCAGGGGAAGCCGGGAGAAAGCGCAGACCCAGGCTGTCTCACAGCGGGGTGTCAGCAGTAACCGGCTTGGCTGACCCTGAAAGATGTTGGATCTCTGCTTTCTTAGCTCAAGGAATATCCAGTATCAGAGATGATAGCCCTCAACTTTCTGCCTCTTCCTATTTGATCAGAAGTTTGGAGAAGATAAACGTGCTCATGGAGGAGAGTCAGAAAAACACAAAGCATGCACTTCTGCAGACAGTCCTCTCCCCGGTGCTTCTGTGGATCAAGCCAAACCCAACCATAACAATGCTGTGAATCACTTAGTTTAATATCCCACCCTTGCCCCACTTATTAATATTAAACTCCACGCAGGTGGGGGTATTTTCGTCAGTTCTCAGGGCCGGGAAGAATAAGCCTTCTCATCCTCAACGGCTTTAGTTTTACCTTCTGAGCAACATGATTCACAGAATTGATTGCATTTCCCTTTTTCCCTGGGCCACCAGGAACCTCACAGCTGAATCTACCCACCAGATAGGATGCCTCTCTCGGTCCTTCTCTTTCTTTCCGCACACTTTGATTTCATTTTGTCACTTAAAAGATACAGCACATCCAGGGTGCATTTTGTAAGCTGTCTCAGATCCTTCTTATCAGGATGTGGACCACGAACCCACGAAAGTAGACGTGCTGAACATTTGTGTGGAGTGGACGCTGGAGAAACAGCAGTGGAAGCGGTGCGGGGGGCAGACCGGGAAGGCTGCTGATGGGAGGGTCATGGGAACGGGTCCCGGGAGGGAGGGAGGGCGGCCTGGGGAAAACGATCCAGACGGGGTTGGGTTTTGAGTGAGGGAGGGGTCATCAGGGGCCTGGTTCAGGGTCTTGAATGCCAGGCGAAATCTCTGGGTTTTGAGGATCAGCTGTACCCCAGGCACTTTACAGACGTCATTGATAATGTCTGCATTTTTCCAGGTTTTGCAGATTAGGGGATGGAGCCTCAGAGAAGTTCTGAGAAGTGACAGAGCCCAGACTGGAACCCCAAACCACAGGGCCCCCAAACCACGGCTTCGCCCACCTTCCTTTCTCCTGGGCCGACAGGGAGCTGTGGGAGTCTTTTCAGAGAATGACATCTTCAGGTCCTTGTTTCAGATGGATCACTGCTGCCCACCGCGTGGGGTGCAGTCAGTCTGGAGCCGGGGGGCCAGGAGCGTGCTCAGGTCTCTGCAGAGAGTCGACAGAGGCCGGGACCAGGGCGGTCGTGGGGTGAAGGTGGGGACAGGCTTGGGAAGTGGAGCTGATGGGTCAGGCAGGGTGACTTTTCTTAAATTCTGAACACTACAATATTTATGCATGATCATTACATATTTAGAAATAATCTTCATTTAACTTGAAAAGGAGCAAGTGAAGTACCTTGCTTGTTTTCTTGGCCACGATTGTGGCTGTTCAGGTGGGGAAGGGAGAAGACCGAAGCAGCTGCCTGGGCCTCTGTCTCGCTCACCTGGGGTGGAGACAGGCCGTCTGCTCAGACGGTGAAAAAGCCAGTGCTCGGGAGGCTGCTGAGCGCTTGAGCAGCCACCTGTGGAGGCGGGGCTGGTTCGGCCTGACCACTGCACCCCCCACCAGGCCTGGACGCTGCCCAGCCCAACAGCCCATGTGGCATCATTAGCTCTGCTGACATCGCGACGTGGAGCCACGGATGTCCCAGAGCCCAGGAGAGAGCAGGTGACTCCTGAAGGTCCCTGGTGACCTGGGCTGGGGTTTTGGGCTCTGAGGGGACAGAGTGGACTGGACTGGGTGACTCATGGCCCTCACGACTTCCTGCCATTAGAGCCACTAGCTGCCAGCCCTCTGGCCCTGCCGGAATTGGTGGGTCTCCCGCCTTCTCACTGTGGCTGAGTCAGAGTCCCTGGGGCACCTCCCCCACCCACCTGGGGGTCCAGGATCCTACTCCGGGTGTCAGGGGCACAGAAAGGGATTGGAGGTAGCCTGGGAGATCCCAGACGGGTGATCCATATATAAGGACCTGGGAGGACTCAACTGGTGGCGAGAGCTCTGATTTCTAGAACAGCACCTGTATACAGAAAGCACCCAATAGATGTTTGTTTGTTTGTTTTCCAGTGAAGGGATGAATAAGGAAGGAAAACCCTGGAACCCTGGATCTTGGCTCACCCAACTGGAAGATGGAGGGGCTGGTCTGATGGTCTCCAGGGGCCTTTCCAGCTTGACAGCAAGGATTCTGGAGAGCAGAGGGGTTGTCCCCACGGGGCTCAGGAGAGCAGGCTTTGGAGAAAGGCCACAGGGTGGGGGTCTAGGAGCTAAGCTCTGCACATTCCCCAGCCCTCCTACCCTCTAAGGCTGTCCCTGTAAGCTCGGGCACAGACTTTGTGTGCGTGCATGTTGAGGGGCACCCCACCAGAGTGGGAGAGCCCGCAGCTGGTGTCAGCAACCGTGGCAACCCACTCTGACTGGCCACAAGGTCTGAGACTGGTGTGTTCCACACCCTGAAGGTGTCAAGACTCACGTGGGCCCAGGTAGCTTGTCCCTGTGGGGATCATATGACTTCCCCCAGGCAGCTTCCCAGATGGCTCAGTGGGTAAAGAATTCGCTTGCAATGCCAGAGACGAGGGTTCGATGCCAGGGTGGGGAAGATCCCCTGGGATGAGGGCATGGCAACCCACTCCAGTGTTCTTTCCTGGAGAATCTCATGGACAGAGGAGCCTGGTGGGCTACAGCCCACGGTTCACAGAGTCACAGCTGAAGTGACTGAGCAAGCAGCACCTGCCAGTTCATAAACACTCAGTGCTGGGATCTCAGTGAAGACCCAAGGGCCAGCTCTGACTTGCTAGTGCATTAGTTTTGCTTGAACCGAAGTGTTCTGTTTCTGAGAAGTATTGAATCTCAATGCACTGGTCAAAGCGGGCTTTCTCCTCCCCTCCACAGCTGCCATCCACCCCAACTGTTTCACACTTGGGAGCTCCACACGTGAGCTAGAACAGCACCTGCATACAGAAAGCACCCAATAGATGTTTGTTTGTTTCCCAGTGAAGGAATGAATAATGACACACACGTGCCATCTACCTGACGCCTGAAGGCTTTGGAGTTTGGGAGCCCAGAGCTCAAACACCCTACTTGGTAAACAGGGAGACTGTGCAGGTAGAATGGAATCCTGGGTGATCTGAGGTCGGAAGAGTCCTTGAGAGTCCAAAGGTCTCATTTTCAGATTTCTGCTCCAGTATCATTTCTTTAGAGAGGTCCTCCCCGATCAGACTACTCAAAGCAGCACCCCGTCCACTCTGCCTGGCACCCTGTTCTGTTCGTGCTCACCTCCCCCTGACAGCCCAGCCTCCAGCCCCCCAGTTTACTCCTGATGCTGTTCTCTGTGCCCGAGGACAGGGGCTTCGTTGGTCTTTTTCACTGATGAGTAATGCCTGGCACGTGTGAAGTGCCCCCCTCAGAATTGTTGAAGAACGGGGGAAATGAGGTCCTGGGCGTGAGCACCACCCCCAGACCTCTTCCCTGCCTCCGTTTCCCTGGGTTGTTCCGGGGACATCCTGGAGCCGTGCTGTTGTTCTGAGGTCGCCCAGCGGTCCCCAGGCCTCTGCCCCTGCCGGGCACCGTGTGTGAGGCAAACCCAGCTGTGTCCTGCCAGCCAGAGGGCAGAGAGCCCTGATGTCCTTCGGCTGGCCCACCGCCCCTCCTCCCAAATCTGACCAGTCAGCCTGAAATCCCAAGCTCAAACAGACCACAGCCTGGGTGTGCCCCTTCTGCGGGCTGTGGGCGGGGCAGGGGCCCGGGCGGGCCTTCGCATCTTACCTGTTCTGAGAACCAGAAGGAAAGGGGTGGGCAGGGAGGCCGAGAGCAGGAAACGCTCCTTATTTTTCCACCAAAAGAGACTTTATTTATTTTTTTCAAAAGTAAAAATATTTGCTCACAGAATCCGCACACACAGCGCACAAGCATGAGGAAGAGGGTGACAAGGACGCACTTTCCTCTCCCAAGGAGCTGGCCCACACACGGGTCTGCCTGGAGTCAGAAGGCACGGGCTCAGGTCCCACACTGACCACTGTCCAGCTGCAGATCTTGAGCGGGACTTTAACTTCTTGGTGCCTCGGTTTATTCACCCATAAAACGGGGACATTCATGTTCGTCGCAGCCTCTCTGCCCACTCTCTGCTATTCCCTCTTCTTTCCTCCGGCTCTGGGACCATGTCTGCTCAGGACACCACGACCTGACCTTCCCCTGCGCTGCCCATCACCCGTAAAAGGCACACCCTGCACACCCAGGCGCAGTCTGTTTGAACTTGGGATGCAGGCTTAATCGGAACCTGTCATCTAGTGTTGTGAGGATTAGATAAGTGGATCCATGGAAGGGCCTAGAAGAGTGCCTGGCGCATGGGACGGCTGTGGATGCATTGGCTAGCATCTCGCATCAGGGGACACCAGCAGTGTCGCCACCACCCCATGGTCGTCACTGCCGTCAGCACCATCGTTATCAGCACCTTGGCAGACAGCTCCTTATGCACCAACATGCTTTCCTCCTTCTCACCCACCCACCCACCCATCCTTCCACCCACCCTCCCACCCATCCGTCCATCCACCCACCCACCCACCCACCCGTCCGTCCACCCACCCACCCACCCGTCCGTCCACCCTCCCACCCACCCGTCCATCCACCCACCCATCCGTCCACCCTCCCACCCACCCGTCCATCCACCCACCCACCCGTCCATCCACCCATCCACCCGTCCACCCTCCCACCCATCCACCCGTCCACCCACCCACCCGTCCACCCTCCCACCCACCCAACCATCCACCCACCCATCCGTCCACCCTCCCACCCACCCGTCCATCCACCCATCCACCCGTCCACCCTCCCACCCGTCCACCCACCCACCCAACCATCCGTCCACCCACCCGTCCACCCACCCACCCACCCACCCGTCCACCCTCCCACCCACCCGTCCATCCTCCCACCCATCCACCCATCCACCCACCCACCCAACCATCCATCCACCCACCCTTCCACCCACCCATCCTTCTCTAATGAGAATATCCCCACGTACTCTTCAGGAACCTGCTTTTCACACTCCACACTGCATTACAGATAAAATGGCTCAGATCTTGGTTGATGCTCAAGGGTGCAGGTGAGGGTAACAAAACCATCATGTACCCCTGAAGTACTGCTTTGCAGGTTCCGTGAGGGCAAACCTAGACTCTGTCTGAGTGCCTTTGGATGGGAAGAACTTTGCAGATCCAGAGAATCTGCAATCAGATATGAAGTTTTCCTGGTGGTCCAGGGGTTAAGCCTCTGCAATCCCAATGCAGGGGGCCTGGGTCCGATCCCTGGTCAGGAAACTAGATTCTGCATGCCACCGCTAAGATCCTGTACACGGCGACTAAGAATCAGCGCAGCCCGAAGAAGAGGGGAATATCTGCAGTCAGGCATGCCGGCAGTAAGGAGGATCATTCCAGGGAGATCCTGGAAATCAAATAAACGTTTGTGCCCGTCTCCCTAATCCGGCTGTGTTTCTGGAGGCGGGGACTGTGTCCCCCTCCTTCCCCGTCAGAATGGCAGCTCCCCGGGCAAGGCATTTCTCCTCTCTCAGGCTCTCTGCTCCTCAGCCTCCCACCCTGGACCTGTGGATGTGGGATGTCCACCCTCTGCACTGACTTCCTGGAGTGAGAGGACCTGTGGCTTTGAAGGCGAACCTGTAATTCCTGGGGCAGCTTCCTCCTTATCAGTGTCCCCGCCCCCGCCAAAGCCCAGCACGGAGGAAGAGTGTCCTTTGAAATCAGTGGTCCCCACTCAGGACTCTAGTGGATGTCTCACGTCTGACAGATCCAACCCCGAATGGCTGATCCGCCGGCCCAGCCTGCCCATCCCTAGCCCTCTCCATCTCTCTGACAACAACTGTAGCCCCTTAGTTGCTGGGACCCAAACCACTCCATTTACCCTTGACCCCCCTCTCTCTCTCACACCACCGCCAACCCATCAGCAACCTCAGCTCCATCTTCCAAATACGTTCAAAATTCAGCCACTTCTCACCACCTTCAGAGGTACCGCCAGGACCAAGCCGTCACCAGCTCCTTCCCGGATAACGCGGAAGCATCGCTACTGCCTGACGTCGCCCACGCTTTGCTTGCATGCCTTCGCTCGTCCGAGGACACAAATGCCATCGAGCAGGGACGGTGGCCTGCTTTGTTCACAGCTGTGCCGCCATTGCCTCCAGGGGTGCCTAGAGGGTAGGTGCTCCACGGATGTTCGTCTAGCGAACAAAGGAAATTCCACCAACGCTGACAACAGGTGGAAGCCAGTGCTTGCTGGAGCTGGAAGTGGGGATTTTCAGAAAAGTAAAGCCTCCCCATCCCACCGCTCTGAGCCCCTTTTCAAGTGTTCCCCCCACAGGCTGGCCGAGGAAGCCGACCTGGGGCGGCTCCCACCATCTCTGGAGTCGGGGCAAAGGCATCAGCTCACCTCTGAGGATGGTACAGTGTGTTGAGTCAGTGGATCTGGCCATGGCTCTAGAGCTGACCTGATCTGCAGCCATGGTTCTCTTCCTATGAAATGAGGAGACCAGTAATAGTTGCCAGCATTTCTCCCAGTGAATACTAGGCCCTAGGCACTGCGCTAACTCTCCTGCACTTAGCTCAGGTCATCCTCACATCAGTCCAATGGAACAGGTACTATGGCTACAACTATCACCCTACCCGTGAAGAAATGGAGCCGTAAAGACGTTGACGAACCTGCCAAGATCATAGGTTGTTAAGTGGCAGAGCTGGGATTTGAACCCAGATAGTCTGATCACTCAGTGCTTTTGTGTGCTGATTTCTTAACGTGTTACTGGCCAGAGACGTATTCATAGGTCTTTCGTTACCCCAAAGTTATTAACTGGAGATGTTTCAGTATTTACCCACATAACAGATCACTGGCCACAGGCCCTGAGGTGAAGTGCAGTGTTAGTCCCTCAGTTGTGTCCATTTCTTTGTGACCCCGTGGACTGTAGCCCGCCAGGCTCCTCTGTCCATGGGATTTTCCAGGAAAGAATACTGGAGTTGGTTGCCCTTTCCTTCTCCAGGGGATCTTCCTAACCCAGGGATTGAACCTGGGTCTCCTTCACTGCAGGTGGATTCTTTACCATCGGAGCCACCAGGGAAGCCCACGGGCAGTAGTTTCTGTAAAAATCCCCCTGTCAATGAAGTGCTAACCTACGAGATAAGATCTGCAGCCCACTCAGGCAGCACAGGGCCCTCAGAAACCACTGCCATCATCGAGTCATTGCCGTGTAGACTCAGTCGCCAAGAGTCTGAGGATGGAAGCTAAGCTAGAGCCAGGGGGCGGGGGCTGCTGGGGGTTGTCTTCTGCTGGCAGCTGAGCTCTGCTCCGCCGGGGGCCTCAGCTGAAGTCCCCCTTCCCCATTCCCCACGGAGGCTTTCGGTACCTCCTCCCTGAGCCTCTTGGATTGACAGGCCAAGAGGGATGGCATGGGGCCAGGAGGTGGGGACCGGGCTCTGGCAGGCTCTTCAGGTCAGAGGATGAAATTAAAAGGGAGGAGGAAAGTGCCAGCCTGTCAGAACTCACACCCCTTCCTGGCAACGAGGTGCCTGGGCGCGGAGCCGGGGAGCAGGGCGCACAGAGGTCGGACGCCGGTGGGTCGGGATGGCCCCGCGCAGGGCCGTGCGGCTGTCCCTGAAGAAGCCCAGCTATGCCGTGTGTGCTGTGGGGGTTGAGACACACCTGGACGTTCACAGGTGAGAGCCAAGGAGCGCCCAGCTGACTGGCAGAGGGCTGGGCGGGGCTGGGGCACCTGCAGCAGCGGGGTGGGCCCCCGGAGGCTGAATCGGGCGCCGTGGAGGATGCTGACAAGGGGCTGTTGTGGCAGCAGAGCCGGCGGCGTTGCTGCAGCACTGGGAAAGGGTGCAGGTCCCTGCTGGGGCCCCGGCTCCGGCTCCGGCCCCGCGGTCCCGTCTCTGGCCTCGAGCCCTGAGGGGAGGGTTCCAGCTCTGAGCCCTGGGGCCGCACTCTGGGGTCTAATGTCCCAGCGGAATGTGTGCAGAGCATCAGAACAAACTATTGCTGATTCTGCCCTCCATTTCTTGCCGATGGCCCCTCTCTCTGAGGCGGAGGGGCAGCGAGTGGCAGCTTGGTCGTCGGAGGCCAGCCCGGACGACTGGGATGAGAAGGGACGAGCTGGGGAAGGCATGAACGTGTTAGCGAAGGAAAAGGACTGAGAAGAGGCCCGGGGCCTGTGTTTCAGTGTGCTCATGAAGGGAAGGCACTCAGATGAGCCTGGGGCTGGTGTCTGCACGAGGGTGACGGGGATGAGTCTGGGGGCAGGGCCCGGGCCTCGGCAAAGGGTGAGTTTCCCCGCACAGCCACTGAGGGAGCTGGACTTGGGGTCTCTGGGGGCCTTTCCAGCTTCAACACGACTGTAGTCCTACTAGGCCAGACGCACCCAGAGCCCCTGTCGGCGGGGAGGGGGCAGTCAAGGCGAGGAGGGTCTGCCCCCCAGAGCAGGGGGGAGCTGGGGTCTGGCACAAGCTGGGATCTGAGCTGGCCCGGCTTCACCTGGCCTCAGGGAGGCTCCCCCGCCCCTGGGGCCCCTCCTGCTGCCCCTGCCCTGGTTCTGGGGCAGGGACCTCAGGGGCGCAGGGAGCCAGGGGCCCCGGGGGCCAGGCCTCAGCTCCCAGTTGTTCTGGGGGCCCTGGCCTGGGGCTGGTTCTCTTGCATCTGGGTGGCCAGCAGAGATCCTGTTTTCTCCTGCCCTTTTAACACAGTGTTGCCAGACTTAGCAAATGAAAATGCAGGACTCCCAGTCTACATTTCAGGTTTAAAAAATTACTATTTTTTAGTGTATTGTGTGGGACATACTTGTATTTTCAAAAGTAACTGACATTCAGATTTAGCTTGGCATCCCATACTTTATCCGGCGACTCTGCTTTACCATCAAGAGTGGGAACAGGGTCTCTAGCGAGCCCTGTCTTCCTATTCCACACCCCTGCCCTCCTCCCAGGGGATGGCTGCTTCTAGAAGGTAACTGCAGAACCTCAGGCCCTTCTGAGGCCAGAAGCCTCTGACTGGGAGCCAGGAGGTGGGAGTCCGGTTCTGCTTCCTCCGTATCTGACCTGCTGTCTGGCGTGTGCCAAGCCGCCAGCCCTCTCTGGGCCCTGGCAGGATGAGCTGAGTCCCCTGCTCAGCTCAGGCCGGCAGTAAAACACCCACACTTGACCTGGACAGGCTCAGTTTCTCATTGCAGCTCCGCTGGCTGGGGGGCCCTGGGCAAGCTGCCACGCTGCTCTGAGCCTCAGTCTTCTCATCTGACAAATGGGGGAATCAAGATCACTGATGGTAATGGGTCGTGGGTGCGTCTGCTCAGTCCTGTCCTTCTCTTTGTGGCCCCGTGGACCGTAGCCCGCCAGACTCCTCTGTCCATGAGGTTTCCCAGCAAGAACACTGGAGCGGGTTGCTTTTTGCTGCTCCAGGGGATCTTCCCGACCCAGGGATGGAATCCTGGCCTCTTGCATCTCCTGTTTTGGCAGAGGGATTCTGTACCACTGTGCCACCTGGGAAGCGCTGTTAGTGGGTTGGGGGAGGGCAATAAATGTGAGCCTGCCTGTGTGGGTCCCCTTGCCCTGTGGGAGGGGGCCGTGCCACAGCTCTGACGGCTCTGTGAGTCCGCTTTCCTCCCATCATGTCTCAGAGGGTGGAGGAGCAGAAGGCAGAGGGGCTATGTGGTGGGTACATGGGGCAATGCGCCTATAAACCTCCTTCGGGGTCACCAAGCCCCTCGGCATCCCCAGGGTGGGCTGCGGCCCCGCCGCAGGTGCAGGGAAGCTGCCTGGTGGTCCAACTCTGTGGGCAGGGACTGCTCTGGGGTTCTGGTGAGCAGCCTGGGGTACCCGTGCCCAGGGTCCTTCAGGAGGCTTCACCCTGGATGTTGATGGGGACTAGCATCATAGCCGTGAGGGTCTCTGGAAAACAGAAGTGAGTTCTGCAACAAGTTGGTTTGAAAGTAGACCTTGAGAAGAACTTCTGGCCTCTGAGGTCTCTGATAGGTGGGAACCGGCAACGTGGAGTTGTCAAGCCAGGTGGAGGGAGGGGGCATGGCTTGTCCCCCTCGGAAGGTTTGAAGAGGCGCCTGGGACTTCCTGGCGGTCCAGTGATTAAGACTTCCAGCACCGGGGATGTGGGTTTGATCCCCGGTCCAGGAATGGACATCCCACACAGGCAGGAGAAGGGGTTCTGAAGCCCACTCTGGGCCCGGGCTGGCTAGACGAAGGGGCTGTAGCTGGTGAACTCGGGGCTCTCCCACCCCCGCTGTGGGTGCCCCACCCCAGCAGAGGCTGAGCAAGGGGCCTCTGATTGGCCGTGCTGGTAGAAGGGGGATGCCCCCCGAAGAGGGGAGTGCCGGTCACCTGGGCTGAGGTCCCAGCCCTCAGGAGCCGCTGGAGACGGGCGTGTGGGGTGACGTCATGGGAAGTGATTAACTCCCCCGTGTGCACGCCAGACTGGTTATTTGGGGAAACACCTGTTTTGGGATAATAGTGTGCCCTGGGGTGCCCCAGGCTGAGGAGCCCTAGAAATGCCCTGACTTGGCATGTGCTGAGGACCCTGCCCTCTCAACCGGTGGGCTGGCGATCTCCTGCGTCTGGCCAGACAGCCTGGACCATCTGTTTTCCTTGCCTGGAGGCAGTCCCCAGAGGATGTCTGCCCAAAAAGGAGGAAGTGTGGTGTGGGGAATGCGTTAGTGATCCGGGCCGGTGCTCCTTGTCTGCCTGGAGACCACGATCAGAGCCCTGGGCTGGAGACCACGTGAACATTTGTCCCTGGGTATGAAGGGGAAGCCTGGCCCAATGAGGCTGGGGATGGTCTCCTGGAATTTTTTCTAAGCCTCCCTGAGCCCGCACAAGCCTCAAAGCCAGATAGACTCCTAGACACGAGATGACTGGAATTGCGGGAGCCCGGGGCAGTGTGTGTGGGGGGGTGTCTCTCCAGGGCCTGTCAGGTGAGCCGGAGAAAAGACCCAAACCGCTTGTTTCTCTGGGGTTCCCTGCATTTCAAGAACCCGACGTGCCAAAACGGAGTTGTAAAACTTGTGGTCTGTGTATTTCTGAAGTTCACACGAGTAAATTAATGCTTTTAACTGGCACAGAAGAACAATGGAGCGTAATTGTGCTCCTTGTGGGGTAATTACAGGCCTGGTGCCTGACGCTAGCTCACGATGACCGACAGGCTCCTGGTGCCGGGCGAGGACCGGGGTTTAAGCTCGAGGGAGAAGCCCTGCTCCTTGTTCCGTCCTGCAACTGTGTCCATCCCTTTATGGGAAGTGATGTTAGTGTTCAGATTGGAGGGTTCTTGGAGGGTATGAGGCAGGGGTCCTCCACAAGCTCCATGGAGCCAGCAGCGGCCACACCCAATCTGGATGTGAAATGCTGAACTGTGACTTCTTGAAACGTGCAATCCTGGCTCAGAGAGGGCACCGGCGGTCAGCCACCCCCTGAGTCTCCAGCTGCCCCGGCCCCCTCGCCACCCCCCGTCCTGGGACAGACCTTGTCGGTCTCTCTTCCCCGCCCTCCGCCCCGCAGCCCCGGCCCGGCATCTCCGCCCCCACCCCGTTTCTCCTCCCCGCTGTTTGGTCTTGGAACCTCTCCTCGGCTCTGACCATCTTCTCTTCCGTCTCCTGCTCCCATTACTTCCAACTCCACCTCTCTCTCCTCCCCCCAAGTTCCCACCTTCCTCTCTCCTTGGGCGGGCAGGGCCTGGCAATGGACCCTGAGAAAAGACTGCAGAGGCAGGGGAAGGGCGGTGGTGGCTCACCCTGATGGAGGCGCCTGCTCGACCCCAGGCGCTCCCCCTCTGACGGGCGGTCCTCTGCTTTGCTCCGTCCAGAGGCGCTTTGTTTCCCTTTGCTGTGGTTTCTAAGTGGCTGTTCAGCTCCGCCAAGTGGTCCTGACGCTCAAAGTTGTGTGGGGTGTAGGGTGTTGGGCTGGGAGGGACTGGCAAGGCCACACCCAGCCGAGGCCTCCTCAGCCCCCTGGGAGCCCAGGAGGAGCCTCAGCTGTGGGCTGGGAGTGGTGGTGAGGATTCCCAAACGCCACCACCAGGGGCCAGGGTTGGGGGGCTGGGGCCTGCCGGAACCTGGCAGGGGCAGACCTGTGCTGAGTCTGCAGCGCACCCGAACCCAGAGCAGAGAACCCCACCGCCCTGCGTCTGAGCCCAAGGCCACCTGAAGCCCTGCCAAGTGCTCCTCCAACGCACCTTCCCAACCACGTGAGGACCCCTCCGGCCCCCACCTGGGTCCCATCACTGTGCTGGGAGGGTGGGCAAAGGGAAGATCAGGAATTCCCCAGGAGGAGCCTGCCGAGGCTGTGGTCTGTGCCAGGCTGACAGGTGTCGGGGGGGAGGCTGGGGCTTCAGACGAGGAAGAAGGCTGGACCCCGTGTTGACTGGGCCCCGAGGAGGAGGTCCCATCGCTGGGGCTGCCCGGTGACCACGGAGCACCGGAGGGCTATGACCCGTTGTGGTCCTGCGGGCTGTGTGACCTCGGGCCAGTTACTCAGCCTCTCTGCGCCTCTGTCCTCCCATGCTAGAAGGGGATGATGCCGCCTGTGAATTTGGCCCCCTTTTCACAGATGAGAAGCAGCATGGTCTGAGGAGCACAGCTGTGCAGTTCCTCTGTAGCAGATGGGGAGACAGTCTGAGAGGGGAGGGGTGAGCCGTGACTCTGACTTTCCATTCAGGGCTTGTCTCTGAGACGTCCTGGCCCCCAGCCCCTGTTGGCCTCTGCTGGTATGAAAGCTGCCCCCCGCCATCTCCAACCTCCATCCCTGGGCTGGCAGGGGTTCCAGAGGAGGAAGGCCTGGCCCAGGCCCTCCGTGCAGGCTCTCTGGGTACGGCCTCAGCTGAGCAATGCCAGGCATCAGGTTTCTTTGGAAAGGAAAAAAACAGGGGCAGGATACAGCTGCCCCTGGGGTGGTTCTGCATGTAGGGGGCGATCCCAGCCTGTGACGGGGGGTCCGCAGGCCTCATCACTGCCCCCCCCAACTGTGTCAGCCACAGCCAGCACCTGGGCAGGACCAAAGAGAAACCCACGCGGGGCTCTGAGCCGTCTGTGGCCTTTACCCCACTGCGGTCCCTTAGACGTTTCGAGACAGCTGCTCCTTGTCCAGCTCTGTGCTGGGCTGAGGCTCTTGGAGACGAGATAATCTATGCCCAACCCCGAGGGTCTCCCACCTTAGTCTGGGGGCTAAGAGGGCCTTCAGGATTGGACATTCACCGCTGAATCGCTCACCTGGTTTCTGGCCCGGTCGGAGAGAGAAGGGAGGGGCCGGGCCCCTCCTCCCTGGGTCTGCCTTCTGCCCAGGCCCCTGGTGACAATGGCATGATGCTGGCACGGTCTTCAGCCACAGTGCAGACGGCACTCTCTCAGCCAAGTCTCACAGCGAGCTTATGGGTGACGACTCCTAAGATCCCCGTTTTGCGGACAAAGACGGAAACAGTGAGGTCAAGGGGCTTGCCCAGAGTCACACAGCCCGCCCGATACTGGGGAACCCTCGATGTGCCTGGGTCTCCGCGGGGGCGGTGGGCTCGGGGCCAGACCCAAGTGAAGTCAGATCTCAGGTCCTGCCCCGTGTGTGGCCTCCCTGTGACTTTCACGTCACCTGTAAAATGAAAAGCCTGGTAACTGCCCTGCTCAGCAGGCAGGGGCCTCGGGGATGGAATCAGAACAGAGCAAAAGCACGTTGGAGACCGTGCTGTCCCTGCCCTGGGCGGGTCCCGTGAGGGCAGGCCAGGGTGATTCATCTCTGGTTTCCTGTGCCCAGGGTGGCCCCTGCCACAGCGGGTGCTCAGGAAATTCGTGTTGAGGCGGAGCAGCCGGCAGCAGCGACAGGGCTTGTGAGCTCCTGGGGGAGCTGTGTCCTTTAGGGCTGGCCACCTCCAGGGACTGTTGGCCATAGCAGTTCTCGGCCCCCAGCAGAAGGGACCCCAGAGCTGGCCGAGCCAGAGAGGACTTGTCGGGTCAAGTCCAGGACACCTGGAGGGTGGCCCTTCCCAGGCAGGCAGGTGGCTGATCAGGTGTGAAGGGGAAGCCACAGGCTTGGCCAGTCTGTTCTGCCCAAGGGCTGCCTACCGGCTTGCTCCTCCACCTTTCCATCCAGTCACATCAACCCCCCTTCCGCCCTTGCCTTTCCCCAGCAGGGTGTGTTGGTCAAGGCTCCAGGACACCCTGGTTCTCCGTCTCCAGCCCATGCCCTTTCCCCCAGCTGGAGGCTGGGTCTGCAGCACTCTGCCCTCCCTGCCAGACCCTCGGCTGGGCAGAGGGGCCCATTGACCCCTGGGATCATCCCCAGGGGCTGGTGTGGTCCAAGCAGGGAGGGTGGATGGCATGGGAGAGGCCCCATGACTGCCCTGCTTCTCCTCTCCCCAGGGACCAGGTGGTCAGTTTCTGAGTAGCTGAGATGAAGTGTGGCCTGTGGTGCCCAGGGAGGAGGAAGCTTCTAGGTGCAGGTTGCAGCCAAGCAAAAGGAAAGACTTCCTAATTTCTTTCTCTGAGCTGTCAAAGCACCAAAGGATGTGAGGTAGTGAGCTGCCTGCCACCGGAAGTGTTTGAGCACAGAGTTCTGCAGTGGGCAGTGAGCTGGCCAGGATGACCTCTGGGACCCTTCTCTGACCCAAGGCTTGTGAAGATACTCCAGAGTCTCGTCTTAAGGGTAGGAAGGGGCTGGAAGGTCATGCCATCCTGCTGGTCGGCACTGACTTCACCCCTGCAAAGCTGGGGTTCATGGATGGGGAGGAGGGCACATGGCCTTCCTGCCTCAGTGCCCCACGTCCTGCCAGCTCCCAGGGGGTCTTATAAAAGAGCTTGTGTGGCAAGGTTTCAGCATTTTACTTCTTCCTTCCCACATCTTCTCTGGCTATCTCCTTCCTCTGGTCCCTGCCAGGAACACGCTCAGAGCACGCACATGCCTTTTAATGTCGCCTGGGACGGTGCAAGAGAGAAGTCAAGCCTGCTGCCCTGTCCATTCTTTGCCAGCTGTGTGACCCTAGGAAGGGTACTCAGCCTCTCTGAAAAGATTTCCTCAACTGTGAAACGAGGACAGCAGCACACACCTAAGAGGGTTGTTGTCAAGCGTAGATAAGATCACAGGTGTCAGAAGCTGAGTGTGCCTGGAACATACCGTGTCAGGCAGTGCCGACCAGCAGTGCCTGCTCAGTCACGTCTGACTCTTTGCCACCCCATGAACTGTATCCCAACAGTCTCCTCCATCCGTGGGATTTTCTGGGCAAGAATATTGTAGTTAGTTGCCATTTCCTCCTCCAGGGGATCCTCCTGACCCAGGGATTGAGCCCACGTCTCTCGCATCTCCTGCATTGGCAGGAGTGTTCTTTACCACTGCTCCACCTGGGAAGTCCTCTGGCACGTATTAGGTGCTTGAAAACGCCTCCCTGGTATTACCCTACCCAATGTCACCTGTGACACGTGCTGTCCTTGTACCTGGCCAGGTGGGTGGGCACATGCGTAGTTAAAGCAAGTGAGCCAGGCTGGGGACGACCTGCTGCTTTGGCCCCCTTCCCCGTTCTCTGTGCCTCCCTTTCTGAGATTCTCTAAGAGCTGACTCCGTTCTCCCTGCAGCCTCTTGATTAACCTGGTGAATCAGGCCCTGCTCTGGGCCCGGGAGAGGATGAGTCAGGGCGCTGTTCTGGGTAACACAGACCGTGGAGCGGCCGCAAGGAGGGTCTGGACCGGGGCTGCGGGGCACAGAGGAAGGGGACACGGTCTGGCCCGACTGGGCTGGGCTGCTGGGGGCTCCGGGAAGAGCGATAGTAACAGCAGTGATGGCACAGCGCCTGCTGTATGCCAAGCACTTTAGTATATCGCTCTTTTTTAAAATGCGTATTTCTTGGTCACACCACAAGGCATGTGGGATCTTAGTTTTCCGACCAGGGATTGAACCCATGCTCCCTGCCTTGGAAGGTCAGACTGGACCGCCAGGGAAGTCCCATGCCAAGGGCTTTAAATGCAGCGTCTAATGAAATCTGCCCAGCAGCCCTGGGAAGTAGCTCTTTGGATTATATCCATTTTACAGAGGAGGAAAATCGAGGCTCAGAGCAGCTGAGCGACCGAATCCCAGGCCATACGCCCCACACAGCCCACAGTCTACTCCACGGAAGGGGTGGTATTTGGAGGAGCTCAATTGGTAAGGAATCCACCTGCAATGCGGGAGACCTGGGTTTGATCCCTGGAGAAGGGAAAGGCTACCCACTCCAGTAGTCTGCTCTGGAGAATCCCATGTAGTCCATGGGGTCGCTAAGAGTTGGACACGACTGAGCCACTTTCATTTCGTTTCATTTCGAAGAGTGCAGAAGGCTGCCTCTCCCATCGCCACCCCAGCTGTGAGCTGAAGGGACACCTCACCGTCTCCTCAGCCTGGCGGTGGCGAGGACGGCAGAGCTAACGACAGTGATGACGCCCGGGAGACTGGGCGCCTCCGGTACAGTAATGACGAGTCCCTTTCGTTTAATAAAGGGGTACGTTCAAATCCACGTCCTCACTTGACTCTGGGTCTGCAGACACGCCAGAGCTGCATGCTGGGGTTTGGTCCGGTCTGGGGGCTGCACCGTGAGACGGGACCACACAGCCAGAGCTTGCGGGGGAGAGGGTGGCGGGGTGGTTCTGGATCGTGGATCGAGGGAGCCGCAGAGCAGCTCAGGAGCCGCGGAGACAAGTCCCACTTTGGGGGGCCTGCGGCTCACCAATGCCGCCGCCAGCCTGTTCCACCCTCAGAGCAGCCCTTAATGCTTGGCTCCACCCACAGACCCAGGAGTCTGAGGGGAGGAAAGGCTCTGAGAGCCCGTCCTGGAGGCCTGGGACAGGGGAGGAGGGGGCGCACCAAGGGAATGAGAGTCTGGACAGCCAGGGGCCGGCCTGGCACAGCCTGTAGATGCGTGAGACAGAGGCCCTCCCCGGAGGGCTGCAAACACAGACACACATGTTCACACGCACACACACGCACGCACAAAACAACAAAAACCCCTCTTTCTGAGCCAACCGCAGACACCTGCCTTTTTCTCCCTGAGCGGCAGCGCTAGGGAAGCAACCTGGATGGGGTGACGGGCATGGATAGGGAGTGGGGCCTGAGCAGGCGCCTCCCAGAGAGCAGGGAGACCTGCCCGGCCTCCACCCTGCCCGTCAGGTGCCTCCTGCAGGAATCCTCCTCTCCCCAGCGTCCATCCTTGTAGCGGCTCCCCTGGCCCCTGGAGGGAGAAAGAAGCTGAGACCAGGATGCCAGCACCTGGAGAGGGGTGAGCTAGACGTGAGCTGCGGAGGAAGGCTGGAGGTAGATCCAGACTGCAGGACACCAGGCTGGGCTCGGGAGGCCCTGACAGCCCCCCTTCTTACGTTATCATTAAAGATTTTATTGGAGTAGAGCTGATCTCAGGTGCTGCTAGTGATAAAGAACCTGCCCGCCAGTGCAGGAGGCCTACGAGACTCGGGTTCGATCCCTGGGTCGGGACGGTCTCCTGGAGAAGGGAACGGCAGCCCACTCCAGTTGTCTCAGCTGGAAAATCCCATGGACAGAGGAGCCTCGCGGGCTACAGTCTGTGGGGCCGCAGAGAGTCGGACACGACTGAAGCGACTTGGCACGCGCGAGTCGATTCACGAGCTGCGTCAGTTTCAGGCGTACAGCGAGGTGGATCAGTCACACACATACACACGTCCACTCTTTTTAGGTTCTGTTCCCCTACAGGCCATTACAGAGTATTAAGTAGAGTTCCCTGTGCTATACAGTAGGTCCTTATTAGTTATCTATTTTATATATTTGCTGTTGTTGAGTTGCTAAGTGGTGTCCAACACTTTGCGACCCCGTGGACTGTAGCCTGTGGGGCTCCTCTGTCCATGGGATTCTCCAGGCAAGAATCCTGGAGTGGGCTGCCATTTCCTTCTCCAGCGTATCTTTCTGACCCAGGGATTTAATTTGAGTATCCTGCATTGGTAGATGGATTCTGAGCTGCCAGGAGAGCCCATTTTATATATCAGTTCAGTTCAGTTCAGTTCAGTCGCTCAGTCGTGTCAGACTCTTTGCGACCCCATGAATCATAGCACGCCAGGCCTCCCTGTCCATCACCAACTCCCGGAGTTCACTCAAACTCATGTCCACAGAGTCGGTGATGTCATCCAGCCATCTCATTCTCTGTCGTCCCTGTCTCTTCCCGCCCCCAATCCCTCCCAGCCTCAGACTCTTTTCCAGTGAGTCAACTCGTCGCATGAGGTGGCCAAAGTATTGCAGTTTCAGCTTTAGCATCAGTCCTTCCAATGAACACCCAGGACTGATCTCCTTTAGAATGGACTGGTTGGATCTCCTTGCGGTACAAGGGACTCTCAAGAGTCTTCTCCAGCACCACAGTTCAAAAGCATCAATTCTTGGGCGATCAGCTTTCTTCACAGTCCAACTCTCACATCCATACACGACCACGGGAAGAACCATAGCCTTGACCAGACGGACCTTGGTTGGCATATATAGTAGTGTTTGTATCCCAGTCTTCCAGTTTACCCCTTCCTGCCCCTTCTTACACTATTATTGTTATTATTATGTTCTACCAAGATTCCAAATAAAGGGTTGTGTGCCCAGGGCTACAACTTGGAAATGTCAACTTTTGCCCAAAGCTGGGGATTGGCTCCAAGGAACCTTGGTTCCCTTGAAAGGGCTGCGTCAGTGGTGACAGTCCCCAGGCTCTCCACGGAGCTGGAAACCCACCTGCAGCCAGCTAGACACACTGGGCTCCTGCTGTCTTGCTCTTAGGGTGTGTGAGCAGCGGCCCTGGGGGTGGGTTGATTGAATTCAAATTCATGCTCAACCAACCTGCCAGCTGGGCAGTCGAGGGAAAGCCCTTCTGTCACTGAACCACACCTGGGCCCGCTCACGGGCGCACAGTAAACCCGTCTTCTGACACTGGGCTGTGGCGAAGGAAAGGGCAGTGTTAACTGCAGGCACCAAGCAAGGAGTCCAGGACGCTGGTGCGTCAAAGACCTGAACTCCTGGATAGCTCTGAGGGAGAGGTTTTTAAAGCCAGGGTGATGGAGAGGGGTGCTGGGGGTGTTTTTCCCTAGTACTGTTTGGTTGGAGTCTACTTGATTTACAATGTGCTAGCTTCTGCTGTGCAGCAAAGTGATTCAGTTATATATGAACAGATTCCTTTTTATATTCTTTTCCATTATGGTTTATCATAGTGTTTTTAAATTGATTGATTGATTGATTTGGCTGCCTCGGGTCTCAGCGGCATTGCCTCATGCAGGATCCTCCCATCAGGCACGTGGACTCTCCAGCTGTGGTGCTCAGGGCTAGTTGCTCTGCATGTGGGATCTTAGTTCCCTGACGGGGGGTCAAACCCGAGACCCCTGCATTGCAAGGTGGGTTCTTAATGTCTGGACCACTGGGGATGTCCTTATCGCAGGATACTGAAGGTGGTTCCCTGTGCTATCCAGTGAGACCTCGCTGTTGGTCTGTTCTATCTGCAGCAGCTTGTCTGCTGACCCAGCCTCCCACGCGAGCCCTCCCCGGCCCCTCCCCGCGGGCAGCCTGTCCTCCGTGGCTGTGACTCTGCTTCTGCTCCGTAGGCAGGCTCACTTGCGTCACACTTTCGAGTCCGCGTGAGTGCCGTCATCTGGTGTGTGTCTCTCTTTCTGACTCACTTCACGCGGTGCGATCGTCTCTAGCTTTACCCCGTTGCTGCAGAAGGCTCGTCTCACTCTTTTTGTGGCTGCGTGTGCTCAGTGGCTCGGTCGTGTCCGACTCTTTGAGACCCTACGGACTGCAGCTCACCAGGCTCCTCCGTCCATGGGATTCTCCAGACTAGAATACTGGAGTGGGTTTCCGTGCCCTTCTCCGGGGGATCTTCCCGACCCGGGGATGGAACCCGCGTCTCCTGTGTCTCCTACGTTGGCAGGACGCTCTTGCCCACTGAGCCACCTGGGCCACGCCTCTTTCATGGCTGAGTCATTCTGTTGTTTACATGCACCATAGCTTCTCCAACCACTCATTGGTTCATAGACACTCAAGTGGTTTCCATGTCTGGGCTGTTCTATTGTGAATAGTGCTGCTATGAACACAGGGATGCATGTATATTTTTGAATTACGGCTTCGTCTAGATGTGTGTCCAGGAATGGGAATGTTGGATCATATGGTAATTTTATTTTTAGTTTTTATTTCTAGACTTCTTTGCTTATTATTATTTTTTGGAGTATAATTGCTTTGCAAAGCTGTGCTGGTCTCTGCTGCACATCAAGCTGAGTCAGCTGTGCGTACACACATCCCCTCCCTCCAGAGCCCCTCTCCCTCCCCTCCAGGTCATCACAGAGCACAGGCTGAGCCCCCGTGTCACCACAGAGCCCAGGCTGAGCCCCCGTGTCACCACAGAGCACAGGCTGAGCCCCCGTCACCACAGAGCACAGGCTGAGCCCCCTGTCACCACAGAGCACAGG
Source organism: Moschus berezovskii (assembly GCF_049115385.1). Taxonomy (NCBI): domain Eukaryota; kingdom Metazoa; phylum Chordata; class Mammalia; order Artiodactyla; family Moschidae; genus Moschus; species Moschus berezovskii. Next base: position 1,019,690 of record NC_142461.1, read on the forward strand.
CTGAGCCCCCTGTCATCACAGAGCACAGGCTGAGCCCCCGTGTCACCACAGAGCCCAGGCTGAGCCCCCTGTCACCACAGAGCACAGGCTGAGCCCCCGTGTCATCACAGAGCACAGGCTGAGCCCCCTGTCACCACAGAGCACAGGCTGAGCCCCCTGTCATCACAGAGCACAGGCTGAGTCCCCGTGTCACCACAGAGCCCAGGCTGAGCCCCCGTGTCATCACAGAGCACAGGCTGAGCCCCCGTGTCATCACAGAGCACAGGCTGAGCCCCCGCGCTCTGCAAGTTTCCCACTGGTTATTCTGTTGCTCAGTCGTGTCTGACTCTTTGCGACCCCATGGACTGCAGCACGCCAGGCCTCCCTGTCCTTCACCGTCTCCTGCAGTTTGCTCAAATTCGTGTCCTTGGATCAGTGATGCCATCCAGCCATCTCATCCTCTGTCGTCCCCTTCTCCTCCTGCCTTTACTATTTCCCAGTATCAGGGTCTTCTCCAATGAGTCGGCTCTTTGAAGCAGGTGGCCAGAGTACTGGAGCTTCAGCTTCAGCGTCAGTCCTTCCAGTGAACATTCAGGGTTGATTTCCTGTAGGACTAACTGGTTGGGTCTCCTTGCCGTCCAAGGGACTCTCAAGAGTCTTCAGAAAGGCAGTTCACAGTGTCAGTTCTTCAGCACTCAGTATTCTTTACGGTCCAGCTCTCACATCTGGACGTGACTATTGGAAAAACCATTGCGTTGACTATACAGACTCTTGTTGGCCAAGTGATGTCTCTGCTTTTTGATACACTGCCAAGGTTGGTCATAGCTTTTCTTCCAAGGAGCAAGCATCTTTTAATTTCCTGGCTGCAGTTACCATCCACAGTAATTTTGGGGCCCAAGAAAATAAAATCTGCCACTGTTTCCATTGTTTTCCCATCTATTTGTCATGAAGTGATGGAACCAGGCGCCATGATCTTCATTTTTGAATTTTGTTTTAAGCCAGCTTTTTCCCTCTCCTCTTTCACCGTCATCAGGACGCTCTTTCAGTCACTTCAGTTCAGTTCAGTCGCTCAGTCGTGTCTGACTCTCTGCGACCCCATGAATCACAGCACGCCAGGCCTCCCTGTCCATCACCAACTCCCGGAGTTCACTCAAACTCATGTCCACAGAGTCAGTGATGCCATCCAGCCATCTCATTCTCTGTTGTCCCCTTCTCCTCCTGCCCCCAATCCCTCCCAGCATCAGAGTCTTTTCCAGTGAGTCAACTCGTCGCATGAGGTGGCCAAAGTATTGCAGTTTCAGCTTCAGCATCAGTCCTTCCAATGAACACCCAGGACTGATCTCCTTTAGAAAGGACTGGTTGGATCTCCTTGCAGTCCAAGGGACTCTCAAGAGTCTTCTCCAGCACCACAGTTCAAAAGCATCAATTCTTGGGTGATCAGCTTTCTTCACAGTCCAACTCTCACATCCATACATGACCACGGGAAAAACCATAGCCTTCACTAGACGGACCTTGGTTGGCAAAGTAACGTCTCTGCTTTTTAACATGCTGTCTAGGTTGGTCAGAGCTTTTCTTCCAAAGAGCAAGCGTCTTTTAATTTCATGGCTGCAATCAGCATCCACAGTGATTTTGGAGCCCCCCAAAATAAAGTCTGACACTGTTTCCACTGTTGCCCCATCTATTTCCCATGAAGTGATGGGACCAGATGCCATATCTTTGTTTTCTGAATGTTGAGCTTCAAGGCAACTTTTTCCCTCTCCTCTTTCACTTTCGTCAAGAGGCTTTTTAGTTCCTCTTCACTTTCTGCTATAAGGGTGGTGTCATCTGCACATCTGAGGTTATTGATATTTTTCCCGGCAGTCTTGATTCCAGCTTGTGCTTCCTCCAGCCCAGCGTTCCTCGTGATGTGCTCTGCATGTAAGTTAAATACGCAGGGGGACAATATGCAGCCTTGCTGTACTGCTCTTTAGTTCCTCTTCAATTTCTGCCGTTCGGGTGGTATCATCTGAATATCTGAGGTTGTTGATATTCCTCCTGGTAATCTTGATTCCAGCTTGTGATTCACCCAGCCTGGTGTTTTGCATGATGTACTCGGCATAGAACTTAAATAACTAGGGTGACAACATACCGCCTAGTCGCACTCCTTTCCCGATTTTAAACCAGCCCGTTGTTCCATGCCCAGTTCTGTTGCCTCTTGACCTGCATACAGGTTTCTCAGGAGGCAGGCAAGGTGGTCTGGGATTCCCATCTCTTGAAGAATTTTCCACAGTTTGCTGTGATCCACACAGCCAAAGGCTGTAGCATAGACAATGAAGCAGAAGTCGGTATTTTTCTGGCATGTCCTTGTTTTCTCTGTGGTCCAGTGGATGTTGGCAGTTTGATCTCTGGCTCCTCTGCCTTTTCTAAACCCAGCTGTACACCTTCAGCGCAGGTACTGCTGAAGCCTAGCTTGAAGGGTTTCGAGCATTTCCTTGCTAGCATGTGAAATGAGCTCTAGTTTGAACATTCTTTGGCATTGCCTGTCTTTGGGATTGTAATGAAAAGTGACTTTGTCCAGTCCTGTGGCCACTGCTGAGTTTTCCAAATTTTCTGACACATTGAGTGCAGCACTCTAAAGCATCATCTTTTAGGATTTGAAAGAGCTCAGCTGAAATTCTATCACCTCCACTAGCTTTGTTCTTAGTGATGCTTTGTAAGTCCCACTTGACTTCACACTTCAATAGCTATCTGTTTTACAGATAGTAGTTTGTATGTGTAAATGCTACTCCCTCAGTTTGTCCCACCTTCCCCTTCCTCCCCTAATAGCCACAAATCCATCCTCTAAGTCAGCGCCTTTATTCCTGCCTTGCAAATAGGTCTATCTGTACCATTTTTTCTGGATTCCATATTGATGGGTTAATATACAGTGGTTGTTTTTCTCTGTCTGACTTACTTCACTTTGTATGACAGACTCTAGGTCCATCCGCATCACAAGTGACCTCATCTCATTTTTATGGCCGCGTAATACTGCACTGTGTGTATGCACCACAACTTCTTGATCCATTCACCTGTCGGTGGGCGTCTAGGCTGCTCCATGTTCTGGCCGTTGATCCATTCATCTGTCGGTGGGCGTCTAGGCTGCTCCATGTTCTGGCCATTGATCCATTCACCTGTCAGTGGGCGTCTAGGCTGCTTCCGTGTCCTGGCCGTTGATCCATTCATCTGTCGGTGGGCGTCTAGGCTGCTCCATGTTCTGGCCGTTGATCCATTCATCTGTCGGTGGGCGTCTAGGCTGCTCCATGTTCTGGCCGTTGATCCATTCATCTGTCGGTGGGCGTCTAGGCTGCTCCATGTTCTGGCCATTGATCCATTCACGTGTCAGTGGGCGTCTAGGCTGCTTCTGTGTCCTGGCTGTTGTAAATAGGCTGCAAAGAACCTTGGGGATCGTGCTTCTTTTTGAGTTACGGTTTTCTCAGGGTGCATGCCCAGTAGTGGGATTGCTGGGTCATATGATTGTTCCTTTTTTATTTTTTTAAGGGACCTCCATACTGTTCTCCAAATGATCGTATCAATTTACGTTCACACCAACAGTTTGCAAGAGGGTTCCCTTTTCACCACACTCTCTCCAGCATTTATTGTTTGTAGACTTTTTTTGATGATGACTATTCTGACTGGTGTGAGGTGATACTTCATTGTAGTTTTGATTTGCATTCTCGAGTAATTAGTGCTGTTCAGCATCTTTTCAGGTGCTTATTAGCATCTGTGTTTCTTCTTCGGGGCAATGTCTGTCTTAGGTCCTCTGCTCATTTTTCAGTTGGGTTGCTGCTTCTTTCATTGAGGAGTTTTCTGAACTGCTTGTATATTTTGGAAATTAAGCCCTTTTTGGTTGCACCATTTGCAAATATATTCTCCTGTTCTGTTGGTTGTCTCTTCGTTTCTGTTTATGGGTCCTTTTGCTGTGCAAAAGCTTAAAAGTTTGATTAGGTCCCATTTGTTCGTTTTTGTTTTTATTTCTGTTGTCTTGGGAGATTGGCCTAAGAAAACATTGGTACAATTTATATCAGAGAATGTTTTGCCTATGATCTCATCCAGGACTTTTATGGTGTCGTGTCTTATGTCTAAGCCTTTAAGCCATTTTGAGTTTTTGCATAAGTGTGTTCTAGTTCACTGAAAGGTTTTTAAAGACAGTGAGGGAAAGGGCTGTAGGGTGTGTGATCGTGGACTTCCTCCTGATTGGCTGGTGGTGAGGTAATCAGGAGTCGGCCTCATCAGCCTTCTGGGTCTGCGTGCTTGTGGGCAGCATGCAGTTAACTTCTCCCACCTGGTGGGGACTCAGTATCTGCAAAATAATTCCAGGGTGTGGCTCAGAGTGTGATCTGTGTCTACAGGAGGAACTAAAGATCCTTGAGTTTTTGAACAGCTAAGATATTACTTCGTCTTGTTTGGCTGTTTCCCTTTGTTTCTGCATTTTCTCAGTTTCCTGGTTAGGTTTATTCTTTGGAACTCAAGGAACCTAGGAGGCTGCAGTTTTATTACGAGCGAGAGGCAGGTGCAGGATGTGGAGGACAGCAGGGAGGTCTGCTCCAGGAGGGTCCCCGGGCTCTGTTTGGCTACCATTCCACATCCCCGGGTTGTCTCGTCCTCGTCCATAAGACAAGGGCTCCCTGTACTTCTTGCCTACAGCCAGGCCCCACCCTGGGTGCTGAGATGACCACAGTTTCAGTGAAAGTACAACGGGAATGTTCCCTGCATTCTTGGCGTGCTGTGATTCATGGGGTCGCAAAGAGTCGGACACGACTGAGCGACTGAACTGAACTGACCTGAACAACGGTAAAGTTCCCTACATTCTAGGGGGAGAAATGGGAGAGAGACCGCAGGGAAATATGTGAAATAAGCGTGACACGTCAGGTGACGAGCGCCACAGGCTGAAAGGAGATGCAGCTGGGTCGTGCGGTGAGGGGGTATGGGGCCCGTGGTGCCTCCCGTGAGCCACCACCACTGCCTCAAACAGGGCAGTCAGGGCACCTCTGGGGAAGAGGCAAGGCACTGGGCCCCTGGGGATGCTCCCGGCTGAACGTTCCGAATGCAGAAAACCCAAGCGCGAAGGCATGCGGAGCGTTGCCCGTGCGCCCCAACAAGAGACGCTTCTGCAGTGAGAGACGCCCGCACCACAGTCAGAGGGCAGCCCCTGCTCGCAGCAACTGGGGAAAAGCCCATCAGCAGCAAAGACCCGGCACAGCCAAGCTAGTAAAGGGCCAGCGCCTGGTGCTGCTGGACGAGTGCACAGCCACCCTGGGGAAAGGCTGTGAGTCCCTCCAGGGAAGGCTAGCAGAATGGTGGCAGTACAGACTTTCAGCAGCGGAGTAGGATGCCTCCCCACGGGGACCTGATTGTCATTTTTTTTTTAAAGGAAGTTTACAAGCCTGTTGTCAAACACAGCCATTATTTAAAATTAAACTGTATATTGCTTGCCTGTTCAGTTGCTCAGTCGTGTCCGACTCTTTGCAGCCCCATGGATTGTAGCCCGCCAGGCTCCTCTGTCCACGGGTTCTCCAGGCAAGAATACTGGGAGTGGGTTGCCATGTCCTCCTCCAGGAGATCTTCCTGACCCAGGGATCGAACCCTTGTCTTTTGTGTCTCCTGCACTGACAAGTGGATTCTTTATCACTGAGCCACCTGGGAAGCCCCCACCATTGTTTTAAATACAGTTTGTTTAACAAGAGAAGCCACCACACTGAGAAGCCTGAGCACTGAATGAAGACCCAACGGAACCAAAAATAAAAAAATTTAAAAAGACAATGGAAGCGATTTCCCTGGTGGTTCAGTGGTGAAAATTCTGTGCTCCCAATACGGGGGTGGTGGTGGGGTAGGTCTGATTCCTGGTCAGGGAACTAAGATCCCGCAAGCTGTGAGATGCAGCCAAATTTTTTTTTAAAAAAATCAATCAAAAAATAAATGGGCAGTACTTAAAAAAAAAAGAATACTTAACCCGCATCTGTTTTCAAATATTTCACTGCATCCTGCCGTCACCTCTGTCCCACCGGCATTCCCTCTGTCGGGTGGGAGAGAGGCATGTAGCGGCCTCTTTTGCGTCTCTTCGCAACTCTGGGTTCAATGACGTTGCAACGATAACTTGCGGCTGACCTTAGTGGGAGTGTTTACACCAGGGAAATTGGCAAAGTCTACAAATCAGGACTCGTTTGTTGTTTTATTGATGAAGACAAGGTGAATAATGCAGCTTGAATTTGGTGTCTACAGCTGTTGCACTGAGATTGACGCAGAACTGTGAGGAGGTGCTCATCCGGGACTTTCTGATGAAGGGGCAGCATCTTCATCGTCCCGGTTTCTTCTTCCTCTCGAGCGTAGATGAGGAAACCCATCAGCCTTCACATCACATGCGTCTGTGACCGTGAATATAGGGCAGCTTATTTATCGGGGAAAGAATGAGCAGATCAGGTGCAACTCCATGTGTGGAGTCATGACGGGCAGCATCGTAGGCTCCAGACACGGGTGAGGCACTCTCTAGAGTCCGGGGTCTTGGTGGGGCAAGACAAATGAGATCAAGCTTTATCTTTAGAGCTTTTTAAAAAGTATTTATTTTTATTGTTGGCTGTTCTGGGCCTTTGCTGCTGTACCTGGGCTTTCTCAAGTTGCAGCTACCCTCTTGGTGCAAAGCACAGACTTAACCCCTTTGAAGCGGCGCACGGGATCCTCCCGGACGGGGAACCAAGACGGAGGGGCCTGCGTCCGCCGGCAGACTCTTAACCACTGGACTGCCGGGGCAGCCCCTCGCTCCAGCTTCATCTTCAAACCAAGGAGAATAATAACCTCCCTGTGGGGCTGTGATGTACATCAAAGCGCCAGATCCTGCCCGGGACTAGGGATTATTGGAACCATGGCCGTCACCACCATTGTGACCAGGCCCAGTGCTTTGTGGGGACAGTGACCATGCTGGGGACAGGGAGGCCTGTCTGTTTTCTCCAGGGGGTTTTATATCGGCTGGTTCTCAAGATCCGGGAAAGAATGGGGACAGGAGCTATATCAAAGGACCCCTCTGGCAGTCGGGTGGACATCTGCACATGGCCTTGGCTTGGGTGTGGCCTTGGCGTTGGGTGTGGCCTTGGCCTTGGGTGGTGGCCTTGACCTTGGGTGTGGCCTTGGCCTTGGGTGGTGGCCTTGACCTTGGGTGGTGGCCTTGACCTTGGGTGTGGCCTTGGCCTTGGGTGGTGGCCTTGACCTTGGGTGTGGCCTTGGCCTTGGGTGGTGGCCTTGGCCTTGGGTGTGGCCTTGGCCTTGGGTGGTGGCCTTGGCCTTGGGTGTGGCCTTGGCCTTGGGTGGTGGCCTTGGCCTTGGTGTGGCCTTGGCCTTGGGTGTGGCCTTGACCTTGGGTGTGGCCTTGGCCTTGGTGTGGCCTTGGCCTTGGGTGTGGCCTTGAGGGACGGCTCTGCCCGGGGGGCGGCAGTGGAGAAGCTTGACGTGTAGTTCTGTTGTCCAGCTCCCCTCTAGCATGCACTGTACACGGCCAAGGGCCTCACGGAAACCTGGGGCCTCCCCCAGGGACGGCAGAGGGAGGTGCACAGCGCAGGGCCACTCAGGGAGCGAGGAAGCACAGGTAGGCCCTCGGAGGCCCCGCTGGCTTGGCTTCAGGTGCTCTGCAGCCCGAGTTTGCAGAGCACCCCTCTGGGTCTTTGATCCAGAGGACCGGCCCCTCTCCGCTGTGGCTGGGCGCGGCTGTGGTGTGAGAAGCAGTGTGAAGGCCCAGAAGAGGGTGCCCCTGCCTGGGGGCTGGCACACCAGGGGCTCCATGGCCCTCCCTTTCTGGAGCCCTGAGTCCCAGGCTACCAGGTGGCTGGGGGGCGTCAGGGGAGCAGGAAGTTTTCACTGGGCGCTGGCGTCAGTCAAGTTCTGTACCGCTGGGTAGAGATGGGCCTGAATGCCCTGGCGGAGAAGGGGAAACTGAATCCATTCATTCATTTAACAAGCGTTTATGAGATAGACTACATGCCAAATACTGTTACAGATTCTGGGCTGCAGCAATGAGCAAAATAGACAAACTCCCTGCCCTCAGGGACCTGAGCTCTTAGCAGGAGAAAGAGCAACACGTAACAGTCTGCCTGGGGCCCCCCTAGGGGCTCAGACAGCAAAAACCCGCCTGCAAAGCAGAGACCCGGGTTCGATCCCTGGGTCAGGAAGATGCCCTGGAGAAGAGAACAGCACCCCGCTCCAGTATTCTTGCCTGCAGAATCCCATGGACAGAGGAGCCTGGCGGGCTACACACAGTCCATGGGGGCACAAAGAGTCGGACACGACCGAGCGCCTGCCGGTGTGACTAGGAATCAGAATAGGACTTCCCTGGCGGTCCAGCGGCTAAGGTTCTGCACTCCCAATACAGGGGGCCTAGGTTCAATCCATGGTTGGGGAACTAAGATCACACATGCCACGGCTAAATAAGTAAATATAATTTTTTTTTAAAAAAAGAATCAGAACAGAATGCCAGGGGTAAGGAGAGTGGAAGAGGAGGCGGGGAATGGCAGTGTTTTGGGGGGAGGGTGGCCTCACTGAGAAGGTGACATTTGAGCCCTGAAGAGGGTAAGGGAGGGAGCCTTGTGGGATATCTGCAGGAAAAGCATTTTCTGCAGAAGGAACAGCCCGGCAGCTTCAGGGACCATTGGGAAGGTCAGTGAGGTCTGAGCAGAGTTAGTGGGGAAGAGCAGGCCCGGGAGTGGGGAGGGGCTGCAGGTGGGAGAGGGCTGACCAGGAGGGGCCTGTGTGCCATCTGAGGCGATGCTGCACCTGGCTGAGGCCAGCGCGTCTCAGCATAGGAACAGCGTGCTCCGTTTGTTGGGGAACAGACCGGCCAAGGAAGCCGCCTAGCACTCTGGGGGGCCAGGGATGGCAGCAGAGGATGGGAGAGGTGGTTTCCCATTGGGTCGGAGAGTTTGGAAGCATCAGAGCTAGAAGTTCCGGGAGAGGGGTGGGGTTGGGGTTGTCCAGAGGGGTTCCGTCTCTGCTCTCTGGAGTTTCAGGGGCCGCTATGAGAGCAGAAGGGTTAAACACTAAGATTCGGCATCACCCCAGGCTCCTTCTGTCCGCCTTCTGCCCAGGGTTCCATTTGAGGTCTGAGGAAAGAACTCTGCCCCTGAAACAAAGCCCCACAGCCTTGCTCTCCTCCAAGCCCTTCATGTTGCAGATGGGGAGACTGAGGCCAGGGGTGATGGGCTCAGGGCGGGTCATGTGGACATCAGCAGAGAGCTGGGATGGGGACTTGGGGCCTAACAGGGTTGGTCTCCTGGCCAGGGGCACCGCCATGCCCCACTGCAGCCATGGGGGTGCTGTCTGCATCGCCTGGCAGCCCCAGACCCCCTTGCTGGTCTCTTCTGCGCCCACAACGTTCCCCTCTTTCCTGTCAGTGATGTGCCTGAGGGCGCTGAGAATTTCGGGGTGTCTGGGAGCTCCGGGGTGAAGATCTTCATGGTCTATGACCCAGCGCGGGTGACAGAACCCACGGGCAGGGCCCACTGGCCCCTGGATGCCAACGTGGACGTGGTCATATCCGTGGACACAGCCAGTAAGGCTTTAAATGACCTCAAGGTAAGAGGCCCCTTCCCCGCAGAAGGTCAGAGCTCCTGACAAAGCACATCCCATTCACACACAGCCCCACAAGGCTCCAATACCCAAATCCACACCCACGACACATCCCGAAACAAGCCCATAGATACCTCAGCCTGTAAACCCACCCAACATGCCAGCATCCGCACACGGACACAGGTGCATGCCTGGATGCGTGCGTGTCTCCCACCTAAGGAAGCAGGAAGCCTCTCTCACAGATGACACCCTTCTCACTCGCCCCCAGGCGCCTGCCACAAACACAGTGACCCCAGACTCACTGATTCAGCTTTTTCTCCAGTGACACGGGGAAGGTGAGGGCTGTGCAGCTGTTGAGAGCAGGAGCCCTGGAGCTCAGAGCCCTCTCTGAGCCCCGCCTACTAGGGCCAGCCTGGGGGCTCATTGAGAGGCCCAGGTCAAGCCATTTGCATGGACTGTGGGCTGTGGAGAAAGCTCTGTGAGCATGGGCTGTGATTATGGGGTGGGAAGTGTCGTTGTTCCCATTTTACAGATGAAGAAACAGAGGCTTAGGGAGACTGAGTACCTTGCCTGAGTCACTGGTGACGGCTACCCCCTGGGGATCCGTCCCCACCCTGTCTGGCCCTCCTGGCCCCTCAGCCAGGCCCTGGGAGCCGGGGAGACATCCTCTCTCTCCAGCTGGAGAAAGTGGCTCTGGATCCCGGCGCAGAGCCCGTGGGCCCCTGGCCTTCATCAGCAGGGAGCAGCCAGGGCCCCCATGTCCCCCATCTACGCAGGGCCCTTGGGGTGTCCCCTCAGCCCCCTGCCTCAGCCATCCCTGCAGGGCTGACCATGTCCCTGCAGGTGAAGATCTCCTACTTCGGGCAGCCGGCGGGCGGGGTCCTGGGCCGCAGTGTGCTCTACCTCACGGGTGCTGGTAAGTCCCGCCTCCGGTCTTCCACGCGTCCCTGCCTTTTCCCTGCCACGCTGGCTGCTTGAGGGGCCTAGGGAGGCCCGTGGCCATCTTCCTCGTCCACCGATGAGCTTGGCTTCTTCAGAGACCATCCATCTGCTCCAGAGCCCCAGCACTGGAGCCCCAGCCATGCTTACGGCCACAGGAACCTAGAAACTGCACGACCCATGGGCCTCCAGCCAGACCACAACAGGCCTCCCTCATCCAGAGTCCTGGAGCCTCGAGGCTCATCACTAAACTTGGGGAGCCGCACGCTGCCTTCTGCTTGGGCAGTGGCCCTAACTGTGGAGCCAGCAGCTGGAACCTCAGGCCTCGTCCTGGCCTCGAGTCAGGGCCCCCAAGGGCTAGCAATTCAGAGCATGCAGATGAGTGGGAAAGTCAGGAGCCCAAGACTTGGGTCCCTCAAAACCCAGAGCCACAGGGGCGGGCCTCCCAGGCGTTGGGTGTGGTCCCCAGAACAGGGTTGCCAGGTTCTGGGCTTGGGGTGGGGTCAAAGTTTGCCCCGACCGGGACACTATGGCGGGCCAGGGGACCGGGGAGCCCTGGTAACCCCTGCCCCTCTCTTTCCAGACATCTCCCTGGACGCTGACACTGGCCGCACAGGCAAAGTGAAAAGGAGCCAAGGCGACAAGGTGGGCCTCCTCTAGCTATCTCAAGATGGCGGGGTCGACAGGCAGACCTGGGGGCGCTCTTAGGGCAGGGTAGGCTCCCCTCCAGAAGGGCGATGGATTCCTGGGCTCTGTGTATCCATCAGTGTGGGGAAACCATTTGAGGACTCCCAATCAGCATGAGTGGGCCTGACACTGTGTGATCAGCTTGCTGTGTGACTCCTGGAAAATAGCTTACCCTTTCTGGGTCTCTCTAGTGACACCTTACACCTAGGATCTTTTGCTTGAGGTCTTTTCTATTTCCTGGGCTGCATTTGGACCCCTAAGCATTATAGGTGCTTCATAAAAGGTTGTCAAGTGACTGAATGAAGGCTTCTGAGAAGGCTGCATGGACTACCCTGGTTAGATTCCGAAAAGAGAGGGAGGGTGGGGTGGGCTCCAGGCATTATCCCACAGGAAGTATCTGAAGGCTATCCTGGGAGGACAGAAAGTAAAATTTGTGGGGAAGGACCCCAGGGAGGAAGCCTGCCTCACACTCAAGACTTTGTGGACAAGATGGGGCCGGACGGCCATGGATGGATGTGCAGGTTGCTCACTGCACAGGGTTGCTGAGCAAGGTAATGCGTGTGGCCTGTGACACAGATCATGTCTTGGGTCCTGATACAGAGAGGTATCTACCCACAGGGGTGGACAAGGTGCTGTGTAGGTTAGGAGTGGTCCTGTGAGGTCCCCCAGACCCAAGTTTGTATCCCACCTCTGTGACTTAGGATTCACCTCCCCAGAGCCTATTTCCCCTCTTCTGTAAGTGGGGAAGATAAGCTCTGACTTGCAGAGGCTGGTGAGAATAAAGCAGAGGCAGGTCAGGAAGAGCTTTGCTTACAGAGGCAGGACTCCAGCCATCTTCCCCACCTGTCAGCTCCAGCCTTCTTGCAGGGCCCGCAGGGTCACAAGTGACCATCAGAGGCCACTGGGAAGGGCCCCAGGAGAGGACTGGGGTGGGGAGGGAGCCTCAGGAGTTCTCTAGCCCGCTCGCAGTCTTGGCCCCCGGGCAGGGCCAAAGCTCAGAAGCCTGGCAGAGGCCATCTCTGGGCTTGGCGCGTCCCCCTTCCTTTTGCAGGGGGTGTTTGGGAGGGGCTGCTGTGTACAGTTGTTTAGGTTGCTCACTGCACAAGCGTGGATTGGCTATGGGTTTGGAGAGCTGTAGCTCCAGTCCCCAAATCTATTATCCCTCTTTAAATCCTCAAGTAAACCTGAAATACAAAAGTCTCCAAGTTAACAAAGCAGACAGCTCTAGCCATGTCCAGAACCCCTTCCCAGAGACTCCTGGGTCCCACTGACCCTAAGGCCTCTTGTTTTGCACAGAAACGCTGGAGCTGGGGTCCTGAGGGCTATGGGGCTATCCTGATGGTGAACTGTGACCGGGACAGTCTCAGGGCCACGGAGATGGACCTCACCAACAGCCAGCTAACCTCGCTGGATGGTGAGTAACAGACAGGATGGGGCTGTCCAGGATGGTGGCATGGGACAGCGCAGGGCTGCCTCATGGGGACTACTCTCTCTAGACCTGCAGGACATGTCCCCAGTGGTGCTGACCTGTGACGCCCCTGATGAGCTCTTCGACAGCTACAAGCTGGTCTTGAACGTGCCGCTTTCTGATTCCAAAAGAATGCGGGTCTTCTGCGCCCGGGGTGAGTGGCCTGGAGGGGCCTCTTCCCTCCCTGCTCCAGCCTCTGCTTCCCAAATCATTTCTTCCTTCTCTTATCCACATCTCTCCCTTCTTCCATCATCATTTTGTAATTCTCGTTACCACTTAAAAGCAGCCACTGCATCAGGACAGGACCCATGGCCCAAGGAAGAGGGTCCCAAGCTAGACCCATTTTACAGAGGGGAAAACTGAGGCTCAGATGGGTGAAGTCACTGCCCTAAGTTCACACAACCAGTTGGGACTGGAGCAGCCATTCCAAATCAGTCTCTTGGGCACCAAAGCCCCTTTTCTTTCCACGGCCTTGGCCCTCCCCCCAACCCCATCCCTCCTCTGGTGAGTCAGTGCAGATTGAGCTCTCGATGCTGACAAGTGCTGTCCAGGCTGGGTGAGGTGGGGGCAGGGACCAGCAAAGCCAAGGCCCAGCCCTGCCTTTGGAATCCAGTTATTCTGCCGGAGAGTTTATTAATCAAACTCTGTGGCTTAGAACAAAACAAAACCAATCCTTAACCCTGAGGTGACCTTACTCATTTTTATAAATAGCAAGAGACCTTCCTATCCCTTCCTTCTTCCTTTTCACTCTCTGCTCAAACTGACTCAGAACTTGTTCCAGCTAAATGCCAGCAGGAGCCAGAATGTTTCTTCTCTGCACCAGTGGTGGAAAGTTAGGGAGGGGTCTGGCTTGGAAATACTTAATTTGATTGCAGAACATAAGCTCTGTCTCCTCAGGTGAGCTGACAAGCCTTCCTGCTGTAAGAACATGCTAGGGTAGTGCTTCCCAGATGACCCTCGGGGGCGGGGAAAGGAGACGGGCCAGAACTGCCAAGTGCCAGGAGCTTTATTTTAAAAATTGAGATGACATTCCTGGAACATTAACCATTTTCAAGTAAACAATTTAGCGACATTCCCTGGTGACTCAGAAGGTAAAGAATCTGCCTGCAGTGCAGGAGACCTGGGTTTGATCCCTGGGTGGGAAAGATCCCCTGGAGGAGGGAACGGCTATCCACTGCAGTCTTCTTGCCTGGAGGGATGGAGGAGCCTGGTGGGCTACAGTTCACGGGGTCGCAGAGTTGGACACGGCTGAGCGCCTTCACTTTCTTTCTTCCACATTTTGCTTATGCACTCATCTGTTGATGGAGATCTGCGTTGTTTCCACCTTTGGGGCCAGCTGCTTTTATTTCCTAGTCCGATGTAAAGCCTGCACGGACCTCGTGAGGAACGCAATGCTAGCCCATTTTACAGATGGGCTGAGGTTCAGAGGCTGAGGACTGAGCAGGGGTCACACCGCCAGCACTTGACCCTGCTGCGGAGGAGCCTGAGAGGCTCTGCCCCGCGTCCCTGTCCTGCCCCCACTGGGCAGCTGCAGTCACGGTGCAGCAAGTGCCCCGGCTGCCTCTGGCCCTGCGCCAGCCTTGCCCCGTCCTGACGCGGGTCTCCCTAGGTGGGAACTCCCTCCTGGACTATGAGCAGGTGCTGGGGCCCCAGCACCTGGAGTACGACGTGGCCCGTCAGCCTGGGGAGCGGGAGATCCGCTTCTATGTGGAGGGGCTCAGCTTTCCCGACGCTGACTTCTTGGGGCTGGTCTCCCTTAGCGTCAGCCTGGTGGACACCAAGGTAGGTGCGGTGCTGGGGGTGGAGACGGGGTCGGGGAGCTTCAGGGCCCAGCTGGAGGCTCCAGGGCTCGGAGGCTGCGGGCCAGGGCTCCCGAGGCCCGATGGGGCTCCCCGCGGGGCCCACTGAGTCCCCATTCTCCCCCCAGACCCTGCCTGAGGTGCCCCTCTTCACAGACACTGTGGCCTTCCGCGTGGCCCCCTGGATCATGACCCCCAACACCCAGCCCCCCCTGGAGCTGTACGTGTGCAGGTGAGGCCTCATCCTCCCGCAGCTCTCCCGTAGCTCTGGACTCCCAGAGACGGCAGCGGAGCGCGGCACCTGGCTTGGTCCTGCACCCTCGCCGGCCGGGCTCACCGAGGCCCCCACGGGCACACCTGGGTATGGGACAGCGGTGAGCTGGCTGGGCCATCAGCCCGCTGACTCTGAGCAGCCAAGGCCCCAGTTGTGGTCGCCGGCTCCAGCTCCAGCTCCCCATCCTTACCCTGCCCTGCCTGTAGCAGTCCCGGAACATCTTGGGTTTATTCCAGGCAGAGGGGCCAGACCCTATTCAGGTTCCTGGGGGCGGTAGCAGTCCCAGCCTCCCTCTGACGGGGCTGTGCCCCTGGGCCTGCCGAGCACGTGAGAATTCAGTTTCCAGGACCGTCTGTGAGCCTTGGCCACACCCGGGTCCCTGGTCCTTCTGCCATCTCTCAGAATCCTCGTCAAGCCCCTGGACGGGCAGGGCAGCCTGGACTGGCACGGCTACTCCAGGGCCCTGCAGAGGAGGTCAGACCACCGGAAAGGCCTGGAGACAACTTGGAGCTTGGAGCTTAAGTCAAAAGGAAGGCTGTGGTCAGACAGGTCTGCTCTGCTGACCTGGCTCACGTGTTCAGACGGGAGGAAATTCTCCCCCCCTTGTCCCCGTGACCTGAGACTCAGTCCCCGTCCCCCTCAGCGGGGCCCCGGGCCCGGGGCCTGCCCCTCCCCATCACTCCCGCCTGACGGGATCTGGGGACGTGGTCCCTCTGTCTCTCGCCCACGAGCCTCTCCAGCGCAGGGACTGTGTCTGAAGCCGAGGGCGGCGTGGGGCCCAGCGCGGACGGCCCCGAGGCCCCTCCGTCTGCCCCCGAGGCTGCCATCTGCAGCCCTGCTCCCTGCCGTCTCCTGTGCTTTGCAGCGTCCTAGACCCGCATGGCTCGAATGAGAAGTTTCTGAATGACATGTCCGATCTGGCGCGGAGAGCCAACTGCAAGCTGATGGTCTGCCCTCGGGTTGAGAACCGAAATGACCGCTGGATCCAGGTGGGCGAGGAGCGGCCCCGGGTGTGGGGGGCAGCCCGAGCCCCGTCCCCCACCCCGGCTTCGGGGAGTGGCCTCTGCGGCTCTCACCCGGCTTCTGTCTCCTTAGAGAAGCTGGGCCAGGCGCCAGGACTCGGGCCGGGCTCGGCCGGGGAGAGCCTTCCTCCCATTGCCTGCACCCATCGCTCGGTGCCTCCTGCTTCCCTCCAGGGGCTCTGGGCCGGGCAGAGCCCTCCTCGGCTGGGTCCCCGAGGGGCCTCCTGCCCACTCGAGGCCTTGGGGAAGGTCCGCTGTCCTGCCCTGTCCTGGGCCTGGGGGCCCTAGCCCCTTCTCAATGCGAGACCGAGGCGGTCACGGTGGCCTTTTTCTCTCGCCCTCCCAGGATGAGATGGAGTTTGGCTACACTGAGGCCCCACACAAAGCCTTCCCTGTGGTCTTCGACTCCCCCCGAAATAGAGGCCTGAAGGATTTCCCTTATAAGAGAATACTGGTAAGCAGCAAAGGGCAGAGTGCAGACACTGTGGGTGCCTGCCCATGTAGGACCTCTGCTCAGTCTTGCCTGGCCCTAGTCCTTCAGGGGCTTCAAAGGGACGCAGGAGGTGGGCTCTGGAGTGGGGAGTTAGGGGGAGGCTTGGGAAGGAGTATGTAGATGAAATGCAAATGCCCCTGTGCTGGGAGGGGCCCTGGTCTCCTCGCAGGGGCTGGGAACAGAGCAGTCGGCTCAGGGAGAGCAAACTGCCCTTTGGAGGGCGCGCCCCCTCAGGGTCCCTCACAGCTCTTGCTTGTGTGCTGGGGCGTCTCTTCAGTAACGGGTATTTTCTGAACACCTACTGCATGCCAGGCCCCACGCTGCCTCCTGGGCCCAGGAGGGCAGCAAGAGCCGCTCCAGCGGCCATGCCCTGAGCTCCAGGCCCTCCCCTCAGCTTCTCACAGTTGCTCATTTAATCCATATGGACGCCTAGGAATGAGCACTATTGCTGCCCCTCTTTACTGAGGCTCAGAGTGGTTAAGCAGCTTACCCGAGGCCACATAGCTAGGTAGCAGCAGCACCAAGATGTAGAACCAGAGGGACCACCTCCACAGCCCCTGCTCTTGACCGCTAGGCTAAACCGCCTTCTGAGGGGGTCCCTGCCCCGGAGCGCCTGTCTCTGCCTGTTTACCAGCGCCCTCCCCCACCGCCAGGACAATGCCTGGGTGGGCGCTCCACTAGGGATGCTCGGGCGCTCCTGGGCACACAGAACAGGGGCGTTACCCCACCCTAGAGGGATCAAGGTGAGTCCCCAGGGAGGTGCCAGTGAGCCCTGCAAGCTGAGTCTGCATCAGCAAAGGGCCTGACCCCAAGCCTGGGCTTGACCCGTCCATTGTATTCCCACTGATCTCTGCTCTTCCCTGGGGGCTCAGATGGTAAAAACTCGGCCTGCGACACAGGAGATTCGGGTTGATCCCTGGGTGGGGAAGATCCCCTGGAGGAGGGCATGGCCACCCACTCCAGTATTCTTGCCTGGAGACTCCCATGGACAGAGGAGCCTGGCGGGCTACAGTCCACGGGGTCGCACAGAGTCAGCTGTGACTGAGTGACTAACACTGCCTTTCTGGCCTGTATTGTTTCCTTTCTTCTGCTTCCTTTACGTTTAATTTGTCGCTCTTTTCCTTCCTGAAAAGGGAAATGAAGATTTTTCAGCCCTTTCTCTTCCTAATGTGTTTAGAGCTGTGTCATTCCCAAGACAAGCTGTTTACTGGCATGCCCACGGGTTTTAACGTGCTGCGAGGTTATTACCTCTCACTTCAAAATACGGTGTAATCACCCCTTTGA
The DNA here is from genome assembly GCF_049115385.1 of Moschus berezovskii. NCBI lineage: Eukaryota > Metazoa > Chordata > Mammalia > Artiodactyla > Moschidae > Moschus > Moschus berezovskii. Next base: position 1,037,199 of record NC_142461.1, read on the forward strand.
CTTCTTCTTTGACCCACAGGTTCTTTACAAGGGTGTTGTCTCATTTCCATACATTTGAGATTTTCTACTTGTGGCTCTGTTATTGGTTTGGGCATTGCTTACCAAGTGAGTTTATCTTTAAGCCTTTTATTTTCTGTTGGAGAACAGCTGATGAGCAGCGCTGCGTCCATTTCAGGCAAGGTGGCTCAGTTGTGCACAGGCATGAATCTATCGATTTTTGGGGGGGTGAGTTTCAATAGCACAATGCTCAGGGCACGGGGAGGCCCCGTGAAAATCGAATAGAGGTTGTTTTTAGGGAGTAGATTCCCGCAGGAGCACCACGTGGCCCCGACCCCAAGAGCTGTCTCTCCCTGTTCTCATTGCCCCCTCCCCCGGGGCTGGGGTGTGGGTTTTACCGGTTCTCCCCTAGGGCCCTGACTTTGGATACGTGACCCGGGAAATCCAGTTCACTGGTGTTTCTGGCCTTGACTCCTTCGGCAACCTGGACGTCAGCCCGCCAGTCACCGTGGAGGGCAAGGAGTACCCCCTGGGCCGCATCCTCATCGGCAGCTGCCTCCCCAAGTGAGAAGCCGGGGAGTGGGGAGCACGGGGTGGGGACTCTGGGGGCCCCGGGGCATGCAAGGCGGCCTCTACCCCACCCCCACCAGACACAGACAGAGCTCTCCAGTCTGAGAAGCGGTCCTGACTTCCTGCATGGACTCCTAGAATCAAAGACTCCGGGGACTAGAATCTTAGATCAGAAAGCTCACAGAATCTTTGGGAAAAAAAACTAGTGGCCCACAGTCTTCTGACCTGCCTAGAATTTTATGGGCATAATTAGTCACCAACATTGCTGCTGTTTACTTGCTCAGTGGTATCCAACTCTTTGTGACCCTGAGGACTGTAGTCCACCAGGATCCTCTGTCTACAGGACTTCCCAGGCAAGAACACTGGAGTGGGTCACCATTTCCTTCTCCAGGGGATCTTCCTGACCCAGGGATTGAACCCCAGTCTCCCGCACTGGCAGGCGGGTTCTTTACCACTGAGCCAGTGGGGAAGCCGAGTCGCCAACGTTAAACATATATATATATATATCGGGAACCTTCATATAAAAAGCAGATTTCTGGCTGCTTTTGAAACATCAGAAGAGCAAGGAGGTGATATATATCCAGCACAGAAGCAGCAATGGATCCTTTGACTTCTCTGGGGAGGAGATAAAATAACTGTTGTCCTAGCAACAGTTGGAAAGGGTGCAGGCGTCACCACGTGGCTGCAGTCAGGATACCTGGGTGACAGGTGATTTGATAGGTCCTACCCTGGGCAGCTGCCATCGAGCAGGAAACAAGGTATTTAGGGTTTAGGGCTCCAGACAGATGACAGTGTCTGGGAGGGTCCCCAGGGTCCCCACCCAGCCTGCGGGCAGTTGAAGAATGGGGTGTGCAGCCCAAGGATCCCAGTGTAAGCCCCTGCTTCTGCCTAAAGACTGAGCCCACGCAGGCCCCGGAGGCTGCCTTTCCCTGTGCGTGGGGTTGGCCTGGAGCCCAGGTGTGCCCCAGCTTGCCTCTCCAAGCCCTGGCTATCTCGTCTTGGGCCTGGAGCAGCCTCAGTTGCTGAGGGAAGGTCCCCCAGCCTCAAGTGGTGACCTTGGCAGCCTCAGCGTTCTGGGTCAGGTGAGGCTTCCTGGTGCCAACCCAGGTGTGAAGCTGGGTGCCCAGGCTGGGTGCCCTGGGCTGAGGTTGGCCAGGTCTGGAGGAGTCCATTCACCTTGCTGGTGACTCAAGCCTGGCACTGCCCTGGGCCGGATCCTGCCCACAGCCCTAGGCGCAGAAGGCCCTGGATGTCTGGGCAGTCATTCTGTGCTTCCCAGAGGGATCGAGGGGAAGACACACAGGCTCTGAACATCCGGTGCGCCTGGGTTTGAGTCCTGACTCTGCCACTCACTGGCCACATGATTTGGGGTGTATCACCTAACCGGTGCCTACCACAGGGCCTGGCACCTTGTAGGTGCTTGATTAATTCATTTAAAAATATTTATTATATGCCTACTATATGCAGGGCTTCCCTGGGGGCTCAGTGGTAAAGAATCTGCCTGCAATGCAGGAGGTGCATTCGCTCCCTGGGTGGGAAAGATTCCCTGGAGGAGAAAATGGCAACCCAGTCCAGCATTCTTGCCTGGGAAATCCCATGGACAGAGGAGCCTGGTGGGCTGCAGTCTATGGGGTTGCAAAGAGTCAGACACGACTTAGCGATTTAACAACAACTGTGTGCCGGGCACCGTTGAAAGTACCGGGGATAAATCAGCTACATTATTAAATGAACAAAACTATTTTATACTTCATTCCTCAGTTTCCTCATCAGTGAAATGGGATTATAAAGAAAAAATCCCTGTCCTATGAGTCTGGGTAAACTCCGGGAGTTGGTGACAGGGAGAGCTGGCGTGCTGCGGTTCACGGGGTTGCAAAGAGTCGGACACGACTGAGCGACTGAACTGAACTGAAGCTGTATAATAGCTGTTCCTGGGGATAAAAGGACTCAGGTTAACCACCTTCCAAATGCTTAGATATTATTTAGCTGGACCTCTAGCAGTGGATCTGCCTTGAAGCAGGTTGGAACTCAATGGATCAAAGTTATTGATCACCTACATGCCATGAACATGTTGCTTTACCCAGATTATACCCATTAATTCTTACAACAGCCTTACGAGGTTGGGATGACTATGATCCCTATTTTCCAGATGAGAAAGTTGAGGTTTAGATAAGAGAACACACTCATTCAGGGCCTGGCACCTGGAGTAGGGTGAAGCTGGGTGCCTGCATCTGTGAATTCAATAAATCTGTATTGAGACTTCCTATACGCCAGGTCTGAGGCCCAGTGCTGGGGATTAAAAAAATGTTCTAGAAAGTCCCAGGCCCAGAGCAAGGACCCCAGATAGGAAGATGCAGGGTCTCCAGCACATTTGGGTCCCACTCCATTGGCCATCGTGTTGAAAACCAGGAGCAAAGCTCTTGGTGGACAGATGGGGCCCTGAGGCTCAGAGAGGGATAGCTACCACTTAGGATCACACAGCAAGTCAGCCAAATAGTCAGAAATCGGATTTCCTCTTTGGACTCCAAATGAAAATTTAACTCCAGGCTGCCATCCTATGTTCCTATCTTGGCTTCTGACCTTAGCAGTGAACAAAATGGACAGGCTACACACATTCTAGCAGAGAGAAACAGACAACAAGCCGCCATAATAAGTAAGTAAGTCAAATACAGTGTGAGAGAAGAAGCGTTGGTGAGAGGCTGACATTTCCCTGAAGGAGACGAGACGTTCAAGATGTGGCTGTTCGGGAGGAGAATGTAAAGGAGTGCAAAGACCCTGTGGGGGATGTGCTGCAGACGCTGGAGACCAGCAAGGAGGCCAGAGGGGTGGGGCAGAGTGAGCAGAGGGTGTGGGGGGTGCGGCCAGAGGGCTCGGCCAGGCAGTTTAGATCACCACCTGGACCTGGTACTTGCACACACCTCACAGGGTCATCGCGGGGATTAAACAAGATGCCGAGTGTGAGGAGCCTCGGGCAGATGTGAGTGGGGGCTCAGCAAAGGCCCTCTCCTCTCCTACCCTGGGTTCCCCTTGCTCTGCGCCTCACATTTTAAAAAGATCTTGGGACAATTCTGCCTCCTGGTGGCAGCTCTGATGTGGCTCAGAGACCAGGTCTGATGCTTCCTAGAGCGGGAGTCATGCGGCCCACCCCCGGTCCCAGGCAGAGGGCTGCGGAGTCCCAAGGAGGGACAGGCTTAGGTTAGGGTTCTGCCCCGCTTCCCCCTGATTTGTTTCTGATTCCTGCTTTCTGCTCATGAATAATTTCTGAAGTCTCATTCCTTTCCACCATCTCACTGTTTTTAAAGAGGTCTTTTAAAATTGCCAACACTATGTTAAAATAATAGATACACAGGGAAACCATTGTCCACGTTCCAGTCCCCCAAATCAAATCGACGTCATCATGAGTCACTGCAGGTTGGGTCCCCCTTCCAGATCTGTCGGTGACACACTCAAGTTTCATAGACTGCGGACTCTTGCACAGCTGCCCGAAAGACTTCATGCATTCACAAATATGTTTGAGCATCTGCTCTATAAGAGGTGCTGGGGGCACAGGGAAATACAGGCTTTTTGGGAGCTTAGTGAGATGCCGGACAGCAAACGAGATGTCCAGTCTGCCAAACAGCACCAAGGACCACGAAGAAAAATAGAGCTAGGGAATGAGTGGAAGGGTCGCTGACATTTCCAAAGTCCACGTAGACAAAGAAGGCGACCCTGGAGTTAAACACGAGGAAAGTGAGAGACGGGCAGCACGGGGATACGCTGGACTCGGCAGGTGGGGGCGGCTTGCCAGGTTCTGGTTACGCTGGGACCCGAAGGCTGAGGGCCTGGAGAGGAGCTGACCCTCCCTGCGTCTCGGGAGCTGAGATGATGGTCCTCAGTTCTCTCTGGCAGAGGGAGGGCTCGTGTTTGCCTCTGTTTTGTGGGCAGGGGAGAGCACCTCGGGGTGAGGGAGGGACAGACTCTCGCGTGGTGCCCAGGATGGACAGTCCCTGGAAGCAGCTGGAGATGGGGGCCGGGACGCGGGGACCAAAAGAGATCCGTTCAGAGGGCTGACGGAGGCCTGGGCGGGGCTCGGGAAGGGCCTGCAGCACGCTGGCATACGGCAGGCACGAGGGGACCTTGTGCTCTCCCCCTGGCAGGTCTGTCGGGCGGCGCATGGCCAAGGTGGTGCGGGACTTCCTGGGTGCCCAGCAGGTGCAGGCGCCCGTGGAGGTCTACTCTGACTGGCTCTCTGTGGGCCATGTGGACGAGTTCCTCAGCTTCGTGCCCACCTCCGACCAAAAGGTAAGTCCCCCCTCCTCCTGCCTGAGCCACCCCTGCCCCACCCTGACCCAATGGGTTGGGATAAGGCAAGGCCACCTGAAACTAGGTCATGACCTCCGTCCATAGAAAGCCTCAGGTCAGACACCCTTTGGGCCAGGTGATGTGCATTGGGGTGGGCTTCCTGGAGGAGGTCAGAGCCCAGGTCAGCAGGGCACTCATTTTCTGACAACTCAAGTACCCATTTTCACACTTACTGGGTATTTGCTCTGATCCAAACCTCTCAGCTAAGACCCAGGAATGACACTGGTAATAATTGGTAACATTTACTGAGCTCATATTAGGTGTACATGTCTTAATGTATTTAATCCTCTAGCAACCCAAGAAGAGGGTACTAGTATCATTGCCCCCATTTTATAGATGGAGAAACCGAGGCTCAGAAGGGTAGTTAACCAGCAGGGTGAGATTTCCAGATGGCGGGCTCTGGACCAATATGTCAGACATTCACTTCCTTACAGAGGTGACCAAGGAGGGCACAGCCCACAAGGGGCAGGCAGCCGGGAGGGGAGGCCTCCTAGTGACCAGTGGTTGAGTTTCTTGGTGGACAAAATGGGGAAGGGCTTCCAGATGAGGAGAAGGTCACGGAGAAAGGTCTGGAAGTGTGGCGTGGCTTGGAGGATCAGAACCTCAGACAGTCCTCTGTGGCTGGTGGGGGAGGTGGACAGGGGAGCGCCATGTGCAATGTGGCCTGGGAACCCAGCTCCTCCTGAGTCGGGGGCTCGTGCCTCATGGGGGGGACCTGTCCACCAAACCACTCTTCCTCCTCTGCCAGGGCTTCCGGCTTCTCCTGGCCAGCCCCAGCGCGTGCCTCAAGCTGTTCCAAGAGAAGAGAGAGGAGGGCTACGGGGAAGCAGCCCAGTTTGACGGTGAGTACCAGAGAGCCCATTACCCCACCAGACCCTGCCTTCCGGCTGCCAGCCCTGGGCACCGCTGATGCCCATCACGGCCAGGTTGGGCTTACAGGCCCTTTGTCTGCCAGCTCTCAGCTCAGAGTCCATCACTGATCTTCCCAGCACCCTCTTATGGGAGCAAAAGCTGGGGGCTCTCCCTTGCTTGGGCCGGGGATGGAAGCCAACGGCCCGTGGCTTGCCCCAGGCATGGTGGCCCCCTCCAGCGCGGGGCTGCTCCTGGCCACAGCCCAGGAGGAGAAAGAAGCAGGAAGCTGCGGGCCCTCCCTCATGCCTGTCTGCAGACACTTCCGCCCTCCTGCCCAGTCAGATCACCCGCCTTTCTCTGTACCCCCTTCCACGGAGGAGGAGACTGTGGCTCAGAGACGAGAAGTGGCTTGCCCAGGGTTATGCAGCAGGGAGCGGGAGAGGTGCGGAGCCAGGAGGGCGCTCGGGGCCTCTCTGTGGATCCCCCTCTACAGACCCAGTGGGCCCCCTGAGCATCTCTGCCTTCCCCACCATGGATCTCAGTGTTTTCCCCTGGGGCATGGAGCACTGGAGGGCACGTGGCACAGCCTTCAGCAAGGGCAGGTCTGGATTCAGAGCCTGGCCCTCCGCTTGCTGACTCTGGGATCAAGGATGCGTTCTGCACCTCCCTGTGCCTCTGTTTCCTCCTTCTGAATGCAGTGTGATAACCAGCCCGATCCAGCATTGCTGTAATGATCAATCAATAATAAATATAACAGGAGGCTCAGAGCATGGTGGGTGCTCAATAATGGTGAAAAAGTGAAAGTGAAGTCACTCAGTCGTGTCCGACTCTTTGCGACCCTGTGGACTGTTGCCTACCAGGCTCCTCCGTCCGTGGGATTCTCCAGGCAAGAGTATTGGAGCGGGTGCCATCGCCTTCTCCACAATAATGGTAGCTGTATTGTAGTTATTAGGCTTCTCAGGTGGCGCTAGTGGTAAAGAACCTACCAATGCAGGAGACGGAAGAACCATGGGTTTGATCTCTGGGCTGGGAAGATCCCCTGGAGGAGGGCATGGCAACCCACTCTGGTATTCTGGCCTGAAGAATCCCACGGACGGAGGAGCCTGGCGGGCTACAGTCCACAGCGTCGCAAAGAGTTGGACAGGACTGAAGCGACTTAGCATGCAGACACATCGCAATTATTTAGGCCCTCCATGAGCTCAGGAGTCCTTTCCCAAGGATCTTATAATCCATCACCAGGATTTACTTGCAGCCAAACCTTGGCCCCATCAGGGTTTCCAATTCCTGGTTTTCTCTGTCCTAGCTTCAGACCCTGGGGCTGGGGTGGAAGAAGCTTGTGGCCCAGGTTATTCGGCTCAGGCCCAGGGCGGCCTAAGCACTCGCTGAGCCCGCTCCAGTCTTCTTTCTCTTGCAGGGTTAGACCACCAGGTGAAGAGAAGCATTAATGAGATGCTGGCAGACAGGCGTCTCAGGAACGACAACCTCCACGCACAGGTGAGGGGATGGAGGGGGGAGCGGCCCCGGGAACCGCTGGGGTGGGGACGAGGGCTTCCGCTGGGACCCCCGACTCTCCCGGGAACCGCTGGGGCCTGTGGGCAGCACGGGGCCTCTCTTGGGAGCCCACAGTCTGATGGAATAGACGCCGCCGTGCTAGTCTGACGGGGGCGACTTTGGTCCATTCTGGGGAAACGATGGGCTTCTATGGAGTAACGCTGACTCCCCCAAGTGTTGTGAGACGAGAGAGGTGCGGGTCTGCGGGGGTGAGGGGTGGGATGGTGGGGGTCCGGGAGACTTAGTGAGGAGATGGGGTGGGAGGAGGCCCCAGGAGTGGGGGGCTCATGCCTGCGTGTGCCCGGCACAGGCTTGGCACAGAGTCCACGCAGTCAGCGTGCGCCAGGCGAGGGCGTGAGCCTGGCTGTGGCGGGCGTTGGCAGCAAGCACTCGGGGAAGCAGAAACCTCCGGGGCGCAAACCCCAGGCCCACTGCTTCCCCGCTTTGTGCCCTTGGGCAGGGCACTCGAGCCTCAGGGTCCCGTCTGGGGTAGCAGGGGCGGAGAGCTGTCGTCAGGCTCACACCAGCTGAAGGGCGCAGGGGGCCTGTGTGGGGGAGGCCTGAGCTAAAGGGCTCAGCTGACGTTGCCCCTTCCCGGCTCCCTGGGCGCCGGGGCCTCTCCCCCACCCCCAGAGGTGCATCGATTGGAACCGGGAGGTGCTGAAGCGGGAGCTGGGCCTCACCGAGCGGGACATCGTGGACATCCCGCAGCTGTTCTCCCTGAAGGGCGCCTACGCAGAAGCCTTCTTCCCCGACATGGTGAGGGCGCCAAGGGAGGTGGGGTTCCTTCTGCCCTGGGGGCCCAGGGCTCCTGGTGGGCAGTCAGTCGGGGGTCCGGCGGGGAAGCCCTCCCTGTCCGAGGGCCTCCGCAGGGCTCACCTTTGGGGGCAGATAGAGAGCATCTCCATCAATAGTTCCCACCAGGGTGACTTTGCCCGCCTCGGGGCACTTTGCCTAATGAGGAGGATGCCACAGCCTCTGGTGGGTGGAGGCCATGGACAGCCAGACACCCTGCGGTGCCCAGGGCGGCCCCAAGACGGGGCACTTTTCCCCTGAAGATGGAGAGCGGGAGCCTGGTTTGGGTCCAGTGCTCCAAGCTTTTGCTCGGGGGCCTTGGCTGCCTGTCCTGCTCCCCATGGGCACCCTTGCTGTCAGTAACGCGGGCAGCTGAGCAGCAGATGAGCCACTGGGATCTCATGGCGGGGGCCCCTGCTGCCCAGAGTGCCCCTCAACCCCCTGGGAAAGGACGCGGAGGCATCGGCAACAGCGGGAGACCCTCCCCCTTCATCCTGGGGCCTCTCGCTCGAATCCCTGTCTCTGGACAAGCCAAGGACGGGGCGTGAATTGTGAGCTTCTGATTGGATTCAGGCAGGACCGTGTTCACTCCTCACCCCTCGCTGTGGGCTCCCTGTGGAGCCTCTGGAGACAGGCCTTCACACCCTCGGTTCTGCTGATATTTGGAGCTGAAGACTGTCTCTGCTTGTGGGGGGGATGTCCTGTGCATCGCAGGATGGTTGCAAAGCACCCCGAAAGGTAACATCAGCCCGGCTGAGAACCGCTGCTCTGAGGTGGTGCTGTCAGAACCTTCTCGGATGACAGAAGCCTTCTACGCCAGTATGACATGGAAGCCACCACGTGTGGCTTCTGAGCACTTCAAATGTGGCCAGTGTGACTGAAGAGCAAATTTTTAAAGTCAGCTCCACTTGTGGCTAATGCCACTGCACCAGGCGTCACACCCCAGAGGTCGGCCTGGCTCCGGCTCTGCTGAGGGTGGGGGGTCCCACGGCCATGGTCGCCCTCCCTGGGTTGCGGCCTTGTCCACACCTGCTGGGAGCGCCCTCCCTGAAACACCGCCCTTTATGGGAATCTCCCGACTTCAGGGAAGGCCCAGCTAGAGGATGCCGGTGTGTCCTTACCGGAGGGCTCTCAGGGAACACTCAGTTAACCTCCCGTTTGTCAGACACGCAGAGAGGCCACTGGAGCACAGAGGTCATTGCCTGGGGTCTCCAGGGAGCAGATGGGTCAGCCTGCTGTCCCCCAAGTCACTGGGGAGCAGGGCTGGGCTGGCCGCGGCCCTGAATGCCAGCCCCCCGCCCTGTGCCCCTCTGCACGCCCCTCTTCCATCCCTGATGTTCCGGCCCGTTAGCGGGCAGCGAGGCAGTGCAGGGCAAGGCCACGGGACTGCCCCCGTCGAACCTCCCAGCTCCACATTGGTCCCGGCGGTGGATGGCCCTGCAGGGCAGGCTGGAGGGAGGGGGGCCGGGGGCGAGGCACATGTCAGACTGCCCACCCGACCCCGAGGTGACCTCGTGAGCCAGTGTCCCCTCTGAACACCATGGACAGCTCCTTGGCCAGCTGTCGGGGCCAGATGCTACCTCTGAGAAGACTCCGCTGCCTACAATGGGCAGGTTTCCCTTCCCCGCGTTAGGGCCCCCTCCAGGGAAGCAGATGCTTCACCGGAGACAAACACAGCTGCCCCTAGGGGCTCCCAGCCCCTCAATGCCCCTGGCAGCCGCAGCGCTACACTCTGGCAGAGGAAAGGGAGCTCGGCACTGGCATGAGTCAGACCTGAGCCACATTTTCAGTCTCCCTGTCCTTCTTACGTTGTTTAACCTGTCCAAGGCATGACCTCGCAGAGAGGCTGTGATGTTTACTGATGCTATAGCTGGCACATGGAGTATCCTCAGGAAACGGTAACAATTACCAGGGCTTCCAGGAACGGCTGAGCACACTGTGTTCTTCACAGAAGCTCCGCACCTGTGACCCGCGCACCTTGTGGATGGGTACTTTTGCTCGACAGGTTATCTGGCAGTTGATGGTAAAGTCTTGTTCTAACAGAACTGTTATCTAATCTTCTGATACGAGCAAAGTGTTGGAGGAAGGATGACTTTTATTGATGTGACGTTACCGTGTATGTTACTGGCAGCCCTGCCTGTTGTTATCATGACTTTTTAAATTTTTTGGCCATGCCGCGTGGCTTGTGGGATCTTAGTTCCCTGATCAGGGATCAAACCCTCACCCCTTACACTGACAGTGCAGACTCTTAACCATGGGGCCGCCAGGGAAATCCCAAGCCCTGCCTGTTATCAACCCTCTCTTCCAACTGTGAATCTGTATCTCTGCTGCTTCCAGAGGCCCTAGTTCCTGAGTGAGGGCCACCCTTGGTGCCCAGGGATGAGAGAGGAGATGGCCCTGGGGGTGGGTCTGCCCGAGCCTGGCCCGAGAAGGGGCCCCAGGTGTAGAGCGGCCCCAGCGAGCGAGGCCTCTTTCTCGCCCCTTCTCTGCAGGTGAACATGGTGGTGCTGGGCAAGCACCTGGGCATCCCCAAGCCCTTCGGGCCCATCGTCAACGGCCGCTGCTGCCTGGAGGAGGAGGTGCGGTCCCTGCTGGAGCCGCTAGGCCTCCGCTGCGTCTTCATCGACGACTACTTATCCTACCACAAGCTGCTTGGGGAGATCCACTGCGGTACCAACGTGCGCCGCCAGCCCTTCCCGTTCAAGTGGTGGCACGTGGAGCCCTGAGCCGGCCCGCCCGGCATCCTCCCGACCCCCAGCCAGGGAAGCCAGCCAGGGCGAAGAGCCTCCACCTGGCCGCCATCCTCGCAGGGCCTTGTGCGCCTCCCCCAAGAGCCCCCAAGTATGCTGGTCACCACGGATACCAGAATACAGGGAGGGCCACCGCACACTCAGCTCCAGAGGGACGGCCCTCCCTCCCGCCTCGCCTCTTCCCCACCCAGGGCGCCCAGAGCTTCTGGAGACGGTCGGCAGCCCCCGGGGTGGCCGCGCGTGCCCTCGGCGGCTGCCCCAGCTTCAGTTGTCCCCTCCTGTTCTGAGATGACTCCCTCGTGTTTGCAGGGTCCAGGCCACCTGTGACTCGAGTAACACCAGGAAGGGGGCTTTGGGGCCGTCTTTCCTTTACCAGCTACTGTCTCCTGCAGGGGACCCCCAGGCTGTAACCTCCCGGCACCCCTCAGCCATATTTACATAGGCAAATCAGGACAGAAAACTCGGCGTCCGTGGGCCTGTTTTAAAAAGAAAAGGCATCAAAACCCCTGTTAACGCCTGCCTCCGTCCTCAGAAGGGCGCTTGTTTCCTGTTTGGAAAGCCTTTAATTACCCATGCCGCCGCTTCCGCCTCAGACAGCGCTGAGGCCAGAGCGAGGAGGCAGGCCCGGCGGGAGCGGGGAGGCCGGCGGGAGGGGGACCCCCGCTTCCACCCCCGCGGCCTCCCAGGCTTTGAAGTCTGGGCTCCAGGTGCGATGCGGCCTGGCTGATCCAGACCCAGCAAGGAGGGGAGGCGCCGACGTCAGAGAGGGTGGGAGGGGCCATTGGGTTATCTCTGCCGGTGCGGTTTAACTTCATTTAATAGCCCTTAATTATTCCCCTCCGCTCTGCAGGCAGTGGGAGGGAAGGCTCCCCCAGTCTCGCAGCAGCTCTGCCACCGGCGTGCGGCCTGGGCGCCCCTGTGAGCTGCCACGGGGAGCTGGCAGCCTGGCCCGGGTGAGGGCTCCGAGGCGCGCGGGGCTGCGGGCCTCCCCGACGCGCAGGGGCGCGAGGGAGCCCGCCTGCCTCCGTCCCCCCGGTCTCGGGGCCAGCTCCGAAGCTCTGAGCCCCTGGTTCCCGCTGGGACTCAGACTCAGCCTCCTGCCCTTTAATCCCTCTGAACTGCGGACCACTGGGCCATCCGCGGCGGCCGCAGACGGCGTGTGAAATCGAGGAAAACGGAGCGGCTCCGCGTGCGAGGCTCCTCCCCTCCAGGAGGCTCTGCGGAGCCCCACTGGCACGCCCCGTCTAACCTGCGCGCCTTCCGCTCGCCGTCTGATGCCCCGGGGCTGAGCCGAGAGGGGAGGCTGCCAAAGGTGTGCAGCCAGGGCTCCGGAGAAAGGGCGGCGGGCGGGCCTTCCGGAGGGCACTGGGGGCCGGCGGCCCTGGAACTGGCTGCTGGGCTGGGGGTGGGGCCGATGTTCCCCCTGAGAATGTTCCAGGTGACCGGTCACCTTCCTTCTGATGAATAAAAATGTCAACACGCATGTCTTCCGGGGCCTGTCTCTTGGCTCCTGTTCTCTGGGCCCTGAGCAGGAGGCGGGGGAAGTCAGCGTGTCTTCCGGGGCCTGTCTGCGGGGGAGTCAGTGTGGTGGAGGCTGTGGGCGGGGGTGGGGAGGGCTGTTTTCAGCTCCACCCACTGTGCCATCAGCTCCTTGGCTCAACTTCCACTGGCCACGGGCAGCGCCTCTCCAGCTGGGAGAGCCCCCAGTGCCAGGCAGGCAGGCTGACTCAGCAGAATGGCTGGTCCACGCCCGCTGCCGGGAGGCTTCCTGCTTTGCTAAGATGGTTATCAGAGGAGGGTGGGTGCTCTCTCTTCATCCCTGTCCCTTCCCGGGCTGTCTCCTCCCTCTCTCGGGCGGGGGTGTCTGTCGGCAGAATGGGACCGTCCCCAGCAGGACTGATGTTCAGGACCACAGGCCACTGTAATTCCCTTTCATTCCTGCCTCGAAACCTACTAAGCTGCCTGGCCTCAGTGGTCTGATTTCGGAGGCCTGAAAATATCCTGCATCCTTGGTGCCGCCTTGAAATGCTCCTTTGACACTCATCCACCTTATGTGAGGTTTGCTGTGGACTAAAAAGAAAAAAGTGGCTGCCTGTCAGTCATGGACACTTTAGGCTGAATAAACCACAGATCTCTTCCTCAGAGCTGGCATGCGTTCTCTGGGGAGAGGGGAAGCAGTGGTCCACCTCCATGTACAGAGCTCCAGGGCTCTGAGTAGGAGGTTGGTCCTGTCCCTGCACAGCAGGCCAGGCCCAGAGGGATGCCCTGGTTTGTGCATCTGTTTCCCAACTGTGTCCACAGACAGGTTAAGGCCCCTGCCTGGTGTTTCCTCCTGAGCTCTGACTGCTGCCCAGAGCAGGCTCAGCCCCCAAGCCATTTTACAGCCAGAAAGGCGAAGCTGTCACTGGACTCAGCATCTCTCCTTGCAAAGAACACCCTCTGCAGACCGAGAAGGGTACCAGAGCGCCAGGCTTAGACTTGCTGAGATCCCTGAACTCGTGCAAACACCCCAGCCAGGGACTCTGGGGATCAGATCCTGTCCCCACCCTGCCCCAAACTGTTAGCATCACCAGGGAGGAGGGAGGAAGCCTCTGTTCAGCACCTTCTGGGCCTCCCTGGGCAGGGTGTGTCCGCTATTATCTCTGCTGGGCTGGTGCCTAGCCACATTGTCCACGGATAAGGACACCACGAGGGTACAAAGCCCCAAGGCCACACAGCTGGTGCCTGGCGGAGCCTGGGTCCCAGCCCAAGACTCCTCTCCCAGAGACCTTGCTCCCACCGTGTCAGGCGGCCAGACGCCCTCCCTGGTCTCAGTCGCCCCACCTGACAAGTGGGAGCTTTCCTGCTCTGACCTTCTAAGCTCCTCCTGGCCAGAAAGTGTTTCCAGAAGCTTTTGGCATCTAATAATAATAATAATAACAACAATAACAACACCACCCATAATAAAATAGTGCTGAGCTCCACACTAGAGCTCTTCTCACGTCGTCCCCATTAACCCTCACAACGACCATTTTTCAGATGCCAGATTGAGGCACAGAGCAATTAAATGGCTTGCCCCTGGTCGCTCAGGAAGTAAGTGCGGCAGGGCGGCAATCCAGCCTGAAACATCCGTGCTTTCAAGAAAGAATGGTTCCTCAAAGCGCCTGGAAACGCTATAGTTCGGTTCAGTTCAGAAATGCTATAGGGCTGCTTGTAAAAAACAAAAACAGAAAAACTCCGGGGCACTTCCCTGGGGGTCCGGTGGTTGAGACTTCACCTTCTGGGGCAGAGGGTGCAGGTCTGACCACTAGCTGGGGAGCTAAGGTTGCACTCGCCTCACGACCAGAAAACCAAAACAAAAAACAGAAGCGATATTGTAACAGATTCAATAAAGACTTGAAAAGTGGTGCAAAAAAAAAAAAGACTCCAGATCTTATCAAGTTGAAGTCTGGACCTGGGGATCTGCATTTTCATCAGTTTTCCCAGCACTGCAGAGAAGCTCTCCACTGACATCTTGTCTCTGAAAAGACAGAAAAAGGGGGTGAAGAGGCTGAGAGTGGAAATCGAGAACAGTCCCCTGATCAACACCCCGCACCTCTGACCCCTCCAGGGTCCTGGTGCCCTGGCCAGGTACCTAAGGGACTTAATGTTCTCCCCTTAAAGTGAGAAATTAACTGTCCGTGGGCCTGGGTGGGAGCCACAGGTTCATATGCAAACCCCCAGCTTCTTCCCGCCAATCCTGGGCTCGTGGATCTGGGAAGGGGCTGGGCTTCTGGGACTGGAGCCAATGAGCTAGCACCTGGGGCTGGTGGGGCGGGGCCAGGGTCTTTTAAACCACATGCCAAGGGGCGTCTGAGGCTCAAGCCCAGGTGGAGGCCAGCATGTCTCTGCAGAGGATTGTGCGCGTGTCCCTGGAACACCCAACCAGTGCTGTGTGTGTGGCTGGAGTTGAGACCCTGGTGGACATTTATGGGTAAGAGTCAGAAGCCTGCGGGGGTTGTGGGCCCCTGGTGCCGACCCCTGGGCTCTCCCTGCAGGCTGTCTGGGGAGCTTCCTGACTTGGCTGCCCTCTCCTGAGTCTTGGCCTTGGAACAGCAGCCAGGCGTGGAAGGAGGTCTTTGCCTTTCTCAGCCGGGCTTCTTCAAGACCCCAGCCAGGGGGCCATGAAGCGTGGGAGACTGGATGGGGGCAAAAGAGCCTGTAGCTCTGGTTCAGGGCCTCGGAGGCTGCGGGTACTTTCCCCTGTCCTGATGATCCTGCAGGCTGGGCTGGGGGTCTCACTGGGCACACACGACTAGGAAGAGGGTTACCCACACCCCCAGCTTATAAGCTGTGCAAACCAGGCATCAATCCTTTTGTAAAAAAAAAAAAAACAACACATATTCTACATAGCACTTACTCTGTGCCAAGTACTGTTCTAAGAGCTTGACAAGCCTCTTGAATTTAATCCTTGAACTTTAACTCCCAAACTTGACTTTCACAACAACCCGAGGGGCTGAGTTTATTACTGGCTTTCTTTTGCTTGATGGATGTGGAAATGGAGGCACAGGCGGAGCAAGCCGTTGGCTCAGCCACACAGCTACCAAGTGGCAAAGCCAGTGCTTGAAGCCGTTGGTGGTTGTGTTGTCTGCTTTCCGCTGCCTGCTGCTTACAGCAGCCAGAGGCTGGGGGAGGCCCCCGTCTTCTCTCTCTCCCCCTGGAAGAAAAGGAGAGTTCGGGCAGGGTTTCAGGAGCTGGGCGCTGGGAACCACCAGGACGCTGGCTACTTTACTGCTTAAGGCGTCCTCAGGGGTCCTGGGTCCAAGGCCGAGCGGGGGACACAGGTACTCAGGGGGCAGGAGAGGAGAAGCCCTCAGCATGCTGCTCCTCCCATCGCGAAGCTCTCTGCCCCCTCCCGAGACGAGCCTGTGCTTCTCAGCCTCAGCACTGTTGGCACGGTCACTCCTTGGTGAGGGGCCAGCCTGTGCCCTGGGAGACGTTAAGCGGAGTGTCTCTGGCCCCTCCTCTCCAGATGCCAGTGACTACCGCTCACTTGTAATGACCAGAAACCCCTCTGGACATCGCCCAGTGTGCCCTGGAGGGAAAGTCACCCCTACCCGAGAACCAGTATGTTAAACCAAGACTTTAAACACTGGAGTGGACTTAGAAGCAGAGACGGGGCTGGTCCCAGGGCACTAGAGGAGAGGCACTGAGGAGCTGGTCTGCAGCAGGCTGAGGGTGGGTGAGCAGTGCGGATTGGGAAGGGGACTTGGTTGCTTCTGACGCAGAGAAGCCCCAGATGATGAGGCGGGTACCTGTGCCAGCTGGCGCCACCGCCTCCCCCAGCTCTGCATGCCCGTGGGGGTGACTCACCTGCCCTGCCTACCCCATGCCCGTCGGGCAGCTGTGTCTCTTGTTTGACCTGCCACAGGAAGCCTGGGACCGGCTCCTCCCCTGCAGAACTTTCTAGAGGATGGAGGATGGCCTTGGACTGTGAGTGGCAGAGGCGGCAGTGTCTTGGGGTGATGTGGATAGACAGGCCATCCTTGGGGTTCACAGAGGAGGCTGTGGGTGGGACAGTCATGGGGTGCGGGAGCCTCTGGCCTCAAATGAGAGACTCTCGGGCCTCCAATAACCAGCCTGTCTCGGGGATGGAGAGGAGCTCCTAGCCTGTCCATCCGCACATTCATCAGGTATTAACATTCCTTTGGGGTCTAGTGTGCCAGGCATGGGGACACAGTGGTGAACGAGCAGATGTGGTCTCTGACCTCTGAGAACCCTGTCCTGAAGTTCTAGCAGAGGCTGGACCACCTCGCAGGGGTGCTGTGGAAAGGATTCTTGTCTTGCAAGCAAGTGGGACTAGGTTAATTCTAAAGTCCCTTCCGACTTGGAGATGCTGTGATTCAGCAGTCCTGGGTGCTCAGACTGTGGGCCAACAGGAGAAAGGCAGTGGACGTGGTGGTCGGTCTTGACTCTGCCTCCTAAGAGCTGTCTGACCTTGGGAAAGTCACTTAACCTCCCATGTCGCTCTTTCTTCCTCTGTAGAATGAAGGTCATACTTATATCAGCAGTGATACCTAGAGCCTGGCCCATGCCCGTCACTGCCCTACAGTGTGAGTGACTAACGCTAATACTCCAACCATTCTGTGAGGCGGGTACTGTCTTCATCCCCGTTTCAGAGACGAGGAAACGGAGGCACAGAGAGGCTACGTCACTTGCCCCCCGTTTCAGAGCCGGCGGAGAGGCAGGGCCAGAATGCAGCCCAAGCGCTTTGGCCTCCACTTCAAAGGGCTGTTGGGACGATTGAATGAGATGGTGCGTGTGGGGTGCGTAGGCGATGCCTGGCATGTAAACGGTCAATTACGGCAACTGCTGCCATCGTTACCACCATCATCATTATAAGCATCTTTCCTGGCTCTCCAGACAGCCTCGAGTGTCCCCAAACCATCCATGAGATGGCAGGGAGATAACCTCTGAGCCCTACTGGGAGAAGGAGGAGAGGAGAGAAGAGAAATTAACACAAGCTGAGCAGTCAGGGCAGGCTTCCTGGAGGAAGGGCCTTGCAGGATGAGCAAGAGCCCTGGGGATCTCTAGTCACTAGCGGATTAAACCCTGTCTTCCCTCTTTCCTCTGAGCTGGAGGTGCCCAGGCTTGGTGAAGGGGTTTTGCTCTCCCTCTCAGGGATTCTTAGGGAGAAGGGTAGCACACAGACGTGATGAGCCATGCGTTGGCTTGCAGCCAGGCTTGAGAACGCTGTCCCTAGTTGGAAGGGCAGACAGCTCACTGCGTGCTCAGCAGAGGCGGTCTTACAGAATGAAGAGGCTTGGGGCGCCTGGGGTAGGAACCCTGAGTGCTGACCCTGGTTCCGTCACCCTTCGCTGTGTCACCTTGAGCACGTTTCTGCTCCTTCCTGGGACTCGGTTTCCACATATGTACCCCAGAGAGGTTGGCATCAAAGAGTGGCTTTCAGGCTCTGCTCACGGAGGCTTCTGAGCCTCCTTCTTAGTTTGACAAAGCAGCTCCCGTCTGTCTCCACCAAATTCTGTCTGATGTGCAGCTCTGGCCTGCCTGTGCAGAGAGCAGAGTCTGGGAGGCAGACGCATCTTTAACTCTCAACGACCTGGACTTTGTAAAAGGTGTGTGCGCGGCCACCACTTTCCAGGGGCAGGAAGACGTAGGATTAGGAAGGGCCGTGAGTCCCTGGACCACATTCTTCTGGTGAGGCTGATGGGGCTGGGGATCTGGGACCTCACTGAACAGAGGGACAGCTGGTGTCCTGGGCGCTCTGGGCCTTGATCTCCCCTGCTGCCATGGGCCGGCTCGTTGGGGACCTTGGCTGTCCTCTCGTCAGCCTTTCTGTTCTCAGCCAAAAGAACCTTTCCCATCAGTTTCCCAGCTCTAAAATGTCTGGTTTTGTTTTCCCAGAGGTGGAGGTCCTAAGAGCTGGGAGGGAGAGGGTGGGTTTGGGTTTGCAAGGGAGTGGGGACAGAGCTGGCTTGAGTCCCGACTCTGTCCCTCACCAGCTGTGTGGCTTTGAGCCAGTCACCTGTCATCTCTGAGCCTCCGTTTCCTTATCTGTAAGCTGGGGGAACAGTCCTGGCGTCCGGTGGCTTGGGGCGCCGTCTGCACCATCCCCGTCACCCTCACCGCTGAAAGGGTGGATGAGTCTAAAGGAAGGCCTGAGCTGTCCTGACGCCCAGGAGTGCACGCGCTCACACCGAGTCCCCTCCACGCCCCCTGGGAGGGGCGGCAGGACCCAGCATTTCCGAGACAGTCCTTCTTAGCCGTGTCCTCAGACTTCACTGGACATCAGTGTGGTTTAAAAGAGCTCTGCGTGCAGAACGTATGGTTCTGGAATCAGCATTTTCAACAAGCAGGTCTGAGGTTGATGCCGTGAGGGTGACCAGCGGTCCCTATTTGCCTAAGACTTTCTAGATCTTAGTACTGAATGTCCTGCACCCAGGAAATGCCCCTGTCCCTGGCAAAGCCGAGCTGTGGGTCATTCCACCGTGTTTTCCCCAGCACACACCAGCTCCTAGGCTGTGCAGTCCTGCAGCTGCCTGAGTGGACTTGGCGATGGAGAGGGCCTTGGACGGTCCTGCGTGTGGGGGAGGGCACGGCCCCCAGCTGTGTGTGCCCAGGGCTGGGCTGGGGTGCCGTCTGGAGCAGCAGGCTGTGCTCGGGGTGGCCTGACTGGAGGCAGAACTTCATCCAGGTGAGCCTCTGGCCATCTTCCGTGCCCTCCAGGCACCGGGGACGCAGGGCTTCCCCCAGTAGCCGCCGCTTCAGTCCTCTAACACAGCTGTGGGGGGTGGGTATAAACCCTGAACTGGGGGTCCAGGGCACTGCCTTCTAGCCCGATCTCTTCTGGGCCTCAGTTTCTCCAGCAGGGAAATAGTGGCACGGGTGCAGGGGCCTCCGCTCGTTCCGTTCGCCATACAAACGCACTCCTTTAATTGGCTCATCACACCCACTTCGTTGATGCCAACACAGAGGCACAGAGAGGTCAAGGCCACGCAGCTAGTGAGCAGTGGAACTGGATTTGAACCCAGGCGACCTGGCCCCAGAGTCCTCAGGCTTAGCCACCTCACCATGGGTCCGCCGGGTCGCCCTCATACTCAGGAACCACCGCTAGCTCCCATTACCTAGGAATGAAATGACAACCAGCTCGCGGCAGCCTGAGTTTGCTCTTGACCTCTGAAGCCTCTGCTTGGAAACCCCTTCCCTTAGCTGTGTCTCCTCCTTGCCCTGAGTGCACCCCTTCCCCCGTGAAGCCTCCCCAGACACCCCAGTCCTGGCCTCAGCCTGCTCCCATACACCTGCCTCCTGTGTCCTAATTTTCCGTAAGAACCCTTTCCCCCATCCTGGCTGCTCCATCTGTTCTCTGTTTGAGCCTCATGGCTGCCTGCAGCTGGCCCAGGGGGTGTCACTGCTGCTGCTGCTGCTGCTGCTAAGTCCCTTCAGTCGTGTCTGACTCTGTGCAATCCCACAGACGTCAGCCCACCAGGCTCCCCCGCCCCTGGGATTCTCCAGGCAAGAAGGTGTCATTACCCCACTTTAAAGGCGAGGTTATAGGGCCAGGTGAGCTCTTCAAGGTCACTTGGCTGTAGGGCAGCCCGGCCTGGTCTAGGACCTGTGTCCTGACCCTGGTCCTCGCACCCCTGAGCCCCTGGCTTCTTTGGGACCCTCCTGCACAGGGCTGCCTCCATATTCATTTGGGGTCCCCCTGGAGCCTCACATGGGGCCTTGGCTGGGAAGGTACCGGGAAGCGGGCTGAAATACCCCAAACCAGAGTCTGCAGCCTGGGAACGGGGTAGGCGTCACGTCAGAAGGACCACCCAAGGTGTGCCCCCCTAGCTGGGGAGGCCTGGGGTCCGAGGCACTCCTGGGTCATGGGTAGGGCGCTGGGGGCCCTTCACACCGGGTCCAGCTGCTTGAGTCTTTGCTTCTCTGGCTTCCGTATCCGTCTCCCCGTCTGCGTTCCCACACCTCTCAGTGCAGGCTCGCCCTGTCCCCCGACGGTCTGGCTCACAGACCCAGGGCACAGCAGAATAGAACTCTGGCAATGACAGCTTTGGGAGTAAGTTACCAGATAAAACCCAGGACACTTAGTTAAACTGGAGATCCAAACCAACAATGAGTAATTTTTTAGTCGCAGGATGTCCCAAATATTGCACGGGATATACTTGTGCTAAGATAACTGTTTGTTGGTTACCTGAAATTCAAGTCTGACTGCATGTTCTATATTTTATTAAACCTGGCAGCCCTGCCTGGGAGGAGACACGGGTGCGTCAGCTCCTCCTCCCTGGTGAGGACACTTAGCAGGCCGAGCCCTGGAGTGGGACCCGCCTGACGGAGTACAGTTTGTGCTTCGTATATTTCTCTTTCTATAAAGGGAAGCTGTGCTGAAAAGTGCCAGAGTCATGCCAGCAGAGGAGTGAAGGAGGCCTGCTTTCCTCCATGTGGAGGCAGAGAAGGGAGAGGGCCTTGGGGCGGAGGTGGGGACTGTGGCCAGCAGTGCAGCTTGGGCATGCCTCTTGCCCATCCGGAGCCTCGGTTTCCCCACATTAAATGAGACTGTGCAGAAGATTAGATGAGCTGATATTTGGGAAGGTTTAGCCAAGCCTACCATGGTAACTGTGCAGGGGAGGGGGCCCTGGGGGTTTCAACGTCTGTTGTCATTACGCCTGGGTAAGAATGTGGACTCAAGGGTCAGGAGGCCTGGATTTGGATCCCAGTCCTGCCACCTACTAGCTCCATGACCTTGGACAGGTTACTTTAACCTCAGTTTTCCCATCTGTGAAATGGGAGATAATAGTACCTACCTGGGCTTTTTTAATGGATTACTTGACGATATACATAATGAACCTTGAATATGATGGCACATAGAGTCGGACACGACTGAAGTGACTTAGCAGCAGCAGCAGCAGCAGCAGGGGCTCACCCAGCGTCCATTACTGTTGTCCCCTGCTGGGTGTGTGTGCCACTTCCTCCAGGAAGACTTCCAGTTCCTCTCCCCACAGAGGCCTCTCCATGTGATCCCACTGCCTCCTGACCCATCTTTTGCCCTGGGCAGGGCTGTCCTCAGCTCTCCAGCTGGTTTGAAGGCTCTGGGGCAGTGGGTGCTTCTTCCCGCATGCTCATGGGCACCCTACAGACCATCAGGAGGAACAGACTGATTTCAAACAAGACTCCCAGACCAGCTAGAGCTGGAAAGGAAGTCCCAGGGCCATCGGACAGCAGGGACTGTTTAACCCTACAATGAATACCTGGAGCATTCACAAGGGAAATGTTAATCAACACAGAACCTGGGAATACGAGACTGTGTATATATGTGTGGGGTCCAAGTTTGACTCCTAGGAGTTTGCTGGAAGGATCTGAGGAGCCTGGG
Organism: Moschus berezovskii; assembly: GCF_049115385.1. Classification (NCBI taxonomy): domain Eukaryota; kingdom Metazoa; phylum Chordata; class Mammalia; order Artiodactyla; family Moschidae; genus Moschus; species Moschus berezovskii. The sequence continues at coordinate 1,058,901 of NC_142461.1, forward strand.
GTAGTCTGGGAAGGCTTCCTGGAGGAAGTAAGTGTTTGAGCCAGAGTTCAAGCATCTGAACAAGGGCTGCCCTCTAGCACTTCCCATGGCTTGTGTCCTTCCCAGGTCAGTTCCTGAGGGCACAGAGATGTTTGAGGTCTACGGAACCCCTGGCGTGGACGTCTACATCTGCCCCAACGTGGAGAGGGACCGGGAGCGCGCGGATACCCGCCGGTGGCACTTTGACGTGGGCTCCCAGATCATCGTGGTCATGAACTCTCCCAGCAACGAGCTCAACGACAGTCACGTGAGCGCGCCCCCTTGTCTGGGGGGTGACTGGGGGTGGGGGGTGACCCGGTTCCATGAGGGCCCAGTGCCCTCTCTTATCCAGAATGCAGGGTAGCCCAGAGGACAAGAGCTCGGCCCTGGAGCCTCCAGCTCTACGACGTACGAGCACAGACTGTGGGTCTGCTGGTCGCTCACATCTCTCGGAACCTGTTTCCCCATCTGTGGCTGAGGGTCGATTCGTAGTCCGTGATACTATGCATGAGCGAGAGAAAGCAGAGGTGGAGAGGGGAGCAGCTGCCTCGGGGCCCCTCCCTCGCGGCCTCATCTCCCCCAACCCGCCACCTTCCTGACCCTGCTCCCTTCTCAGGCAGGATGCCTGCCCGCCTCTCGTCTCTCTGCCCAGTCAGCCACAAGAGCGAGTCTACCAAGGCCAGGCTGGAGGCAGTGTTCTGGCCCCTGGGCAGGGGACATTTAAAAAATGGGGGAGATGGGGTGGGCCGTAAGCTTGGCGCACATGACGCCCCTTAAAAGGGCGGTGGAAATCAGGTCTGCCGTGCAGGCGGCAGGCTCCCGCTCCACGTCAGGAGCGCGGTTTCGGGAAACTGGCCCTTTGAGGAGCACTGACCGGGTGCCCAGCACTGGGCAGCATGCCCTCGTCCAGCCCTGACGCCGGGGTCTGGTGCGCGGTTCTCAGGGGAGGCCACGAGGGTTCAGAGTAACCGTCCCGGGGCCACAGAGCTGGTCTGCGGGAGAGCTAGAGCTCAGGGGTCAGACCCGCCTGACTCCTGGGGACAAGCTCCCTCCGTCAGCCCCCGTCTTTCCCGCCCAGGGATCCGAATTAGCCTATCCGGGGAGGTTCGTGCGGCAGCGGGGGCGGGACTGCGCGAGGCTATTTCACCAGCAGACTGACCGAGGAGGGGCGGGGCTCAGCTGGAGTCCCGAGAGGAGTGAGTGGCCGAGGGGGCGAGGGTCGGACAGAGGCCCCGGAGCCCGGCGGGCGGCGGGCCAGCCTGCGATGGGCGCCCAGCACTGAGCCAGGGGCGGCGCGGAGGCTGCCCGTCTCTGCATCCCCGGGCCCCGAGGCCCTCAGGGCCTGAGGACCGGCATCAGCGCGTCCCTGCCTTTGTCCGGGGTCCAGGCAACCGTGTGCCTGCAGCGAGCATCCCTGCTGGGGCTTGACTCGCGGGGGTTCGCAGCTGCAGGATTTCGGGGCTCGGTAAGTTCCCGAGCCCCCTGGGAGACAGGATGTCAGAGCCGGAGAGCCGAGGGGCCGCATGGCAGCGAGGGTCCCGGCGGAGGGCGGAGTGGGAAACGGCGTCGGCGCATCGGCCTGCACTTTGTCTTCAGCCTCCCCTTTAACAGCTGCCCGGCGTGCGCTGTGGGCACGGTGCCAAACGTCCCACGCTTTCCGGCTTTAATCCGCACGCCTGTCATCAGTCCCACGGGGCCATTATCAGCGCCGCTCCACGGCGGAGGAGAGGGAGACCCAGACGGCGAAGTAACTTTCCCAGGGCATCCTCTGCCCGCCCAGGCCATCTGACTCAGGAACGCTGCACCGGCTCACACATCACGCCCCCTGCCCTCTCATAACAAGAGCTGGTATTTCTTGGGCATTTCCTATGAGATCAGTCTTCTCCATGGATTGTTTCAAATCTGAACTACCGTCCTTTGATTGTAGGGACCTGTATAAAGCCCATATTGCAGAGGAGCAAACTGAGGCAGCTCAGAAAGCTGAAGGGCCTCAGCCGAGGTCCCAGAACCCGGAGATGCTGGGCTCAAGTAAAGGCCTGTCCAAATCCCACAGTTAGGAGGGTGTATGCACCCTGCACAGTGCAAACTCCTCATTTTATTTTATTTTTTTTAATGTATTTATTTATTTGGCTGTATCGGGTCTTAGCTGGAGCACCAAGCTCCTCATTTTATCCATGGCAAAACTGAGATCCAAGGGGGAACAGGGGCTTGCTGAAATCACACAAGAGTCAGCAGCAGCACTGGGATGGTCTCCATGGAATCCCTAGCAAATAGTTCCCATTTTACAGATGAGCTAACCGAGGCATGGAAAAATGAGTGGCAGAGAAGGCTAAAGGAAGAGCTGGGTTGGTGGCTGCACAGAGGTTCCTGGGAGCGCCTCCCCCCCTCGCCAGGTCCCCCAGGACCTGTGCTTTGGGGCCGGGCTCCTAGCTTCAGCCCGCTTGACCCCGGGCCCGCCTCTCTACAGGTGCAGATCTCCTACCACTCCAGCCGGGACTCCTTGCCCCTGGCCTGCGCAGTGCTCTACCTCACCTGCGTGGGTAAGTCGGGGCCTCGGTCACGGGCGTGTGAAAGTGGCGCCGGGCTGGAGAAATGCCAGTGGCACAGACAGAGGGCCGGGACTCAGCCGCAGGGGCATGTGGTCATCCTGCGATGCTCCATGAACTTGGGACCCACCGTATATCATGCTCAGAAACAGACTTCAGATAGGTCTGCTGTATGATGCAGGGAACCCAAAGGTGGCGCTGTGACCGCCTAGGGGGGTGGATGGGGAGGGAGGTGGGAGGACCTGGGTTTAAGAGCGAGGGGATGGATGTATACCTCTGGCTGACTCATGCTGATATGTGGCAGAAACCGTCACAATACTGTAATCATCCTCCAATTAAAAATAAAATTTTAAAAACCATCCAGGTGAAAGTCCACATTTTAAAGCTTTTAGAAGAGAATGTCTCTTCAATGTCATAGTAGTCAGAAGTTTTCTTTAACAAAGCAAAACAAAAGCACAGGCCATCGGGGACAATATTGATCATTTAGACTGTTGAAATGGAAATCTTCTATGCAACGGAGGACAAGTCCAAAGTCGGACTCCGGAGAAGCAATTTGCAGTGCGGGTGCCTGGATCAGCGTTTGCAGGCAATGGAGAATGCTGACCAACAAGAAAGAACAACCAAACAGTTGTCTGGTTAGAAATAAGTGAAAACCAGAAACCCACAAATCACAGGGGAGAAAACCCTCGTGCTCAGACCCCAAATGAAAAGATACTCAGCTGCCAAGGATGTGCGACCAGAAACTCCTTCTGCCAGGGGTGGGGCTCACGCTGGGCAGCCATTCCGGAGGGCAAGAAAGTTAGCAGGAGAGTTAAAAACGCTGTCTGCAGGAGGCATTTTTAGAAGCAGAACCGCTGAGTTACAGGGAGCGAACATTTCCGCTGTGATAGATTCTGCCAAATGGCTTCTTATACACCTGCCAGCAGCGGAGGGGAGTGTCTTGCCAACACTGTCCATTTCCAGCCTTCTCTGTTTCTCCAGCCGGAGAGGTCAGCACCTTGTTGTTGCTTTCACTTGCCTCCCTTTAGTTAGGACTGAGGTCAGGGGTCTCCCTGCCCACCCCCCCAGACACACACCCACACCTTGTTTATTGGCAAATTCACATACAGAAAAATGCATATGTATTGGTTTGGCAAAAAAGTTTGTTTTGGTTTTCTTAACACCTTATGGAAAAACCTGAGCAAATTTTTAGGTCAGCCCAATATGAGTGGGTGTGTGTTTGCGGGGGTGGGGGTGGGGAGCAGATATGGGAACAGTTAGAAAGCAAATCCCAGGTCGAGAAATAGAGCAGGGAACATGACCAGCACCCCAAAGCACCCCCAAGCCCCTCTCTGATCATACCTTGATCCTTCCCTTACGGTAACTGCTGTCTTGTGATAAATATTTCCCCCTTTCTTTATGGTTTTGCCATCTGAATAGGCACACCCAGATCATACAGTCAGTTTTTGCCTGCCTTGGTGCTCTGTCTGGGTGGGGTCACACTGTACATGCCTTTTGCCCCACCTTCCATTTCTGAGACTCATCCCCTTCTTGCAAGTGGTTGAGTATCTTTTCACATATTTAAAAATCATTTCAATTTTCTTTCTCTCTCCCTTGAAGGTTTCATGTGTACTGTAAACCCTCCCCCACATTCTGCGGAGAGTGGTTAAGAAGCTGGGATGGAGGCTGGGATACGAGGGGAAGCTGGGCTCAGACCCACACAGCCAGCAGGTGCCAGAGCCTAGATTCACATCCATGATTGTCTGACACCAAAGCCCAGGCTCACTGGCCCAACCCTGGGAGACGAGGGAGCTTCATACAGACCCAGAATGTCCCAGGCAACTCAGGGGCTGGGCAGAATGTCCCCCAGACAGTGAGGGCTTATAGGGATGCAGAAGAGGGAGAATTCAGGGAAGGCTTCCTGGAGGGGGCAGAATTTGACCTGGGTTTTTGCTCTGACCCTGTATCTTCCCCAAGGCCTCTTTCCCCAGCCCAGGGAGGGAGGCTCCAAATCCTCCCACCTCTGGGCAGCATCTTCTTGGAGATGACTTCCGTTTGTCTGGCCCCAGAATGGGCCCCGAGACTGAGGCTAAAAGGCGGAGGTTGTGGCCTGTGCTGGCCCCTGGGAGCCTTGTCGTGACTCGCCCTCTGCCCTGTCCTTGCAGATGTCACCCTGGATTGTGACCTGAGCTGTGAAGCCGGGCAGAACAGGGACTTTGTGGACAAGGTACGCTCTCTCTGCCTGGACCCAGAAAGGGGCGTGGGGTTCGCAGCTGCTCTAGGCTGGGTTAAAAGCGGTGAGGTCGTTAGAGGCATCCCCCTGCCTCCCAGCCGATGTCAAGGCCAGCGGAGCCAACCCAAGAATGGCTGGGGATCTTCTTTCACTGGCAGAAAAAGCATCAAGAATTTTTAAGCACATACATGCCCAACCCTGGGCTAGGCCTCCCTTTGTGGGGACAAGTCCTTCTGGATTTTCAATCTAGGTTAGGGGTTGGCAATTTTTTTTTTTTTTCTTCTTGTAAGAGCAGGATAGTAAATGTTTTAGGCTTTGCAGGCCATCTTGTCTCTGTTGCAATGTTTTGATTCTGCCAGTGAAGGATGAAAGAGTTGTATGGCCAATATGGGGGGAAAAGGATGTGACAGTGTTCCAATAAAACTTTATTTAGAAAAACAGGTGGTAAGCTAGATTTGTAGCATACAGACCCCCTAATCTATGTGAAAAGGAAATCTACCAAGTCTGAAACTATGAAAAAACTGGGCTGAATTGTGGTGGCAGTGAAGATGTTGGGAGTCCAGAGGAGGTCACGTTGGGCTTTATGGGCAAGGAGGTTCAGCTGAGCGGGGCTCCAAAGTTATGCAAGAGGGAGGGCGTTTCAGCTGGAAGGAGCAGCAGGAGCCAAGGAGGGAAGATGGACCTCATCCTCAGAAAGCTGCCTGTTGGAAAAGAGGATGCTGGCTGGAGGCACGACACAGCCGGCCGTGAAAGACGGCTGTGTCTTTGAACTGGACGGTGTGAGTAGTAGCTTGAGAACAGAAGCCTCATCCAGCTCAGGGCCGAGAGGAGAGGAGGGGAGGGGTGAGGAACGTGGCCGGGAGGGAGCTGGGGAGGGGGCGCGGGCCTGCTGGGAGCCCCCGTCACCGGCTGTGCTTTGCCATCGGCAGCGGCAGTGGGTGTGGGGACCCGGTGGGTACGGAGCCATCCTGCTGGTGAACTGTGACAGGGACAGCGCAAGCTCTGACGACCAGGACAGCTGTGACCGCCGCGTGCGCTGCCTGCAAGGTGAGGGGCGCCGGGCCGCCGCTCAGCCACCTGCCGGGAGTCTCACTCACAAGGGCGGCTCTGGAGGCAGAGCTTGGGGCCGGAGGCTCAGCTTCCAGGGCGCCTTAATGCTCCTTAAAACCTGCCCCTCCCCAGCACCCCAGCGCCAGCGGGCACCCCCGCCGGGGCAGAGCTCTGGAGAGGAGCGGCGGCGTCTTCCTCCCCCTCCAGGCTGGGAAAGTGCTCATGCTGAGCACCCAGTGTGTGCCAGAGCCTTTCCCCAAATCCTCATCTAAGCATCCACGCGGGAGGGCGGCCTGCCCCAAATTCAGAGACGATGATGTTGACCCTCAGAGGTCAGGGGATCCCCGAAGTCACTCAGTCAGCCTGCGGCAGGTCCAAGGTTCCTGTAACCCCAGATCCAGCCTCCTCCCCGCTGGCATTGCTGGCCTGGATTTCAGAGATGCCCCACATACCCTGGCGGCTCAGCTGGTAAAGAATCTGCCTGCAATGCAGAAGACCCAGGTTTGATTCCTGGGTCGGGAATATCCGCTGGAGAAGGGAATGGCTATTCACTCCAGTATTCTGGCCTGGATAATTCCATGGACTGTGTAGTTCATGGGGTCGCAGAGTCAGACACGACTGAGCACTTTCCACATTCTGAGTCCATCCTGAGCCGCATGCACAGCCCCATGAAGGATATCCTGGCAATGTCCTGGGTGTGGGTCAGGGGCTTCACCCACGAGATGCCCAGAGCTACTCTGAAAGTTGGCAGGATCATTTCAGAGACTGGAGCGCTGAGGCTTCGGGAGGGAGGGGCCGGCCCAGGGCAGCAGCGAGTGACGCTGGGCCTGAGAGGAGAGCCCTTACCCACCTGCTTCCCGGACGGCCTTCTCATGGTTGCTTCTGCACACCTACCCCGGGCCAGGCAGCGGGCTGGCCGCTCCGCACTTCTGTTTATGGGCAGAGGAGGACACGGAGGCACAGAGAGGGCAGGAAGCAGCTCACCACGTCACATGCTCACAGACCTGCTCCTGGTGGCTCTCAGTATTCCCACGGGGCGGGCAGAGCTGGGGCAGAGACCCAGGTCTTGGCACCCTCTGCCCTGGGGAGGGGCTGGGGTGCTGGGGGCCCCCTGAGCCACTGCCCTGTGTCTGGCCCCCCAGACCTGGAAGACATGTCTGTGATGGTTCTGCGGACCCAAGGCCCTGACGCCCTGTTTGACAACCACAAACTCATCCTCCACACTTCCAGTGCTGACGCCGAGCGGGCACGGGTGTTCCATGCCTGCGGTGAGTTGATGCCCGTCCTTCCCTGCCCGGGGCGCGAGTGGTGCTCAGTTTCCCCACCCAGCCTGGGGTGCAGGCTCTGCTCTGGCTCCGGGGCCGCCTTGAGGGCCCAGAGGAAGAAGCACCGGATGCGCGAGTTTCACGACTGGTTGCCTGGTGTCCCTGGCACAGCTGTGCCCGAGGTGGTTTCAGCAGATGAATGCATTTTTAAATGTTTGAAGCACATTTAGAAATTCTGATTATCAAAACTTTCAAGCATACACAGAAGCAGAGAGAACGGTGTGAAGAACCCCTATATGCCAACCACTCAGATTCATCAAGGATCGCTCTTTTGCTTCTCTTACTTGATCTGTCCTTTCTTGTTTGGTGAAGTGTTTTAAAGCCAGTCCCAGACACCCTGGCTATTTGCCTCCATTCAGTCTGCATCTCCTGCCCACCCCGATAAACCCCAAACTGTTGCCTTACATAGCGACAGTGTCATTATCATGAATGCAAGCAATACCTCCAAAACTACAAATATATTTTTGGGTTTTTCTGTAAGATGTAACTTTTTGGCCAACACAATACGAGTAATAATATGCTCACTTTAGAAATACAGAAGTATGCGAAGGTCACAATGAGGGTTCTCGACCCTGCTGCAAACCCGACTCCTGAAACGCGTGCTCTGCTCGCCGCGGCGTGTGTGCTCTTCCCGACGTTTGACGTGCTTGGTGTGTGCACGTGTCCACTTGCCACTTTCCACCTGGTTGCTCCCACCCAGTTACACACCCCACACGTCTCTGTGTGTTTGTTTAGCTCTGCTTTGCCTTCCTCCACAGTCGCGTCATATTTCAAAGCACGGAGGTGCTGTAACTGCCTTGGTCCCGTGAGCGTACGGTTTTTGTGGTGTGTGGATTTTGCAGACATCTCAGTTCCTGGAGGGCAGGGACCATGCTCACAGCGGGGTCCTGAGTCCTGAACCACACCTCCTAGGTGCATAGTAGGTGCCCAGTAAATAATCTGTGAGCGCCTCCCCCTGTATTTTATAGGAAAGACGCCTACCTGCGCAGGGACTTGCTGGTTAGGGGTAAGCATTGCTTTGCTGCTCCTGCTGCTGCTAAGTCACTTCAGTCGTGTCTGACTCTGTGTGACCCCATAGACAGAAGCCCACCAGGCTCCCCCATCCCTGGGATTCTCCAGGCAAGAACACTGGAGTGGGTTGCCATTTCCTTCTCCAATGTGTGAAAGTGAAAAGTGAAAGTGAAGTTGCTCAGTTGTGTCCAACCCTTAGCGACCCCATGGACTGCAGCCTACCAGGCTCCTCCATCCATGGGATTTTCTAGGCAAGATGCCACCAAATTGTCCTTTGAAAGCTCTGAGCACCAGCATTAGAAAAGAATGCCCTCCCTGTCCCACCCTGACCTGCCCGCACTGGGTTTTAAGCCTCTCTCTCTCTCCTCTGCGAGTGGGAGGTGAGAAGCGGGGGTGGTTGTGTGGCTTCCATTGTGTCGGGGAGGTTACGCGATGCTTCCTGCTCCCAGGGCCCCCTCGTGAGCCCCTTCTGCCCCCTGCCAGGCCCCGAAGACTCCTGCGAGGCATACCGGCACGTGCTAGGCCAGAACAAGGTGTCATACGAGGTGCCCCGCTTCCACGGGGACGAGGAGCGCTTCTTCGTGGAGGGCCTGTCCTTCCCCGACGCCGGCTTCTCGGGGCTCATCGCCTTCCATGTCACCCTGCTGGACGACTCCAACGAGGTAGGGGTGGCCAGGACAGACAGGGTGGGCAACGGCCTCCGTGCCCAGGAGAGGCAGGCATCCCCAGCCTGGAGGATCCGGCCGCCCGCTGCTGCCTCTCTGGAAACTACGGAGCTAGCAGCCTGCTGGAGTCCACGGTGGTCCTTCACCCAACCAGGCGCTGGGCCCCGAGGCCAATGTGCTTCCCTTCCGGTCTTACCCTGCAGGATTTCTCCGAGTCCCCCATCTTCACCGACACCGTGGTGTTCCGAGTGGCCCCCTGGATTATGACGCCCAGCACCCAGCCGCCCCTGGAGGTGTACGTCTGCCGGTGAGTTGGGGGGCGCCGGGCGTCCTCTGGCGCTGCTGGCTGCTCCGGCCCCTCTGTCTGCCTGTGTCCTGAACACTCTCCCTGGGCTCGTCCGCAGCGTGAGGAACAACACGTGTTTCGTGGCTGCAGTGGCCGAGCTGGCCAGGAGGGCCGGCTGCAAGCTGACCATCTGCCCGCAGGCCGAGAACCGCAACGACCGCTGGATCCAGGTACTGCGGCCACTGGGCAGTGACCCCGGCCTGCGGGAGAGGCGGCCCCTCCAACGCAGGGGCTGCTGGGAATACCCAGGAGGACCAGGGCTGCATCCGCCCTCCCCAGGGCCCTGCTCTTTCTAATTCCAGACCCAGAGCTCTCCCCCCTCTCCAGAACCTTCTGGAGACTCGGGCACACTGACGTTGAATATGACATCCATTCACCCACAGGATGTGGGCTGGGAACTGGCGGGGGGGCGCCATGGCAGAGGTGGGAGCACCGCTCCCTGCCCTCCAAGGCCTGGACCAGTGACCTTCCATGGAAGGTCGTGTTTGTCCCAGGGATGCTGCCAAACAGCCTACAATACACGGGGCAGCCCCCACGACAAAAATTAGCTGGTTCAAGTGTCAGGAGTGCTGAGGCTGAGGAGCCCCAAAGCAGGGAAGGGTTGGGATGGACATTGCTGCTCCAGCTGTTTGAGATGAAGCAGGGGTGCTGCCCAAGTGCCAGCGGGGCCTGGAGGCAGGTGGAACCACCCTTGTCTGTGAAGGCGGTCAGTGAAGACTGCCTGGAGGGGGCATTTGAGCTGGACCAGATTTGGCCAATGGATGATGACTTGTGCGGTTTATCGAGCACTCCCTGCAGGCCATGCCTAGCATCATTTCATCTTCCTGACAATGCCTTGTCAGTAAAGAAGGAACTCTCAGCGAGGTGAGATGCCTCGGGCCGCAGAGCTGGTAAGGGCGGTGCTGGAACTCAGTGAATGGCGGTCCTGGCAGAGGACTGGTACGTGCAAAGGCCCAGAGGTGGGACATGTGAGAGGGGACGTCAGCTGTTCTCTCTGGCCAGGATCAAGCTTCTGTGAGGGCTTCCCAGGTGGGACTGGTAGTGAAGACCCTGCCTGCCAGTGCAGGAAACACAGAGACACCAGTTCGATCCCTGGGTCAGGAAGGTCCCCTGGAGGAGGGCCTGGCAACCCACCCCAGTGTTCTTACCTGGAGAGTCTGAGGAGCCTGGGCGGCAACTGTTCATTAGGTCGCAGAGAGCTGGACACGACTGAAGTGACTTAGCAGGCACACAAGCTTCTGCAAAGGGCAAGAACTGAGGTGAGAGGCCTTGAACACCAAGCTAAGAAGCTTTCGTTTCAGTTGGAAGTTCGTCCCAGGAGTTGTCTCAGGTCGGGACTCGAGGGCAAGAACAGGCTCGGTCTGGATCCTGGCTGTGCTGTTGACTGGCCGTGTGCCCTCGGGCAAATAACTAGACCGTGCTGTTCCTCACTTTCACCGGTTGTGATCTGGGATGATCGTGGCGCCTCCACGTAGGTGTATTGTGAGGCCTGCAGGAGTTAGCACTCGTAAACCACCTGGAGCGGGGCCGGAGACATTCTAGTGAGCTCTCGCTGGACTTACAGTCCATCAGTGCTGGGTTATCTTTGCCTCCAAGACTGGGGGGCTCAGGACTGACCCGGGCATGGCACGTGCTTGAAAGGAGGCAGGTCTGTGCCTCCTCAGGCCGCCTCAGCCCTGCTCACTGTCAGTCCCCCAGGGCCACACGGAGAGGCCATGTGTGATGGCTGGTGCCCAGCAGCCTCTTTGTCCAACTCAGGCCACCCCGAAGCCCTCTCTGTCCCCACTTGCCTGTGACCCAGCACAGGGATACCCCGAGGCCGTGTCCTCATTCATTCCTGACTTGGCCCTAGGTGAGCAGAGTCCCACCCTCGAACCTCCAGCCCTTCCTCCAGCCAGCAGGTATCACGGCCTCAGTCCTCAAAGGGTAGAGCAGGCCTGAGGCAGAGTGAACAGTCTTCCCTGAAGCCCTGAGTGCCAGGCGAGGAGGGTAAGCTGCTGACCGTCTACCGCTGGTGTCCCCCGGGTCTGCAGGATGAGATGGAGCTGGGCTATATCCAGGCGCCGCACAAAACCTTCCCGGTGGTCTTTGACTCCCCCAGGAACGGCGAGCTGCAGAACTTCCCTTACAAAAGAATCCTGGTGAGTGCTCGGGGCCACAGCTGGGCCTGCAAGCCGAGGGGCTTTGCGCTGAGAGCCAGACTGGGAGCCGTGCTCTTCAGGGATGGGAGTAGGGTTGCCAGGTAAAATACAGGAGAGGCCCGGGTAAGGCTGAATGTCAGCGAAACTGTGAGAACTGTTTTAGCATAAGTACATTCCATACACTGCACTGGACATACTAAAAATACATTTACTGTTTATATGAAGTTCAAATTGAACTGCGCCTGCTCTGCGTTTGTTTATTAAAGCCGGCAACCCCAGATGGGCAGGAGAGGCAGGAGAGTGCAGCTCTTAAGAACATGGAGTTTGGGGTGGGAGGTGGGAGGGAGGTTCACGGGGGAGGGACGCGCGTACACTTCCGGCTGCTTCATGCTGTATCGCAGAAACCAACACAACATTGTGAAGCAATTACTCTCCACTTAAAAAAAAAACATATGCTCCAGAGTCAGAGCAACCCGGCTCTGTCACCCACATGCTGTGTGGCCCGGCATGAGTAGTCGCCCCTCTCTGAGCCTCAGTTTCCCCGTCAGTGAAAACACGTTAGCCCAGGCCTCACAGATGCTTGTGAAGCGTCTTCATGGCCCTGCAGAGGAAGCGCCGGCATTACTATTGGCAATAAAGAGGGTGTCTTCTCACGGACTCGCCTGTGAGACAGAAGCAGACCCACAGACACAGAGGTCAGACTTGCGGTTGCCAAGGGGGACGCGGAGAGGGCAGGGGAGGACTGGCAGTCTGGGCTCAGCTAATGCAAACCATGATAACAGAATGGATTAACGACATGGCCCTGCTGTCCAGCACGGGGACCCGTGGTCAGTATCCTGTGAGGAACCCTGGCGCGAAAGGATAAGGAAAAGAATACACGTGTGTGTGTGTGTAACTGGGTCACTTTGCTTTACAACAGAAATTAGCAAACCATTGTAAGCAACTCTACTTCCATGAAAAGGGAGAGGACATGTCCTAACGGACCCGTCCTGAGAAAAAAGGGGAGATCCCCTTGGCACCACAGAGAGTGGAGGGCTTCTCCCACCCCTCGCTGGGGCATGAAGGAGGGAGGAGCTCTCTCCTGGCCTCAGGACTGTCTAAATTCCTTCTAAGAGACGGCCCTGGGCAGTTGTCCCTTTCCCTACGTTGAAAGCTGGGGCTCAGAGGACCATCACCCGCCCCTTAGGCCCCGAGAGCAGGCCCCTCTAGAGCAGCAGATACCCGCCCCGGGGCGAGACTGACAGGAAGGCCGCGCAGAAGGCAAGGAGTGGACACAGCCCCGGGCTCCACATCTAACGGGGAGTGTGGGGACCGCCTGGCCCTCTCTGCTGTATCCCCGTGACCAGGGGGAATAACATGCTCTGAAACAGCAGCAGGGCTGGAGGGCCGTGTGTGTCCCACATTCAGCAGGCATGAGCATCTGAGCGTGCAGGAAATAGCAGTCAGCTCAGACGTCCATCTCTGACTCAGTGTTTCTATCTGAAGAATGGGTGGCCACTCTCGCCCCATCTTTAAGGAGCTTAGAGCCCAGCAAGTTGGTTCAAGCGCTTCCTGGTGAGCCTGCCCACCCCAAGCCTGACTGTTTTCCCACCCAGGGTCCAGACTTTGGCTATGTGACCCGGGAACCACGGGACAACTCTGTGAGCGGCCTGGACTCCTTCGGGAACCTGGAGGTCAGCCCCCCTGTGGTGGCCAACGGGAAGGAGTACCCCCTGGGGCGGATCCTCTTCGGAGGCAACTTGCCTGGGTGAGGGGCTGAGGGTGGGTGGTGATGGGCGCTGAGGGAGGGCTGCTCCACTCCTGGAAGAGAAGCATAGAGGACCAGTGATGAAACGGCAGTCCAGGGGACTGCCCCCCGGACATCATCCACACTTGACTCAGGGGGTCTGAGATGCCCAGGGCAAGGGGCCCCAAGAGCTCATTTAGTCCAACATTCTCATTTTACAAGTGGGCCCAGAGAGGGTGAGTCACTTGGGAAAGGTCACACAGGAGGCAAAGTTAAGACTAGACTTGGCTCTTCTGATTCATAAAGTAAATTCATGCTGATACCAATAAATAATTTCGAAGAAAAAGGTTTTAAGCCTCAACAGTCCCAGGAGAAATTGCATTTAAATCAAGGCTTGCTCACACCACGATGTGAATGACTAAACCAGATCTTTGCCTGAGAGCGAAGGAAAGGCATAGGACATGGAAATGGAGACCACAGTGACGCAAAGAAGGGGAGCGGCTGACTGTGCCTTGCTCAGCACACTTCACAGGGTGCCGATGGAGAACAAAAGCAGGCCCGTGACAGTGGCTATTTGCTATGGGAGTAGACCAAGACAGCCAGCCAAATGCAGCAAAGTGGTTAGAACAAACTTGTGATCGGATGACAGGCGAAACCATGTCCTCAAACACATGATCTCACAGAGGACGTTTGGGCCATGCCATTCGATACTTTTTCAGAAGGCAAGAGAAAAATGGGGTTTGAGTTCACGAAAATAAAATGCTGGGGCTGTGAGACAAGATCACCCTCTCTCCCTAGATGTCAGTTAAACCCTAGGAAGAGCTGCCCAGCATGGGCTGAACATGGGGGTGACGTCTGTCACTTGGAGAACACAAGGATGGGGTCTGAGGGTGGTCCTGAGGATTCGCCTGGATGGGGAGACCGGGATGGTGAGCTGTGATTGACCTGGCCTGTGTCTGCTTCGTGGAGAACTCACCTTGAGTGTAACTTAAATCTGTATTTATTTATAACCTTTCCTGATTATAAAGGCAGCACAAGCTTTTTACAGATGTTGCAGAAATCTTGAAGTCTTGTCCTTCTGTTTCTGTGTATATTCTCTTTAGTTAACTTTTTTTTGACCCCTTGGGCCCCAGGTCAAGGGGCCGCCGGGTCACCCAGGTGGTCCGGGACTTCCTCCATGCCCAGAAGGTGCAGCCGCCTGTGGAGCTCTTCGTGGACTGGCTGGCGGTCGGCCATGTGGATGAGTTTCTGAGCTTCGTCCCTGCTACTGATGGGAAGGTGAGGGCCTGGGGGACGGCTCTGGGCCCACGACTGAGCCGAGCGGAGGCGAGGGGCTCAATTGAGTCTGTTCTGTGCACACAGGGCTTCCGGATGCTCCTGGCCAGCCCCAGCGCCTGCTTCAAGCTCTTCCAGGAAAAGCAGAAGTGGGGCCACGGGGACGCCCTCCTGTTCCAAGGGGTTGTCGGTGGGTGCTGGGCCCCTCATCAACGCTTTCCTGTCCCCCTTGCCACATCACAGCTTGAGAGAGGAATGTCCTGCTGTGAGGTGGCCTGTCCCCCCAGGTCTGAGACCCCTTGGCCCAGCAGGCCCCACTGTCCACGGCGGGAACGGAGCTGGCAGGGAACGCCACGGTGAATGATGGGAGGTGGCCGTGGGCACCGTGGAGTCGTGGTCCGCTCTGGGGTTAGGGGCACGTGACAAGTGCAGTCATACAGGGGCCTCTGCGCTGAAGGGCCTAGCACTTAGGATCCGATGTTCTGCCCCTCGCTGTCTTGAAAATCTGAATAATTTGTGTTTTGCAAGTGAAATCTGATTGATCAGTGGAACATCTATTGGGAGCTTGGAGACTGGGCTGAGGAACAGTCCTACCCTGGACCAAACTTCCCTCCAAAAGAAAAGCCTTCACAGAACTTACAAGCTCCCAAGTGCAAATTCCCATGTCTATTTCCTACCCCCCTGGAGCCCCAGCTGTAAAATGGAAGAACTAGCGTTTCCCCCAACCCCTCACTCCCATCAGGGCTGTGAACAGACTCCTTGAGCTCAGATCAAACCTGGAAAATTCTCAAATCCAAATTTCATGTACCGGGCAGAGGGAAAGCCATCTTCATCTTCCTTAGAAGCAGCGGTTTGCAGTGAGCAGGGCCCAGAGAGATGCTGAGCCCAGCACCGAGGGAATTCACAGCTGTCAGGCCACGTGTAACCACTGGGTGGCCCCAGAGAGCTGATACCACCGCAGCAGCCACCGAGGCCCGGCACTTCAGTGGTCATCCACCGTGTGCCAAGCCCCAGGCTGCATGGTCCAGGCATCTGATCCCATCTGACCTCAGGAGAGCCTGTGAGGATGACTCCATCTTCTTTACACCCGAGAATGTGGGGCTCAGAGAGGGGAAGTGGCTGGCCCAGCAGCCTCAGTGGGGATGCTGTGGACTTGCGTCTCTACTCCGACGAGGCTGCGGGGAACCGAGCCTGCACGTGGGCAGGTGGGTCCAGCCCTTGGTTGAGTCTTCCGCCCTTCATGAGCACTTGACTTGGGTCTGAATCACCAGTACCCCCATTTCCCAGCTGCAAGACCTGGGGCAAATCTTTTTGCTTGTCTGAGCCTCATCTGTAAAGTGGGGGTATTAATGCGGGGTTGCTGTGAGGACTAAATGAAGTGCTGAGTGTGGAGCCCTGGACTCAGAGCCTGTACATGGTAAGAGATTAATAAGAGCTGTGAGGGTCACAAGACTGGCTCTGACCTCCCCTGTCCTGCCTGTCTCCATGGGCACTTCATCAGGCCAGCAGGAAAGCTGGGCCTGGGGGGAGCCCCTTTGCCCTGAAGTCGCCTCCTGGAGGTCAGGAACAGGGTTCAGCGGTGTCCATCAGGGCATGTCCTGATGGGCAGGTGGGTGACCCAGCTCCACGCCCCACCATGAACCACAAAAACAGTGATCATCATGCAATGCCCAGTGTGGGTGGGGGTTACACTTCCAATAAGGAGCATCACCACTTCTGATGTGCTTGGATGATGGCCTCACGTCCATGCTCTGCAGCAGCCTGCCCCTGCCGTCCTCACACACCCAGGCTTGCTCAGAGGACAGGCAGGAACGCCAGGGAGCTGCCGACTCACAAGCCTTTTGCCTGCGAGCCTGGCCTCTGCTGGTGCTGCTCCCACCCTGCCCTTCTCCTTCACAGGCAACCAGCAGGTCAACACCGTCTCCATCAGCCAGGTCCTCTCCAACGGAAACCTCATCAGCTACAATAAGTTTGTGCAGGTACCAGGGCCGTGGGCCAGGTGTGGGGGTAGGTGTGGCTGGGGATGGGATTGTGGACAGAGGTCTGAGGCTCACGGTTCAGGACAGCTCGGGGTCGGGGGGCGGGAGGGTGACAGGCCCAGGCAGAGAATCTCTAAATCCCAGCTTTCACTCGAGAGAAATGAGGGGCCAAGCCAGGTACATGTGAGGACAAGCATTCCAGGTGGAGGGAACAGCACAGACAATGGCCCTGAGGTGGAACAAAGAGGCCTGGAGCGTTTAAGGACGAACCTGGGGGCCCAAGGGGAATGAGGAGGGAGGGAGCTACCCAGGGCCCCGCACGGCAGCGCTGGGGCTTTGGCTGTGACTCTGAGCATGACTGGAGGCTGTTTGGGGATGCAAGCGCAGGACAGACTGGGTCTGACTCACGCTTTGGAATGATCTCTCTGCTGCTGGGCTGAGACTCTGTCTTCTATCATGGCAAGGGGCAGGGGTAGCGACAGTAGGTCCCAGCAGGAAGCAAGGGTTACTGAACCAGAGAGCGGTTCAGTGAAGGGAATGTTTGCAAAGGCACAGGGCAGGTTTGAGGAGATCAGCAAGGGCCTATTCCGCATCCCCAGGGTAGGAAGAGGGGAGCTCTCACCTCCCACAGGCCTGGAGGAATTGGCTGAGGAGCATGTTACTGGAGCCTGGAGGGGTCGCTCCAAACACAGTCACAATATTGTAATTAGCCTCCAATTAAATAAATAAATTAAAAAAAAAAGAGGTTGTAAGACAGGAGCTGGGACTGCAGAGCCAACCTGCCATGACCCCAAGTGCACTGTCCCAGCAGCGCCCCCACCTTCTGCCACCGCCCCCAAGGGCTGAGCTCAACGGGAAGCTTGCGGGTACAGGAGCCCCTGGTTCCCAAGGGTCAGCCTCCCAGGACACAGCGCAGGGAAGCAGGGAAGAAGGGGGACGGGGGCCAGAAGAACAGACAATATTCAGCGCAGGGCCCTCTGAGAAGCGAGGGATGCGGGTGACCCTTGCGGGGACTGAATTAGGGACCGTGCCTGCAGGAGGCAGGGAGGAAGGGAGTGGAGGAGGCTGGGCGAGCTGGTGGGGGGAAGGCAGGGCGGGCGGGTCCTTGACGCCCTGCAGCCCGGGTCGGGCTCAGCAGAGCAGGTGGAAGCTGCGAGCCAGTCAGTTCAGCTTGGAGACACCGTCTGCCTTCTGCCCCTGTGCTAGCCACCGGCCGTGTGCAGCAGGTGGGGGCCTCGGTCGCCTGCGCGGGCTGGCTTGCAGGGCTGGAGTTGCAGCGGGCCCTCAGCGGCTCCACTCCCGCCGGGGGGCGCGGGGAGCTGTGAGGACGCTTGTCGTGGTCACAACGTGGCGCAAGAGCGGAAGAAGCCGGGAGGCCCGGCCGCAGGGGACGGCGCTCCGCCCGCGTGGGGGGTGAGACCGGCACGTTTGGGACGTAGATGGAGAGCCCGTGGGGACTGCTGGCGCGGAGGCAGAGTGGGAGGAGGGGCGGCTCCGAGAATGGCTGCAGGGTTTCTGTCTCGCTGCAGCGCGCGTGGTTAGTCACTCGGTGGGTCCGGCCCTTTGTGACCCCGTGCACTGTAGCCCGCCAGGCTCCTCTGTCCATGGGGTTCTCCAGATAAGAGTACTGGAGTGGGCTGCCCTCCTCCAGGGGCTCCTCCCCACCCAGGGATGGACCCCGCATCTCCTGCCCCTCATGCCCTGGGGACGGACTTTTTGTGCCCACTGAGCCACCTGGGAGCCTGACTGCTTTGTAATCGAGTGCTCGCCTCTGCTCTGCGAGGAAGCGAGGCAGTTGTATACCACTGCCTCCTTGCCCTCCCGCACCCGCCATCCGACCTTCCTAAGTCGTCACAGAGCCCCTAGCTAAGCTACCTGTGCTGTAGGCAAGCTCCCGCTAACTATGTCTGGCAGCGTATGCATGTCAGTGCGTTCGGGCCTAAGCAGCGATTAGTCTCCAGAGCCGAAGAAGGAGGGAGGGAGGGTGTGGAGGGGTGGGTAGAAATCCAAGTTTGTCTGACGCGCCCGCCAGACACCCAGGTGGAGACGCGCAGGGCTGGTTGTCTCTGCACGTCTGAGCTGAGCGAAGGCGTTCGCCTTTGTAAAGTGGTTCCCGTGTGAGTGCTCAGTCGTGTCCGGTTGTTTGCTCCCCTGTGGACTGAAGCCCGCCAGGCTCCTCTGTCTGTGGGACAGTGGCTGGGAGGTAGAAATGTGGGAGTTGGTGGTGTCTGGTGTTTTGAGCGGTAAGATTGAAGGAGATCCCGGAGGAGTGAGGCTCTAGAGTGGGGAGGGGCGGAGGACTGGGCACCTGAGCCACGCTCTCGTGCGCCCTGCCGGGGGTGAGGCTGTGGCGGGGGCCCGAGCAGGCATGTCTTGATGAAGGCACACAAGGAGGAGGTTCGTGTGGAGGGCTGACCTGTGGGCACTTGGGCGCCTTGTCCATCCTTAACCAGACGTGCCCCCGTGGGGCCCCCCCACACCCACAAGGCCTCCCTGACTCCCCCCTCCCCCCCAGAGCTGCATCGACTGGAACCGGGAGGTGCTGAAGCGGGAGCTGGGCCTGGCCGAGCAGGACATTGTGGACATCCCGCAGCTCTTCAAGATGGAGAGGAGGAAGGCCGTGGCCTTCTTCCCAGATTTGGTGAGGCTGTCAGCCGGGACTTACGGTTTCGTCAGATTAGGCACCAAGCCTCCACTCCCCCGGGGGCCAAACGCCCGCTGCCACTGTGTTTGGGGTGGAGGGGCCGGGGCTGGGGGCAGGGAGACGCAGAGGTCCCACGGCCCCAGCGGGAGGACCTCTCCTTGACCGGCTGTCACAGTCACCATGAATGCTCCCGGGCCAAGCCCGCACTCCGGGGCCATCAGGGAAGGGCCCTCCTCTCCACGGGGACCCACTTGGTATTTGTGCAGTGAGCGAAAGATTGCCTGAGGCCGTGCGTGTAGCAGCCGCCGGAAGGTCAGATACCCCTGCTGCTCCCTCTCCCCCAGCTCCCGGATACTCACCCACCCCCTGCACACTTAAGGTTCCCTGTGTGAGATGCAGAGATGACTCAGGCTGCTCCCTGCTCCCAAGGAGCTGCCAGTTAAATCTGGTCAGGGAGAAACTCGCCTCACCTCTCTGAGGGTTTGTCCCAAAGATCCACTTTGTGTGATAGAGTGATGTGGCAGTTCAGGGGTGAAACAAAGCACTCCCAGCCTGAGAGGTAGGACTGGACACCCAAGAGGGCTCCGTGGAAGAAGTGGCCTTTGGTTGAGCCTGGGGGCTTTGGCTCTCGTGTCTCTGACGCTTGAACTTGCATCTGGAACACTGGGACCTCGGGGCCCCACCCCAGCGGTTCTGATCCCGCAGGGGCCTGAGACTCGCTGCCTTTCTAACAGCGAGCCCCGGGCGCTCTCTGAGGCCCACCCTTCGAGCAGCACAGCCGTCAGTCAGCCAGCTCCCTCCTGCCTCTCTTCGCTCCCTCTCAAACCCTCCCCACCTCCATCCCACGGAGGAACCAGGCCTTCGCGTTATCAGAGGCTTGCGGGCAGCCTGTCCACACCACCCTTGCCCCATGCCTCCTTCCCCTTCCTGACTGTTTGCCCTCTGGTTTCCCCACTTGCAAAGCCTCGTAATACTCCCTTTCCTTCCTGCATCTCCAAGGCCTTGCCATAAGGTCATGCCCCCAGAAGCTTGTGCAGCACTTCAGATTCTTGTGTTCATAGGAGACAGAAGACCACCGAAGCGGGTTTCGGCCAGAGCCGAAGATTTAGCATAAGGACCCCAGGAAGGCCCCTGGCAAGGGTGGCCGCTGTGGGGGGCGTTAGGAGGGCCTGGAGCTAGCTCCTGTTTCCACGGCTACATTGCTCATCCTCCCCGTGCCGCCCCCCCCCCCCCCCGCCCTCGCCTCCTGCTTTGCTCGGCTTCCCTAGCCTCTCTGTCCCTGGGGACGAATATTAACATGTCCACACAGAAGTGCAGACACGGGGAAGAGACTCAGCTCTCCCACCACGGTAACGGCAACACCCGAGGAGGGAATCTGATTGGCCCAGCCTGGGTCACACATCTACCCTGGTCCCATCAGCTGCAGCCTGGGAGTTAGGGGTTCCTCGCACAGATGTGGCAGCTGCTGCAGCCTAGCAACAAAGAGGCAGCACCAGAGAGTTCTCGTCGTGCGCTCTGCACATGAGCAGCTGGTTAGTGTTCTTGCCAGACCTCGTCCCTCCCTTGCTGCCTGAAGGGGCGAGTGGCTGTTTGCAAGGCTGCTTCAAAGACAACACCAGGTCCTGCTGAGCACAGAGGAGGTGCTGGGGTGGGAGCCGATGCTGCCCCTGACCTGGGCGCCCCTTCTCTGCAGGTGAACATGCTGGTGCTGGGCAAGCACCTGGGCATCCCCAAGCCCTTCGGGCCCGTCATCAATGGCCGCTGCTGCCTGGAGGAGAAGGTGCGGTCCCTGCTGGAGCCGCTGGGCCTCCGCTGCACCTTCATCGACGACTTCGCCCCGTACCACATGCTGCACGGCGAGGTCCACTGCGGCACCAATGTGCGCCGCCAGCCCTTCTCCTTCAAGTGGTGGCACATGGAGCCCTGAGCCGGCTCCCCCCACCCTGTACCCCCGGGGTGGGCTGTCCGCCTGGGTGATGGAGGCCGAAACAGGCCCCTGAACAATAAGTGTCAAGAGACCCCAAGGTTCCGGATGGAGCTCCTGCTCAGAAGCCTTTTCCTCCAAATGTTCACACGCCGCACCTGCCGCCCATGCGGTCTCAGACTTGACCCCCTTGGCTTCTCAAGAAGGACCTCGTTTCTTGTGGTCTGTCTTGCAGATCAGCATTACCCACAGGGACTCCTCCAAACATCCCCCTCTCCACCCTCAAATCTTCTGTGTGGAGCCTAATTCCCTCTGGAGACTAGAAATATCGGCGCCTCCCCTCTGTCCTCTGGGCCTGTGGCCCTAGTGCAGGAAGGACCCATGGTCCTGCTTTGGACTGATTGCCTCGCGCTCTGCAGGGGAACTCATTTCTTAAAGTCACAGGACAGGAGAGATTTAGCCCAGAGCCTCACCCACAGTGTAGGAGCAGAGGTCTGTTTAGACTGAGGTGGGACCAGCATTCCAGCTCCCAAGCCTCTGACCAGCTGTTGAAATCTCCCTTGCCCAGCGCCCAGCATAGTGTGTGCTTCTAGATGTATGTTGAAGCAACGTTAGCTACACCTTACTTAGCCTGAGAAACATCTCATCATCTGACCTTTAGAAATCTGGCTTGGTTCTAAAACCTCCTGGAATTTCTTGGAGATGAAAATATCTGGGGAATTCCTAGAGATTGGGAAGACTGGGTATAAGGGTGAAGTACATCCTCCATAAGACATAAGATGCTTTAGTGGCCCTGGGCCTCTCTGCAGGAGGGGAGACCCCTGGTAGAATCAGTCTTGGGCTCTCTGTTGACCCCAGGTCAACGTTCCACGTCCTGCTTTGCCTCAGGAGAGGGGGCCTGGTGGCGCCAAACCCACCGAGATCACTCGCGACAGGAGGGCTCTGGGGATGGACCAGTCTGAGCTCAGGTGGGCAGGGAAAGGGGTGGAGTGGCTTTCTCCAGGTGTATGTCCGTTCCATGGGAGCTCTGTGTGGGTCCAGCTATGCTTCCATCACTGGCTAATAAATCGACAGAAACACAAACAGCGTGGATCTTATTTGGCTCCCTCTAGACAGCAGGAGCAGAGAACTTTCTTGCAGCTGAAGCACCGGCTTGCCTAGGCCTCCAGGAATTTACGGCTGAGTAGCCCAAACTTTGGTTAGGACTGTGAGGTTGCTCCATCTTGGCCACGGGACTCATCCCACAGGTCACCATGGCCAGTTGCAATGAAACGATGTGAAGATGCAAGCCCAGGGGTCAAATGCCAGGTGGCCAGGACCGAGTGACCAGGGCAGGGCGAGGGTCTGGGCTGTGGCCGGAAAGTTGCATTGTGAGTGTGGCAATGGGAAGCCAGGGTGTGGACCCTGGGGAAGCTTGCGCGTGCCCTGAGTGACGCCCTCCTTCCTGTCCACAGGGAGGCCGTGGCCACCCCGTAAAGGCCCCGTGGGCTTGCTCTGGAGCCCGGGGAGGTCACTCCCTGTGCTCCTCCCTGCCAACCCCCGTGTTCTCTCTGGAGATGCAAGACTCAGAGCAAGGCCCCAGGGCTGGGTGGTTTCCGGGTGGTTAGCGAAGATCCCGCAGTCCCCCCACCCCCACCCTTACCCCCAGCATCCCTCTTGGCCACCGTCTACCTAGAATCTCTGAAACAGACTCCCACCACCCTTCACGTGACCGGATTCTGACAGAATAAGCCCACTTCCAAGGGAAGCTGAGACCAATGAGAGTGTTGAGAAAACTTTTTTTAAAGAGTGTCAGTGGAGGTACATGCCTCCAAACGGCAAGCGCCTAAAATCGGAAGAACTCAGATGGGTTCCCAAGCAGGCATTTCTCGCCCCAGATGCCCCCAGATTGACCACGAGGTCCTCTTTGTGAGGCCACGGGTGGACCCAGCAACAAGTCTGAGACATTTCTCGTGGCTCCAGCTTGACTCCTGTGCTCCAGGAAGGTTCCTGCAGCCCAGGAACCTCACCTCGATGGCAGAGGGAGCCAAATCTGTCCTCAAGGGCCCCTGCAGACACCGTTCACCTGTCTGCACCACATCGGTATAGCCAGGGCATGTGTTTCCTCTACTGCTGTAACAAACTGCCACAAGATCAGTGGCTCAAAACAAAGCAGATTTATAATCTTAAAGTTCTGGAGGTCAGAAGCCTGGAAGCCATTGTTTCTTCCGGCAGCCCAAGGGGGGAATCTCTTCTCTCATGCTTCCCAGCTTCCAGGGGCCTCCTGCACTCCTTGGCTTGTGGCCCCTTCCTCCAGCTTCAGAGCCCATGTTGTAGCGTCCCATATTCCCCCAACCCTTCTGCCCTCTTCCACTGCCTGAGACCCTTGTGACCGGACCCAGCTGGATGAGCCAGGCTCCTCCAGTGTCTCTGGGTCAGCAGATTCACAACCTTAATTCCATCTGCAGCCTAGATTCCCCTTTGCCATGTAAGGTAACATGTTCGTAGGTTCTGGGAGTTTGGACGTGGACGCCTTTGGGGGACAGTTATTCTGTCCACCACAACCAGACTGGCCCTTCTGATCTCCATGATCTGGACCGCAATCGCCCCCTCCGACATCCAGCCTGGCCTCTCGACAGGTGTCACGGAGCCAGCAGGAGAGAGACGCCATCCGTGAACTCTTCCTCCAGGACTTGCGTTCAGTCCTGACCCTCAACACCGGCCTGGGACCTGGGGTCCAATGGGTGCAGGCTGAGTGGCTCCTAAGAGCACCGCAAGCTCCCTCAAGCCTGGGCCGAGGGTCCCCTCCACACTGCCACCCCAGACAGCGACCTGCGGTGCACCGTTTGGCCCCTAGAGACCCCCAGGGAGAACAGAGCGAGGCCTGAATCGTGGAGCAACTCCTTCCCCTCCCCCACCCATTCTGTGGTCCCTTCAGCAGGAGTTCAGCTTGACCCTGGGGAGGGAGGACGGAGGCCCAAAGGGAGCCTGAAGGTGGCTTGACTGGGCCAGCTGTTACATCCGAGCAAAAGCTGCCCCAAAACCTCTGTTAACTCCTCATTCGTTCGTTCCAAAAATATTCAACGTGTGTCTACTGTGTGCCAGACACAATCTCTACCCTCAGGAGTTTGTATCTAGGGAGGCAGAGAGAAAAGAAGAACAAATAGCTAAAAATTGTAATGAGTGCCATGAAGTGGAGGCAGCGAGGGCCAGAGAATGACGGGGAGGCGACCTGCTTAGGCGGAAGAGTGGGTGCTGTTTGAGCTGCCCCCGGAGGGTGGCCTGGAGCGGTGGGTGGGCAGGGGAGCCGGCTTCCAGGCATTGGGAGGCCAGGCCGAGGCCTGGAGATGGAGCGCCCGCAGCCCCGGCAGGATGGAGAGCCGGGGGCGCAGAGGCGCGGGAGGAGGAGGGGCCCGCGTTCCTGCTGCGCCCACTGCCCCTCTCCGCTCCCCCCCAGGGCCTGACTCAGGGCACTGCGCCCACACACCCCGCACACTGCAGCCCCAAGACAAAGCATTGAGTGCAGCGGAACGGCCACCTGCCCCAGCGTCGGATGACCTGCTGCTGAACTGGCCCTTCTCGGCGGACGGAACACTTCACCTCTCCGAGTCTCCGTTTCCTCCTCCGTAAAATGGGCATGGAAACTGTCTGCCTCCCCGAGCTTGTGTGGGGTTATATGAGGTGCTTAGTCGTGGCCGTCATGTAACACCTGATAACTGATGACTGTTTGTTCCAGAACACCCCCAGGCCCTCGCCACGTGACCGCTGTGTGCACTCCCAACGTCTGCATCCTAATAGAGGACAAAGAGCCTTGGCGACGCAGAGGTCGGGTCTGGGAGGAAGGAAGGGAAGGCTGTCCTGCAACTCTCAGGTCACAGCCTGCCGGACTCAGCAGCCTGAGGGTGACCCGGGGGAGGCTCCCGCCCAGACAGGAGGGGAGCCTGTCTTTCTCCTAGGGACTGACGGTTCGGGGCCCCAGGCCCGCCTGACTCACGCTGCGTTCAGAACCAGGAATGAGTAACTGCGGGGCCCTGGCAGGCGCTTGCCCAACACTATGGTCTCTTGCCCTTTCCCCCGCAGCCCCGCAGGATGGGAGTCGTGGGCGGGATGGCTGAGGCTCCAGGGGAGGGTGGCTGGACAGGAGTTCTGGACGACCGGACAGAGTTCATGGGGCTGTCCTCTCCTACAAGGCCACCATCATGCCCACCCCCTACGGCGGAGTGACGATGAGCGTGGGCTGTGGTGGGCATGTGCCAGGCTCCTTGCACGCATCATCTTGTCTGCTCTTCATGACCGGCTAGCGTGAAGTTGCAATTGTTCACCTCACTTTATAGACAAGGACACTGAGGCTTGAATGATGAAACCTGCCCGGGTCACAGAGCTATGACACGTTTGTGGGGGAGACCAGTTCGACCCTGGATGGGTGACCTCCATAACCTGGTTCTTAACCAGCCATTCTCGTGGTTCTCAAATTGGAATCACCTGGAAGGCTTTCAAAACCTGGCAGAGTCTTCCTCCCCCTTGGAGACCCTGTCTGAGGTTGGGGTGTTGCCGAGAGCGGCCCGATGATGCCGCCCCGCAGCCAGGAGGGAGAGTCTGCAAACCCCACCACACCGTCCTCCTGGGTATCTCTGCACCCCCCTGAGCCGGTACCCCTCCCCTCACCTGCAGCCAGCAGTCTCGGGGGCTGTGGCCTCCTTCCGGGCCTTCTCGGTGGCTCAGCAGTAAAGAACCCGCCTGCAGTGCAGGAGAGCCAGGTCCAGTCGCTGGGTCAGGAAGATCCCGTGGAGGAGGGCGTGGCAACCCGCTCCAGTCTTCTTTTAAGCCTCCCAGGTGGCACTAGCGGTAAAGAACCTGCCTGCCAATGCAGGAGACGTGAGAGTCTTTGGTTCCATCCCTGAGTCTGGAAGGTCCCCTGGAGAAGGAACTGTAAACCCACTCTAGTATTCTTGCCTAGAGAATCCCATGGACAGAGGAGCCTGGTGGGCTACAGTCCATGAGGTCGCACAGAGCCAGACACGGCTGAAGCAACTGAGCACACACATGGCTTCCTTTTTATGGCGGCCACCTGGACTGTGATGGCATCTCCAATAACCAGACAGCTCCTGCTGCATTCAAATTTTCTTGCTGGGCCAGAGGTTCTTAACCAAATTTCATAAGGTTTCCTGGACGAGTCATTAAAACCACAGATTCCTGGGCCACCAACCCCTCCAGCCAGGCCTCCCGAGACCAAACCTCCTGGCCTAGGCATCTGTATTTTATGAAGCTTCCCAGACAGTTCTGATACACACCTGGTCCACTGTAATTCATTCCTTTTTGCTGCTGTATGGTATTCTAGTCTGTGAATGAGATTTTTCTGCTAGTGTGTCTCAGATTCTTCCCATGTTTCCTTAACAAACAACGTGGCTCTGACCATTCTTGCAGCTGTTCCCTGCCGTACGCATTCAAGAGTCTGTCTAGAATACGTATCTAGAAGGTGTTTAGCTTTACTAACTGTGCTAAGAATGGTGATGCCAGGGAGGCAAAAGGAACAGGAGTGGTTTGGGAGTAAGTATGGGTCCAGGGAGGCCAGCTGCTCTAACAGAGAAACTACGAAGTGTGTGATGGCCCTGACGTCATATGCGCCTCCTTCCTGCTCAGGCCAACAGTCCAAGGCGCTTCGGGTCCGAATGGTGAGCACATGTCTGGGGGCAGTGGGGGACTCTGCTCCACGCCGCCACACAGGGGCCCAGGCTGACGGAGGCTCTATCAGCTTCAGTCTGGGCCCTGACTGCAAGCCTCCGGAGGAAAAGAGAGAGGCTGGAGGATCACACCCGCCGCTGAACCACTGGGGGCCCCCTCTCCAGTGGTGAGGACTCAGCATCGCGTGGTACAGCGGACGCTAGGAAAGGTGGCCGTTGGTTGGGCAACGGCCTCCAGTACCAGGTCCACCTTACACGCCAGGGGAGGGCTTCCCTGTCGGCCCCAAGCCGCCCTGACCCCGGAGGAGAAGGAGGCTGGGCCAGGAGAGAAACCTGGTTCACAGAGGGAGCCTGCCGGGGCCCCACCATCTGTCTTTAGCTCGCGTCTCATCCCTAATCACCTCGTGTCCTCCCTTCGGGACGCAGATGAGTCTCCCTCTCCGGCAGCCAGACTGCGAGGGCCTACCCCGCAGGCTCCTCTCTTTCCCTCACGCACCTCAGCCCCACCGACGTGGTGGTCCTGGGTCCTGCCCCCTGAGAGTGGGATTTCCCAGCGAGAGATGAAAGAGTCAAGGGTCTCTGCAAGGGAAGTGGAGGAACAACCTCGGGGAGGGCTTCAGGGGCGGCCGGAGGCGCGGGGGGACGCATCTCCGTGGTTCCTGCTCCCCTGCCTGCGGCTGCGAAGCCAGTGCTGTGCCAATGTGGAAGCAGGTTGGGGCTCCTCCGCCAGCACGGGAGAGCTCTGCAGGTGGGGAGGAGCCGCCACCGCCTCCCCAGGCCACTCTCATTTAGTCCCGCGGATGCCACTGTGCCCGTGAGGAC
Organism: Moschus berezovskii; assembly: GCF_049115385.1. Lineage (NCBI taxonomy): Eukaryota > Metazoa > Chordata > Mammalia > Artiodactyla > Moschidae > Moschus > Moschus berezovskii. The sequence continues at coordinate 1,086,245 of NC_142461.1, forward strand.
TGCGGCCTCGTCCAGAGCCTGGGCGCTGGGGCCAGGCTGCCAGGGCGTGCTCTTAGCTCTGCCACTGCCGGTCTGAGACCTTGAGCGGATTGCTTAAGCTCTCTGAACCTTACTCTCCTCCTGGTAGAACAGGCATAGTGACAGCACCCACGTCAAGGTGCTGCTGTGAGCAGAGTGGCAGACCTGAGTAGGAGCCTGGCAGGGGGCCTGGCACCCCCTCAAGCAATAGCCGTGTGGCGGGGAAGCTGTAACCTGAAGTAAGTTGCCTGAGCAAGCGAAAAAGGCAGGGGCGTTGCTCTCTGAGGCCTTGACTGTCCCGCCACCTTCCGAGTCCCTTGCCTGCCTTCCCAGCTGATTTATTTACCTGTGCAGGTCTTAGTTGCAGCAAGTGGGATGTGGTTCCCTGACCAGGAATCTAACCTGGGCCCTGCATTGGGAACGCGGCATCTTCACCACTAGACCACCAGGGAAGTCCCTTGCCTGCTTTATTTTTTTTCTGATGATAAATGTTTTTTAGATTAAGCTGGACACAGAAGATACTGAAAGTGAAGTGAAAGTCTCTCAGTCATGTCCGACTCTTTGCGACCCATGGACTGTCCATGGAACTCTCCAGGCCAGAACACTGGAGTGGGTGGCTGTTCCCTTCTCCAGGGGATCTTCCCAACCCAGGGATCGAACCCAGGTCTCCTGCATTGCAGGCAGATTCTTTACCAACTGAGCCACAAGGAAAGCCCAAGAATACTGGAGTGGGTAGCCTATCCCTTCTCCAGGGGATCTTCCCAACCCAGGGGTCGAACCTGGGTCACCTGCATTGCCGGCGGGTTCTTTACCAGCTGAGCTACCAGAGAAGCTGAGCTACCATAAGAAGCTGGGTGACAGCAAAGCCTTCATTGAGACAACAGGCATGGCAGAAACCAAAGCAACCATGTGAAGCAATTATCCTTCAATTAAATAAAAAACGAGAAAAGCCAACAGGTATAAGCACTGGCTGCTCCCTGGAGGGCGGGCAGTGGCATCTCCCGTTTGCCCACCACAGTGTGCCAGCGGTTACTCCCTTACAAGCTGAAGCTGAACCCAGTATTGGGCAGGTTTACACGAGGCTCAGAGTGGAAGGGGGCTGAACTCTGTTGCTCCAAGTCTGTCCCCATCAGTCTAGGCACCAGACCTGGGTCTCCTCCTTCCCTGCCCTCTCTTGTTAGGTGAGTGGCAAGGATCTGAGGTGGTTGCTGATACGATCTCAGGGTTCAGGGGTTACCCTTGGAATTCCTAGAGAGGAATATGTGCTTGGAAAACCCCAAGAGTGTTATCAGCGCTCATCAGCTGTGTGTGTGTCGTGAACCAGCAGATACAAAGAAAGGGCAATCAGTAACTCCCTGGAGTGAGCTGTCGTTGAAGGGTTTAAGGCCAACAGCAAAGTTAGTTCCGTAGTTTCTTTTTTGAATGCTTTCTGGGTCTCTAAATGAGTCTCAGCATCCTGAGAAACAGCATCTCAGTGTTAATTATCTCAATCTGAAACATCTTCATCACAGAAATGATAGCCGCCCCGGGCCGTTCCCAGGGCCTGGGCGAGCAGAGACCTGAGCGGGTGTGGACAGGGCGCTGTTCAGGAAGGAGCTTTGGTGTGAGCGATCGGCCCGGGGCAGCACAGTGAGTGTACCTGTTGCCTATTTTGTAAACAGTCTATTTATTTCCGTTGGCTGTGCTGGCCTTTCTTCTGGGAGTAGGCCTCTCTCCAGCTGCAGCGCGTGGGCCCTTCGTTGTGGTGCGTTCTCTTGTTGCAGAGCACGGACTCTCGGGTGCGCAGACGTCAGTAGCTGCGGCGCGTGGGCTCAGCCGTTGCCTCTCCTGGGCCCTAGAGCACAGGCTCAGTAGGTGTGGCTCACGGGCTCAGTTGCCCCACAGTGTGTGGGATCTTCCCGGACCAGGGACTGAACCAGCGTCTCCTGCACTGGCAGGCAGATTCTTTACCACTGAGCCGCCAGGGAGGCCTGCGTATTGCTTGCTTCTCATTTCTATTCCCTTGACACGTTTCTCAAGGGATTCCAGACTACTTCGAAAAAGGAAGCAAAAAGGTGACTAAAAAATAAAGAAAAATAAAAGACCTCAAAGCAGGAAAAATCTCAGACATAAAGGCTGTGGGAAAGGACAAGCGTATCTATGACCATGAGGATCGAACTAGTACTTTTGGTTAAGCTCATAGTTAGACTCTGAGCTTCCTAGCAGCCCATGCAAGAAGGGAACCAGAGCTGGGCATCTACTTCTCATTATTAGGAGGAAGGCGGCATGTGAAACAAGTCGTGCCACACATGGACGGGGCAGCATCAGTGTCCTCAGCCACCTCACAACTCTGCTGAGAGACTGCCTGGGGCGGGGCCTCTGCCTGCTCGTCTGTAAACTGTCAACAGTGCTGGCCTTTGGGGTGGTTTGAGGGCTGGGCCAGCTCCTGGCAGACAGTAAGCATCCAACCAACATTTATTCTTTACTTTCTGTTCCCCCTCATTCCCCACAGGATGAATGCCTTACTATAGTTATTGGTTTCTTATTGTACAGCTGTTTAATCCTCATTTTATTCTATTTAATCCTGCTTTATTATATTTTTATCGGACTATAATTACTTTACAGTGCTGTGTTAGTTTCTGCTGTACAGCGGGAATCAGCCCACTGTTGTTTGGTTGCTAAGTGGAGTCTGACTCTTTGCAACTCCATGGACTCTAGCCCACAAGGCTCCCCGGTCCATGGGGATTCCCAGGCAAGAATACAGCCAGGAGTTGTCGTTTCCTTCTCCAGGGGATCTTCCCGACCCAGGGATCAAGCCACATCTCCTGTCTGGCACGCGGGCTTTTCACTGCTGAGCCACCAGGGCAGCCTGTGAGTCAGGTATGTGTCCGTGCACCCCTCCCTTCTGAGCACTCCTGTGGCCCCACTCTGCGCTGCTTCATATAAGCACAGCCAACCCTACTCTGTATCCAGCTCAGTGGCAGGTTCTGAGGAGATAGCAGTGAATGAGCAGGTGTGAACCCTCCCTTTAGGAGGCTCACAGGTTAGCAGAGAGGCGAGGCAGACAGGCAAGGCGAACAGGGCAGGATAAGTTCAGTTATGAGGGCATAATAACAGCTATGATGACTTCCATAGTTCCGTGTTATGCCCAAGCTAAGCACTGTACTTGACCGGAATAGCATGAGAAAGGAAACCTATAGACACAGCAGTGAACTCATAAATGGAAAAAAAATTGTCAGTAAAACTCTTAGCAACTGCATTCAAAAAGGAGGATAAGGGTCAGATTATACACTATCAGATCAAAATAAATGGGTCCCAAGAATGCAAGCTTCATCTCAGAAAGTCAGTTTGGTAGATTAATAGAGCAAAGAAGAAAATACACAATTGTCTCAATAAATTAGAAAAAAACTTCCATTTATGATTTTAAAATAAAACTTTAAGAATAGAAAGGAACTTCCTTAACCCGATAAAGCATTTCTACCAGAGTGGTTCTCAGAGGGCATCAGCATGGCCAGGGAACTTGTCTGAGATGGAAACCCTCAGGCCTCATCCAGGCTTACTGAATCTGAAACCCTGGGGGGCTGGGGTCAGGGAGAAGTCTGGGTTTTAATAAGCCTTCCAGGTAACTCTAGTGGTAGAGCTTGACAACCACTGATCTACAAAAAACCCACATCAAAAACTATACTTAATGATGAAATGTTGAAACCGTTCCTTCTAGGTACAGAACAGGGTAAGAGTGTCCACAATCATTAGTTTTATTCAACATTCAACAGAAAGCTCTTGCAGTACAGTAAGGCAGGGGAAAGAAATAAAAGGTTCAAGGTTTGGAAAGAATGATTTCCTGTGTAGAAATCCAAAGGAGTCTATAAGCTATAAGTGGGGAGAGAGGTGTGCTCACACAGTTTCAAGGGTGCTAAAGACTTTATTCCTCAGCCTGGGTGGGGTGGACATGATGTTTGCTCCGTTGTTCACCCTTAAAATGGCTGCACGTTACACCCTCCTCTGAATGCATGATACACTCTGCAATTTGCAGAAGTGCACACAGATAGAGGCGACCGCAGAAAGCACGCCTGCGTGGCTCAAGTTCACCCACACGGAACCAGGAACCAGGGCAGAGCCCTGCCTCTGGCAGCAGATGGCAGAGGACCTGCCAACCTCGGGAAGGGCAGCTGAGGGTGGGCGGCCAGGAGTCCAGCTGCTCTGGAGCTCAGGGAAGAGGAGGGTGCCCACACGTGGGCCACCAGACTGTAATCACGGGGCACCTCTCTCCGGAAGAGCTCCTGAGTGCGTGTGGGTGGGGGCAGTGGTCAGAAGGCCTGACTCTCTCTGGGTGGGGAGGGACGGGGAGAGGAATGAAGGGTCACGTCTGTGAACCATCGCACTGTGGGCAAAGCGTTCTACGCGCGTTTTCTGGGTGGAGTGTGGCCCCAGTGTCCTCTGCTCCTTGAAGGGGGCAGACACTCCTGCCTCCTCTGACAGATGCTGCCCGAGCCCTCCACCCCCTGCCGTTCAGCTGACAGAGCTCCAGCCCTGAGGGCTAGCACCTGCTCTCTGCCCGAGGGATCCTCTGAGCACTCGACCCAGGGTGCAGGGAACTCACCCCCAGGAGCGGCCCTTAACCAAGACCAATGGGAGTAGGTGCATTGATGCCCCTTCGGGGGCTCGCTCGGGGCGTGAGCTCCACAGCACTTCCCAGGCTCCCCAGCCGGTCAAGCTCCCAGCACCCACAGGTGGTAACCATGGAAACAGGCTCACTAACACACCCCCCCTGACTCCCCTCCCTGCCTCTCCAGTGGGTGTGGCGCCTCCCAAATAAAGACTTGCACTCAAACTCTTGTCTCGGCTCCTCCTGGGGAAACCAAAGCTACTAACACTGCCCCGGGCCGCTGCCGGGATATGGAGACTGCTCACAGGGAGCCAAGAAAGCAGACTCCTGTCTTGGTTCTGCACCAACTCGACCGTGACCTCAGGCCAGTTATGGCTCTGCCCCGAGCCTCGGTTTCCCCAAATGAAGGGAAGCTAAGGGCATCTCTGTCGGTTCCTTTAAATGCTCAAAAGAGAAAGTGACCCCATAAGCATTAAGAACATCTGTCCTTAATCAGCTAAATGCCAGTGTACAATAAAAACAACCCCCTGTCATATTCTCAAAATGACAAAATTATGATGCTAGAGAACGTACAGCTGTTGCCAGGGGTTTGGGAAGGTGGAGGGGTCGGGGGGGCGGGTGTGGCTGAAGAGATGGCATCAAGGGAAGGAACAGTCTAGATGTTAGCTAGAGTAATCTGCTGTGTCATAAAATGACGCCGAACACACACAGATTGAACCCATGTCAGTTTCCTGTTTTGGTATTATATTTTCACAAGATGTGGGGCAAACTTGTTTAAGAGTAAATGGGGCTTCTCTGTAATACCTTTGCAACTTCCTGTGAACCTTCTATTTCAAATAAAAAGCTTAAAGAAGTAAAAAAGAGAAAGAACACCTGCCCGAAAGGCTGTGTGGTATCACATATATGTGGAATCGAAAAAATGGAAAAAAATTTTAGTTCACAGAAATGGAGACCAGAATGGCGGTGGCCAGAGATCAGATGAGGAGAAAATAGTGATTTAAGTTAAAATCAAAACAGAGTGATTAAATCTACTAAATCAAAATAGAGCGATTTGAGTACAAATTTTCAGTTGTGAGAAGAACATTTCTGAGGTACGTACAGCATGGTGACTGCGGTTAATCATACAGCATTGCACATTTAAAGGCTGTGAGAGTAGACTGTAAGGCTCCTCCCACACACCCATATACACAGAGTATCAAGCATCAGCTGTGGGAAGTGATGAATGTACTAATTATCTTGAGCTTTGTAATCACTCTACAGTGTATGCACATATCAATCATCATGTTGAACACTTTAAATGTTCACAGTTATCTTGCCAACTGCTGCTCAACACAGTTTAAGATAAGGGTGATAAAAAGGAACACCTCTCCTAAATTACATGGTCTGTGGTGGTTAATTTTATGTGTCAACTTAGCTAAGCCATGGCACCCAGATATCTGGTCAAACACCAGTCCACATGTTGCTGAGCAGTATTTTTAGCTGAGATTAATATTGCAGATCACCCTCTGTAATGTGGGTGAGTCTCGTCCAATCAGTTGAAGGCCTTAACAGACTGCTGCTGCTGCTAAGTCGCTTCAGTCGTGTCCGACTCTTGTGTGACCCTATGGACGGCAGCCCACCAGGCTCCTCTGTCCAGGGGATTCTCTAGGCAAGAATATGGGAGTGGGTTGCCATTTCCTTCTCTCCTTAACAGACTAGAGGCTAACATCCTCCAATGAAGAGGGAATTCTTCTAGTGGACTGCCTTCAAACTCAAGCCACGACATCTGCTCTTCCTTGGGGCTCTTTCCTGCTTGCCCTGAAGATTTGGGACTCACTAGCTTCCAGTCACATGAGCTGACTCCTTAAAATTTCTCCTGTGTGAACACAGTGTGTTATGCATGCTCAGTAGCTTCAGTCCTGTCTGACTCTCTGAGACCCCATGGACTGTAGCCCACCAGGCTCCTCTGTCCTGGGATTCTCAAGGCAAGAATACTGGAGTGGGTTTCCATGCCTTCCTCCAGGGGATCTTCCCGACCTAGGCACCAAACCCACGTCTCCTGCATCACAGGCGGGTTCTTGACCGCTGAGCCACTGGGGCAGCCGTATATAGGCATTCTGAGAGAGAGGTCTCCTGTTGGTTCTGTGCCTTTGACTTTTGTCTGATGTTCCTTGAAGGCAAGAACCCTTCTGTTTCTGTGTCCCAAACACCTGGCACAATACCAGGTGCAGAAGTGTACTCAGACGTCTTTGAACGAATCTCAATTAGTAGACCAACGGGCCTGGGGTCTTTTATTTTCCCTCCTAATTGGCCAGTAGAGCCTTGTGGTTAAAGCTTTGCCATCAGCTCGATATGGGTTCAGATCCTGATTACCATCAGTGTATGATCTTGTTTGAGCCCTTTAACCTCTTTGAGCCTCAGTTTATTTGCCTACAGGACGAGGGTGACAAGCCCTTCCTCCTGGGGTTGATATGAGGATCACTTGAGGTGATGTGTGTCAAAGGTTTACCTGGAGCCTGCCCGGAGCCCAGGACTTGCTAGTCGATGCTGTTAGTTGGGCACACAGTACTAGAAAATTCTCTGCACAAAGGCAGTCAAGAAAGCATGTGTTGGGATATCACACTTGAAAGCAGGACATCCCAGAAAAATCGAAGGTTTCCCCCTTCAACGAGGGAAGAGGACCTGGCACATAGCAAATGCCTCACACCTGAGTGAAAGGGTCACGCACAAGTGCCATGAAGCAGCCAGTGGAGGCCCCGCTCAGTGAGAGACGGGGCAGGAGCCCTGGGTGTGAAGCCGAGGGTCAAGCCCAGGCTTCACCCTCCTCTGTGAGGCTTGAGCCTTGGATTTCACAGGACCAAGAGGTCTGACCTTGCTGCACTCGCAGAGTCCTTGAGCAGCAGCTGGAAATGCCTGGGCAGCCCCTCCTGGTGAGCGGGCCGCACAGTGAGGTCTGGAGCAACCAGGAGGGAGCACGGTCCCCAAGCAGGAAGGCTGCGCCCAGACCTCCACGACCTGTCCCTAGCCCCGCCTGCCGGCTTCCCAGCTGGGAGTCAAGCCACTGAACAAACAAATCCCAGGCAAGCTGGCCCCCCAAGCCTGGCTGAGAGGAACGTGAGGTGTCCGTGTTATTTTAAACTGGCTCTAGGTTCAAGTTTGCATAGCAGTGTTATTTTAATGCAGCTCCAGTTTCAACCTGCAAGTTGCTGCTGGAGAAAGACAGTCACAGTCTACCCAGAAAAAGCAAAGCTCTGGATTCGACAGCTTGCCCACAGGGCCCCGGCTCCTGGCTCTGGCCCTTTCCCTCCCTAAGCTCCTGCCTGATCAAAAGTGCTCTAAAACAAGAGCATGAATAGCAGACAAGCAAGATGACAAGCATCTGGAACATTTCTCAGTCTCATTAGGAACTAAACACAAAATACAGACATCAAAATAGCAGAAATGAAAACAAAAACACAAGTTGCTGGGAAGGCCAGGAAGAAGCAAGCATTCATGTGAACTGCTTACAGAGCTGTGAGTTTATATTACCCTTTGGGAAACAGTTTTAAATATTAGGAACGCCGTCTTCCAAAAAATAAACAAGGTAGTGATCCTATTCAGAGATAAATGTCTATTTTTTGATTCATAGTAACAAAAACCGAGAATCATGCTTGCTTAAAATGTAAAGGCATTTGGGAATGGATAGGAAAATTGTGGCCCTTTCGTTTGATGGAGGCTGTGAAACCACCGCCACGTGAAACCTGCAAGGTCTCTACAAAGATAGGATGAATACCTTTGAGTGAAAAAGTCTGGCTACAAAAGGAAGTGACCTGTGAAACGACTGAACACATCAGTCGGGGTGGCTGCAGTCAGCATTACCTATGGAAATGGTTTCAGTTGGGCACAACTTACTTTGAACACATTTTAAAAATTTTCAATGTATGAAAGAAGAGGGAACAAACAGATTTAACTGCACAAGATGGAAAGCTGCCAGCGTCCTGTAAAGCGAAAAGAGCTGTGCAACAGTAGTTTGGCCTTAATCCAGTCATTTAAATGCTCTAGAAGAAATTCTAGAAGAATCCACACTTATCTGATAACAGAGGTTACCAGTGGAGAGTGGAACAAGGAGACGTGAATGAGGAGGAATTTCTCTTTCTACTTAAAAAAATAATATTACCTTTGGGATAAGGACTGAACATTTTTTTAAAAAATTATATAAGAACAGAAAAGAATCCATAAGATATGAGATTTAAAATTCTGTATATAAAATATAGAAGGAAATAAAATTACGCGACAGAAATGGGGCTGCAAAGAGTTGGACACAACAGCAACTGAACAGCAAAAGTGACTGATGGAATCAGGGAGTTATTTTTATTTGTGTTTCCTCCAACTCGCCTTTCCCCCCGCAGACTTGTTATTATCAGCCACTTGTAGTAAGAAGGGGGAAATGTCCCATAAATGTTTTTAAAAGGACACTGTGGAACTCAGTAACCCTACCATGTGAAATATGAAGTCTTCTCTGGGGAGTATCCATCAGCAGGATACAAAGCTCCAACCCTGGAGGCATTCTGAGTTTCCTCCAGCAGCTACAGACAGAATCTTCACTATGGGGGTGGAGGAAATGTCTACTTTGAACTCTCAAACAATGAGCTGGTTGCTTTCCCCAAAGATGAAAAGAATTGGCCCTTGGAATGAATCCCTGCCAAAGCGGGGAAGCCTCCTCCCACAAAGAGGGAGGTGGACCTGAGCCCTCACCCTCCACCATCCAGGGCAGGTAGTGGTGGAGGGAACACGGCGTGGGCTCTGAGCCTGCCTGGGCCCACACCCCTGTTCAGACCCCTGGCAGTCCAGACAAACGCCTGCGATCTGCATGGCCCAACTGGATGAAGTGTAAATGGCTGAACACCAGAGACGAGGATGAAAGCATTTGGAATTCAACCAGGCAGCAAAGCAATTAGTTAAAAAAAGTTAGCCTCAGTCCCGTAGAGGATTCCAGACTCAAAGCAAAGGAAAGAATTGCCTTGATGGCATAGCTTGAATTCGGGAAGTCGTTTCCGCTCCGAGTGACATGGGTGTGGGGCTCTCTGTTGTCACGGTGGCTAAAAACCACAGGCCCACGGCTCTTCCGTGGCCAGGGGAGGGTCGCGTTACGTTTCAGGTTCCTGCCTCCAAAATGCGTCTAGTCGATGTTTTCTTGAGATAATAAAACTGCTCCTTTATTTTACAGGAGGCCAGTGGAGGACGCAGGGCTGTCACGACTGCCCGTTCACACACGGGGCCGGGGTGGAGTGATGACAAAGCGCACTTGTGTCTCCCGACCAGGATGGTGTCGGCTGATACCAGAATCCCCACCATCGTCTCCCATGACAAGAGAAGAACTCAAAGTGCTATCAGTTCAGTTCAGTTCAGTCGCTCAATCGTGTCCGACTCTTTGCAACCCCATGGACTGCAGCACTCCAGGCTTCCCTGTCCTTCTCATCTCCTGAAACTTGCTCAAATTCATGTCCATCGAGTCGGTGATGCCATCCAGCCATCTCATCCTCTGCCATCCCCGTCTCCTCCCGCCCCCAATCCCTCCCAGCATCAGAGTCTTTTCCAATGAGTCAACTCGTCGCATGAGGTGGCCAAAGTATTGGAGTTTGAGCTTCAGCATCAGTCCTTCCAATGAACACCCAAGACTGAGCTCCCTTAGAATGGACTGGCTGGATCTCCTTGCAGTCCAAGGGACTCTCAAGAGTCTTCTCCAGCACCACAGTTCAAAAGCATCAATTCTTTGGTGATCAGCTTGCTATAGATAAATCAAAATAATGAAATCCTCAAAAATTGAAGTAACCCTCATGAAGGCAGGGAAAACAAAACAGAAGCAAACAAATAATAAAATGACAAATTTCAGCCCTAATATATCAATAACAACATTAAATATTAATGTTCTAAATGTACCAATTAAAAGACAGAGATTAGGAGAATAAACTTTAAAACTATATACTGTCTACAAGAAACTTACTTCAAACATGAAAATTACTAGGTTGAAAAACAAAAGAATGGAAAAGACATACCATGCAAATACTAACCAAAAGAAAACTGGAAATAGCTTTATTAATATCAGATAATGTAGACTTTGGGCTTCCCAGGTGGCTCAGTGGTGAAGAATCTGTCGGTCTGATGAAGGAGACTCAGGAGACTTGGGTTCAATCTCTGGGTTGGGAAGATCTCCTGGAGGAGGAAGTGGCAACCCACTCCAGCATTCTTGCCTGTAAAACCCCATGGACGGAGGAGCCTGGAGGGATACAGTCCATGGGATCGCAGAGTCAGACGCGACCGAGCATGCATGCACAAGGCAGACTTGAGAGCAGGAAACTTGCAAGGAGCAGAGAGGGACGTAAGACAACGGCAGAAGACCCAGTCCACCAGAAAACAGCAAGCCCACATGCGTGTGCTCCGAACAACAGCACTGCACAGAACTGCAGGGAGAGGTAGACAACTTCACAGTAATAACTGGAAACTTCAACACGCCTCTCGCAACACTGGAGAGAACAACTAGATGACAAAAATGCAGAAGAACTAAAAAGCTCCATAACAGAACTGAACTGGCATTCATAGAACACTCTACCCGAGAACAAAGCTAGTGGAGCTGATGGAATTCCAGCTGAGCTATTTCAAATCCTAAAAGATGATGCTGTGAAAGTGCTGCACTCAATGTGCCAGCAAATTTGGAAAACTCAACAGGGGCCCACAAGACTGGAAAAATCAGTTTTCATTCCCATCCCAAAGAAAGGCAATGCCAAAGAATGCTCAAACTACCACACGATTGCACTCAACTCACACGCTAGCAAAGTCATGCTCAAAATTCTCCAAGCCAGGCTTCAATAATACGTGAACCGTGAACTTCCAGATGTTCAAGCTGGTTTCAGAAAAGGCAGCGGAACCAGAGATCAAATTGCCAACATCCGGTGGATCATGGAAAAAGCAAGAGAGTTCCAGAAAAACATCTATTTCTGCTTTATTGACTATGCCAAAGACTCTGACTGTGGATCACAACAGGCTGTGGAAAATCCTGAAAGAGGTGGGGATACCAGACCACCTGACCTGCCTCTTGAGAAACCTGTATGCAGGTCAAGAAGCAACAGTTAGAACTGGACGTGGAACAACAGACTGGTTCCAAATAGGAAAAGGAGCGCGTCAAGGCTGTATATTGTCACCCTGCTTATTTAACTTATATGCAGGGTACATCATGAGGAACGCTGGGCTGGAAGAAGCACAAGCTGGAATCAAGACTGCCGGGAGAAATATCAGTAACCTCAGATATGCAGATGACACCACCCTTATGGCAGAAAGTGAAGAGGAACTAAAAAGCCTCTTGATGAAAGTGAAAGAGGAGAGTGAAAAAGCTGACTTAAACCTCAACATTCAGAAAACTAAGATCATGGCATCCGGTCCCATCACTTCATGGCAAATAGGGGGGGAAATAATGGAAACAGTGAGACTTTATCTGGGGGCTCCACAATCAGTGCAGATGGTGACTGCAGCCATGAAGGTAAAAGATGCTTGCTTGCTCCTTGGAAGAAAAGCTAATAAGCTAGACAGCATATTAAAAAGCAGAGACATTACTTTGCCAACAAAGGTCCGTCTAGTCAAGGCTATGGTTTTCCAGTAGTCACGTATGGATGTGAGAGTTGAACTATAAAGAAAGTTGAGCACTGAAGAATTGATGCTTTTGAACTGTGGTGTCGGAGAAGACTCTTGAGAGTCCCTTGGACTGCAAGGAGATCAAACCAGTCCATCCTAAAGGAATCAGTCCTGAATATTCACTGAAAGGACTGATGCTAAAGCTGAGACTCCAATACTTTGTCCACTTGATGCAAAGAACTGACTCATTGGAAACGACCCTGACTCTGGGAAAGATTGAAGGTGGGAGGAGAAGGGGATGACAGAGGATGAGATGGTTGGATGGCATCACCGACTCGACGGACGTTAGTTTGAGCGAGCTCCGGGAGTTGGTGACGGACAGGGAGGCCTGGTGTGCTACAGTCCATGGCTCACAAAGAATTGGACACAACTGAGCAACTGAACTGAACTAACTGACTCCCAATTCACGTGTTAAAGCCTCGATGGTCCCATCTATAATGGGGGCATCACTATAGGACCTACTTCATGGGGATGTTGGCAGGAAGCAGGATTGGAACTCAGGCCTGACTAATCCCACAGTCCTGCTCTTAATTAATGAGAAATGCTTTGTTTCAAAGCCAGAGAAAATAAACAAAAAAACTTCCATGTATGTTAAAGAGACGTTTCTCCAAAGATATACAGATGGTCAAAAGACACATGAAAAGAAGTTCAACAGCGCTCACTACTAGAGAAATGCAAATCAAAACTATAGGGAAGTATCACCTCATAGCAGTCACAATGGTTGTAATCAAAAAGTCTACAAACAGTAAATGCTGGAGAGGGTGTGGAGCAAGGAAAGTCTCCTACGCTGTTGGTGGGAATATAAATCGGTTCAGCCACTATGGAGAATAGTATGGAGGCTGCTGAAAATAAAACTGAAAATAGAGCTACCAGAAAACCATAATTCGGAAAGATATGTGTACCCTAATACTTGTCGCAGCACTATTTACAACAGCAAGGACACGGAAGTAACCGAAATGGCCATTGACAGAGCAGCAAAGAAGATGTGGTGTGTACACAGATGTACACACGATGGAGCAGTGCTCAGCCATACGAAGGATGGAATAATGCCATTTGCAGCGACATGGGTTGGCCTAGAGATTGTCAAAATGAGCAAAGTCAGACAGAGAAAGACAGATACATGACATCGCTTACATGCAGAATCTTAAAGAACGGGACAAACGGATGTATTTACGAGACAGAAGCAGAGTCACAGATGCAGAAAACAGACATGGTTGCCGAGGGGGGAGGAGGGAAGAGTCAACGGAACTGACGTACACATACGACCATGTGTAAAGCACGCAACTGTTAATAATAAGAAGCTACATGTGGCAGAACCTACCATAAATGCAGGGAGCTCGACACAGTACTCTGTGATGACCGACATGGGGATAGACCCCAAAGGGGAGCGGATGCGTGCGTACGCATAGCTGCTTCACCTTGTGTACCGCAGGAGCGGATCCAGGGTGCTTCAGTAGAGACTCTGCTGACTCCAGGTCCCCGAGCACACCTCCTCTGGGTGTCGGCTCCGGGACCCGCCCCGCCACCCCTCAGCTGGGGGCAGGAGGTGAATGTTGCGCCCAGAGTTCACAGCCCGGCTCTGCCACGTTCTAGCTGTGAAATCGCTCCGTGACTGTTTCTTCCTCTGGAAAGTGGGCATGTTGAAGGTGCCGACCTCAGAGAGCCTCTGGGAGGGTGAAGTGAGGGGATTACTGTAGCCGCCTCACAGGCCGGCCTTAGTGAGTTTTTCCACGCGAAGGCCAGAGAAAGATACCCCGCACACCCAGGAGAAGACCCAGGGGACTGAGCCGTCACGGGGGTGACTCAGCCTGGGCTGACTTGTCCCAAGCCTGGTTAGACATTTTTTTAATCCCTTTATTTGATTGTTTCTTTTTAATCAGAGTGTAATTGCCTTACCCTGGTGGCTCAGAGGTTAAAGCGTCTGCCTCCAATGCGGGAGACCCGGGTTCGATCCCTGGGTCAGGAAGATCCCCTGGAGAAGGAAACGGTAACCCACTCCAGTATTCTTGTCTGGAGAATCCCATGGACGGAGAAGCCTGGTAGGCTACAGTCCACGGGGTCGCAAAGAGTCGGACACGACTGAGCAACTGAACAGAACAGAATTGCCTTACAAAGTTGTGTTCGTGTCTGCGGTACAGCAAAGAGCATCAGCTGCGCACACACCCTCTCCCTCCGGAGCCTTCTTCCTGCTATCCCCTCGTCCTGCCCGGGCCGTCACAGAGCACCGAGCTGAGCTCCCGGCGTCTGCGGCAGCCTCCACCAGCCGTCCGCGTGACTCACGGCCCGTGAACGCCAGTCTCCCCTCCATCTGCCCCCACGCCGCCCCCTCTGCTGCGTCCACGTGTCCGCGCCTCTATCCCCGCCTGCAAGCAGGGCCATCAGTCTCATCTTCCCAGATCCTACATGCACGCGTTCCTGTACGAGTTTGTCTTTCCCGGTTCCTCTTTGAAGGTGTAGCCCCGTCTGAGACCTCAGCCTCGCCTTCTCTCTGGTACCCTGTTTGGAACAGAGAGGCGAGTCTGGATGGACCCAGCTGTCCCCGGCTCCGGGGGGGGTGGGGGGGGATGAGCCCTCAGACACACACCCCCGCTCGCAGGCTCCCGAAACCCTCAGCTCTCGCCAGGACCCTGACCGAGCCAGCCTTCCAGCGGTCCTGGCATCAGTGCAAACCAGGTCCCCAGGCAGGCTCCCGAAACCCTCAGCTCTCGCCGGGACCCTAACTGAGCCAGCCCTCCAGCCGTCCTGGCATCAGTGCCAAACCAGGTCCCGGTCCTGGGGACAGCTCCAGGACAGAGGAGGGGCCGAGGAGACACCGCTGGCCCCAAGGAGGAGGGGCCGAGCCGCTGGGCCACAGACGCTGACTCACGGCCTCCTCCGGGTGCTGGGCAAATAAAGGAAGCAGCCCCGGGGCTTCCTGCAGCCGCAGGGACCTGCCAGCTAGGGATGGCCTGGGGCATGGTGGTCCACGTGGCCCCGGGGCAGCCCACCCATGCCGTGTGTGTGCTGGGCACCGAGATGCAACTGGATGTCTACAGGTGAGCAGGGGACGCTCTGGGGCTGTGGATGAACGGGTTCTGCTGCCACACAGGGGGGTTGGCTCAAGCTTCAGGCTCCAGCCTCTGCGGCCACTGCCGGGGGGAAGCCGGAGAGCCAAGATCCAAGTGGCCCTGGGATTCTCCTGGACTGAAGGCAGCGGTTCATCGCCATAGACGAGCGGGGCTTCCCCAGGACCTCACTGCAAAGGAAATCCAGCAGGGCAAGCAGAACCACATCCCTTCACGCTTGAGGCCATGAAGCGCAGACAGGGTCTGTGACTTGCCTAAGGTCACACAGTGTGCAGATCCTGGAAGCCAGTCCGGCCTCCGGATTTCATGGCCCAGGCCAGCTTCCCCTTGCAGCATGCTGCCTTGCACATTGCACTCAAGCCTCCCTCCGTGGGTGTGTGACAGCACGGGTGTGATGAGACAGGTTCTGGCATGGAGCAGCGGGGGCGGAGACCTGGCCCTGCGCTTGGTTAGCTGAGACGCCTTGGGCCACCGAGCCTCAGTTTCTCCATCTGTGAAATGGGGATTGTGCCCACTTTGTGGGTGCTTGCAGGGAGTGAGTGTGGGAAACCCGACAGTGTTTGTTTAGTACTTACCGGCGCTGGACCAGCCCCAGGAGCTGTTCTTTTGTTCCTTCATTCCTTCGACAAATGCTAATGGAGCCTTATTGTGTCCAAGCCCACGCCAGGCTCTTGCTGCTAAACAAGGTGGTCTGAGCCGCTCGTGGCGGGCAGGGCTGGTCCACTGCTGCTGTCAGTGGGCACAGTGCCCGCCTTGCCGTCCGCCACCACGGATGAGCATCTGCGCTTCTAGAAGGTGCCCAGAGGACTGTTTGGCACGTTTCCTTGAGTGTTGCTTGACTCCTGAAACGGGGCAGCAGAACCGCAGGAAATGTCTGGGCCTCCTGGGGACATGGAGGCCGGCAGGAGGCCAAGAGGGTGAGGCCTGAGGGGAGAGGAGGCCCACCGTCACCCGCGCCACCTGCTCCGGGGAGTCTGGCCATCGGGGAGGCCTCGAGCCTGGGGTTCCAGCCCCGCTGGCTCACACAGTCATGGCTGACACCCATGTCACGCCTGGCACACACAGCGCAGTCAGCCCCCGTGAGGGAGGCAGCACTGTTCCCATTTTACGGGAGGGGAAGTGTGTCTTCATCATTTACCTTTCAGTTGTCCATTTTTCCTCTATGTTGACTTTTTCTCTGTATTTGCCTTTTTAAAGGAAATTTTCCTGTTCTCTTGAAAAACTGTTACATTTTCCCCATGCATGGAAATTTATGGGCTCTATTTCTATTTTTTTGGTGAATACCTTTACATTTTAATAATAAAATTTTGAAAGTGAAAGTGGCTCAGTCATGTCCGACTCTTTGCCGCCCCGTGGACTGCAGCCCGCCAGGCCCCTCTGTCCATGGGATTCTCCAGGCAGGAACACTGGAGTGGGTTGCCACGCCCTCCTCCAGGGCATCTTTCCAACCCAGGGATCGACCTCAAGTCTCTTATGTCTCCTGCACTGGCAGGTTCTCTACCACCGCGCCACCAGGGAAGCCCGCTGCCTCCTGAAAACCTACCTATTACCACTGGTCAGGGTCAGTCTGGCTGCCTTGTGCTGTCCGCACTGGCGGGAAAGGAGGAGCCCTGGGGCCGGCAGCAGTGGGCTGGGCCCCACCTCACCGTGTCCGTCTGTCCTCCACAGCTCTGCCCCCAAGGGCTACACATCCTTCAGCATCACTGCCTCCCCAGGAGTGGTCGTGGAGGTCGCCCACAGGCCTCCAGCCAAGAAGAGTTCCACAGGCTCGTCCCAGTGGCCCCTGGAGCCTGGGCTGGACGTGAGCCTGAAGCTGAGAGCGGCCAGCGAGAGCGCAGGGGACCAGAAGGTGAGGGCAGCGCCGGGGCCGGGAGGCGGCGCGGCCAGCAGGCCCCAGCAGGTCCGCCTCTCAGCCTGTCCAGGGTAAGCAGGCCCCAGCAGGTCCACCTCTCGGCCTGTCCGGGGTCAGCAGGCCCCAGC
Source organism: Moschus berezovskii (assembly GCF_049115385.1). NCBI lineage: Eukaryota > Metazoa > Chordata > Mammalia > Artiodactyla > Moschidae > Moschus > Moschus berezovskii. The sequence goes on from NC_142461.1 coordinate 1,103,537, forward strand.
AGGTCCGCCTGTCCGGCATTGACCCGCGGCCTCAGCCACTCTTGGAGCCTCCCTGTTTCCAGCAGAGCTCATGACAGCTTGTTCCAGCCATAGCATCCTCACATTGAGATGTCGGGGGCTTACGGAGCTCAGGGTTTTGATTAAATTTATTCATCCAGCAAATGTTCAATAATCGCCTTCTCTGTGCGGGCACTGTCAGACCCTGAAGATTTTCATGAACAAGAAAGGTGAGACCGCAGCCCCTATGGTGCTCACAGCCTCTGGGCGAGAGCATCAGATAACACCAACGACTAGAAATGGTGGAGTCCGCTGGGACGCCCACAGTCAGGCAGCCCCAGGAAACTGGCCCTTGCCCTTGTATTTAGCTTCTTAGGCTGCTCTAACAGAGGACCACAGATTTAAAGCAACAGAAACATATTCTCTCACGTTTCTGGAGGACAGAAGCCTGAAATCAAGCTGTCAGCAGGACCGTGTTCTTTGGAATCGGTTCTTCGAGGAGAATCAGCTCTTTGCCTCTTGCAGCTGCTGCTGGCTGCCGGCCTCCCTGGACTGACGGCCACGTGCCTCTAGTCTCTGCCCCCGTGGTCCATACCTCCTCCCCAGTCTCTCTCCGCCTTCTTAGCGGGACACTTGTCACTGGACTTAAGGCCTGAGTGGATAACACAGGATGATCTCAAGGTCCTTAATTACATCCGCAAACATCTTTTTCTTTTTCCCCAAATGGGGTCACATTGACAGGATCCAGGGTTAGGATGTGGACATATCTTTTGGGGAATCACTGTTTAACCCACTGTACTCACATTCACTGTAGATGGATAATCAGGGCCCGCTGGACGTTCTCACACACAGATCTGGGCCAATAACCACTTGTTCCCAGCAGGGGAGGCCAAGCAGTCTCTCCCCGGGGACAGAGAGTTGTCTCCTGTTGTAGGAACAGACCCTGGGCGTCACAGCTGGTCAGCGTGTGAGTAATCAGGGAAAGCTTCCTGGAAGCAGCGGCAAGCTGAAGGGTGCTGTGACTGACCTGTTAAAGAGGGGTAACGGGGAGCAAGAGCTCAGCATAGAGGATGCGGCCTGAGTGCGCCTCTGGGTAACAGACGGCGAGATGAGTGCCGGGGAAGCTGAAAAAGGCTCCAGTGGAAAGAAAGGAGGGTGGAGGGAGGGAGCCAGTGTCAGAGGGTTTCGCATCCGGGACCTCCTTCTCTCGGGGCAGCAGGAAGCTGACGGGGACCTTTCGTTCAGCAGCAGCGAGACCGTGCATGTACATTAGAAAGACCCCCTGGCCGCAGTGGTGTGAGTCGATTAGCTCCAGGCAGGCGACCCGTCAGGAGGTGGACGCCACGGTTCAGACGCAGCGTGACGGTAGCTGTGACGTTTCTGGGGGTGCCTGCCTCTACAGGGCAGGTCCAGACGCCTCAGTGTGGCCTCGGGAGCTCCGCTTCCTCTGGGGGCAGCTCTGGGGTTTTGCTCTGAGGAGCTCCCCTCCATTCTCTTGCTTGGAAGCGTGGTTCCTGATGCTCAGCCAGCCGGGGCCCATTGGATGAGGTCTCCCTGGACTTGGTGCCTTGGGAGACAGGGGTTGCTGTTTCTTGATCTCAACGGCACCTGCCCTGAAGGGGCCAGCCCCCACCCATAGCCCCTGCTCCCCGGTCCCTGGAGGGCTGGGGCCCAGCCTTTCCCAGTCTGCTTCCTCAGGCCTCCTCCCTGCCCCTGCTGGCCGGCGTTCCCTGTGGCTGTCACCCCAGCCTCCGTCTCATGCCTCTCCTACCACACCGCCAGCGGCTGGACTCCTGCGCTCCCTCCTGGGCCCCCCTCAAAGGGCGCCTCCCCGACCCCAGGCAGGCAGACTGAGCCCCGGGCCCCGGCCCCCGCAGGACCCTCCTCTAAGCGTCACAGTCACCCGGGTGTGTTGCTGCCCCTCCAGTCCCACGCGCCGGGGCGTTCCCAATAGGCTGGAGCCCCATCCTCGTCTCCTCGGCACCCCACTCCAAGCCGGCACGTAACAGGCCGTTTGGTGTTTGCTGAATGACCAAGGACGTCATTCGTGGTTCGCTCCTCTCCCGCAGGTTCAGATCTCGTACCACGGACCCGCGCCCACCCCGGCTGAAGCCTTGCTCCACATCACTGGGGTCGGTAAGTGATGCCCAGCAGCTCGGAGCTCAGCCCCCTCCCCTCCACACACCCCACGTAGGAGAGACTGTACCCCTATGCTGACTTGAGACCAAGCGGAGAAAAGAAGAATTTCTAGACAGCCATACATCCGGTAGTTCATAAACATGCCTTCCCCAGTCAGTGAACCACGGGTACAGCTGCACACAGGGCACTTGCAGGGAGGTTCAGTTGCATCTCAGAATCTTACTTCCCAGCTTAGGAACTGGCATGTGGATTTTCGACATATGAGTCTCTATTCCTTTTTGAAACCTCAAATATTTATGAGAAAATAGATGATGACGCTCTCTTATACAATAATACAGACCAGGGTCCCCCAAATGATTTACTTCCCACCTTCACCATTTTTGCCTTAGCAGTGACCTATACTCATAGTTATTTAGTATTCTTCTTCAGATAAAGTATGTTTGAACTTGCCTTCATATTGGACAATAATATCATAATACCAGCATTATTTAAATGCACATTAAATATATGAACAGCATGTGAAGGTTTCATTCATTTATTTCATAATAAATTTCATGTATTTATTTCATTAATAAATATGAATATAAATAAATCTCATTCATTATTTCACTAAAACATATTTTAATAATTTTATTATTATTTAGTACTTACACTATGCTGGACAGAGTGCCAAGACTTTACATTTAAACCTTACAACAATCCGATGAAATTGCCACTATTATTGTCCCATTTTACAGGTGAAGAAACTGAGGTACAAGAGGTAAGGAGACTTGCCCAAGATCACACGGCTGGTCAGCAAGGGAGCCAGGAGGCTCTGGCCACCGAGCGCTGTGCTCTCCGGCCCAGCCTGACTCATGGCTGTGTGTGTGCTTACAAGGCCATCAGGTCAATCTCATTCTGTGACCTCTTAAGGTCACCGCATAGTTATCATTGGAAAGGTCATGTTGTCGAGGGCTCTGATGAGGGGAAAGCATATGCTTTCTCACCCATGCCCTTTGGACAGAGCAGCCTTGTCTGAGGCTGTGATTTGTCCCATGGTACACGGAACGGAAAGTCAGGTGGGACCGAAGCAACCACTGTGCCCCCTGCTGCAAGCTCACTGGGGGCTGAAGTTGGGGCCAGAGGCTTCTGTGAGGGGGCAAGGTGTCCTTGCAGGAGCTTTGCCTCATACACCCATTGGGGTGGCTAGGAACTCTTTCTGAAGCCCTGGGATGGGGGGCGCATGGGGCAGACGTGCAGGGTCTGGTTGGCATCCCTTTTGTGACATGGCCTCCCATCCAAGGAGGATGCCTGTGGTCAGGAGCCCCTGCTCATCTGTCTGCATTGCAGCCAGACTTCTTCTTGGGGAACATGGGGAGTCTCACACCCTGTGTCTCCTCTGAAGGGGAGGCAAAGAAGCTTCATGCAGGTGCGCCTCCTGGGGAAAGTCCATATGGGGCCAGACCAAGTGCCCCTCCCTGGGTCTGGCATCCTCACCAACCCTCTCCTCTTATTTCCTGGGATTTCAGAAATCTCCTTGAGTGCAGACATCAGCCGCACTGGCAAAGTGAAGCCCACCGGAAGCGTGAAGGACCAGGTACACACAGCTTGACCTTGACCCAGCCCTGAATGACCTCCTGGCTCTGCGGGGCTTGCCTCACACGCCCCCTGGTGGTGGTGGGGTGAACAGCAGCATGTTTCATATATCCAAGTTAACAGGCCAAGAAACACAAGTTTAGGAAGAAAATTAAAATCGCCAATACCATTATTGCTTTGGTTTATATAGGCCCCATCGAGTCTACAAAATGAGATTTTCATGATTGTAGATTCAGAGAATGTGTTGTCCCACAAACTGAAAACTAGATTCACTCAGTTCACGCACAGCAGAGAAAATTGTCAGGCAGGTCTAGACCCTGGCCTAAAAATCTAGACCATGGAGAATTCCCTGATGGCCCAGTAGTCAGGACTCCACACTTCTACTGCAGGGGTCGTAGGTTCAATCCCCAGCTGGAGAATTAAGATCCCGCACGTGGGACTTCCCAGTAATAATGAATCCACCTGCTAACGCAGGAGACATAAGAAATGAGGGTTCAGTCCCTGAGTCAGGAAGATCCCCTGGAGGAGAGCATGGCAACCCACTCCAGTATTCTTGCCTGGGAAATCCCATGGACAGAGGAGCCTGGCGGGCTGCAGTCCATGGGGTCACAAAGAGTCAGACACAACTTAGCGACTAAACAGCAACAACGTGCCTTATAGAATGGCCAAAAAAAATCCCCTATGCTACAGTTTAGCGACTGGTGGACGAGGGTCACGCGGGGTGAATAATAGAGAAAGAGGCAGTGGATGGCAGAGGGAAGGGGGCCGGTGGTGGCAGGGAGTGTGTGCTGCAGAAGTGCAGGGCGGTGGCTGATGATGATAAGTTGTCTTAAACCTCAGGATAAACCTCGTGGTGTCCCTGAAGCCCCAAAGCTGCCTGCATGTTTTTATGCTGATCTGGACTGTAATTAACTAATTAATAATTTTTTGGCCACGCTGCGCAGCTTGCAAGATCTTAGCTTCCCTGCCGCAGGCAGTGAAAACGCCAAGACCCTTTCACTGGACCATCAGGGCAATCCCCATACGCTGGTGTGCTCTCAAGGACAAGAGGCCCTGTCAAACATTCAGATCCCCCTCGTGGGGTCAGTCAACAGTCAAGGGAAGAACTGCAGCTCTGGGAGTGGGATCCATCCTTCCCTCTTTCCCAAATTGCAGTCATTCCCTGGGGCAGAACGCTCTGCTACAAACAGAAGGTGTCGTCACTGTTTAGATTCTTGATGGGAGGGGTGCTCCCTTTGCTTTCATGTTTGCAGAGATAGCAACCAGCTGCTAAGAATAGCGCCCACACTTTCATGAAAGACTTAATTAAGAGTTCTCATAAGAGGAACTATTTAGATCTGAATCTTGACACAAACGTTTAGCTCAGCTTGGTTTGCCGATCCAATAGTTTTAAAAAACTGTTGAAATCAGTTTTACTGTCTTGGGCGCCTATCTTCATTTTTTTAATTTTTAAAGATTTTTTTTTAATGTGGACCATTTTTAAAGTCTTTATTGAGTGTGTTACCATATTGCTTCTGTTTTACGTTTTGACATTTTTGGCCACAAGACATGACGAGGGATCAAGCCCACACCCCCGGCACTGGAAGGCAGTCTTAACCACGGAACCACCAGGGAGGTCCCTTGGGTTCCTATCTGAAATGGATGAACTGAGTTTGCTTATGACTCTGGGGGGAGGCCAAAATCCACTCTCGGGACCGAAATACGCCGTGATGTGGGAGCAGGACTGCGAGGCGGCGGGAGGGCTGCACGTGTTCCTCAGGGTGCCCGTCTCTGCTGGGTCCACAGAGGGCCTGGACCTGGGGCCCCCGTGGGCAGGGGGCCATCCTGCTGGTGAACTGCGACAGAGACAGCCCCGACTCTCCCGCCGTGGACTACAAGGACGACCAGCTTGACGGCAACGGTAAAGACCCCCAGATCCAGTGGAAATGGGGCTTTTGTCTTTTTGTAAAGCCTTTTGTCCTGAGCTGGCAACAGCCCTCAGGAATCAGGCTTATTGGAAGCACGCTCTTGTTAGCACAGGGGGTATGCAGGTGAAGGAATGGACAAGGATCCTGAGAGGGCAAGTGACCTGCCCGAGGTCACACAGCAGCCGGGGGAGGGCTGGGAGCAATGTTGAGCGTCCTGATGCCGCCTCCAGGGCCCAGTTTCCATCCCTAGCCTGTTGCCTAATCCAAACGTCTGCTCTCAGGTCAAGCCTGAGGCCAAAATACTTTAAAACAAGAGTCTGACTAGAGCCCCAAACTCACGTCAGAGCGGCCCGGAGCCCCGGCCAGTCTGGGCATTGCTCCAACCAGTTCAGAATTACTAACTCGATTGATCCTTCAGAAGTATATGGTTCTCATCCCCACTTTACAGATGGGAAAACCGAGGTACAGGGAAGTTAAGCAATTTGCTCCGGGTCACACAGCCAGTAAGTATGTGGCTCAGGATTTGAGCCCAGGCATCCTGCCACCAGGGCAGGTTTAGGAGCCCTGCTGGCACACCTCCGAGTGGCGGCCAGGGTGGAAGACGCACAGCCCACCTGCACTGGAGGAGGGAGCCCAGGGACTGGAGTCATCTGGGCAGGGCAGCGGCTACTGCCTTCCTGCGGGAGTTGCTAGAATGGCCTAGAAACGGATGCAGTTTGAAGGTGCATGCAGTTGGCGTGTCCTGATGCCAGGGAGCAGCGTCTCCATGGCACCTGGCACACACGTACCTGTATGGACCCTTCCAGGATGCAAGGTGCTGTGATACGGGATTTGCGCCTGTGGCTGCGCCCTTTCCATGCGGGCTCTGTGCTCAGCCCGCGTGCTGACAAGGAAGCAGAGGCAGGGAGAGAGGAGACACTCCCCGAGCTCACACAGACCCAGGGCTCACACCCTGCCTGCTCCAGCGCCCGTAACCATGTGGCTCTTGTCCTGTTCCGCTCGCCCCACGTCTGTCAGCCACCATTCAGGCGGGTTAGGGTTAGGGTGGTTAGGAACCATTCAGGCTGGTTCATTCCCACGCAGGCCCCGGGGAAAAACTCCTCCACTCATCAGTCCGCAGAGAATCCTTGAGCATCTGCCTCGTGCCAGGCATTGGTCTAGATGCTTCTCAGAGCTGGGAACAAAGCAACAAGCAAGACAGCTGTGGCTTCCGCCTCGCCAGGCTAACGTCCTAAGCTTGTCGTGGAGGTCATGTCCAAAACCTTGATTCGCTTTAACTCTAAAATGAAAAGTGTCCCTTAAAAACTGGAAAGAGCATAAAGAAAATAAAGCCAGGTGACGAGATGAAGGTTGGTCGTGGGGGGAGGGTGGTCTCGGGGGCTGATGTCTCAGGCCACGCCCTTCTCTGTCCAGACCTGAAGGACCTGTCCCTGGTGACCCTGAACACCCAGACCCCCAGGGACTTTTTCAGCAAGCACCGGCTGGTGCTCCATGTGGCCAAATCCGAGATGGACAAAGTCAGAGTGTTTCAGGACAATGGTGAGTTGTCTCTGGCTGTCACCTCAGTCTTGCCTTCCCGCCCCCACCAAAGGGACTCGGCCTCTTCATACCCTCCTCGGGGGAACATTCCCGAGCACCTGCCACGCGCCAGGTTCTAAGAATCGAGGAAGCAGCAGGGAGCAAGCTGGAGGGCCTCTCCGAAAGGACGGGCACAGAAAGGGCACAGCCAAGATGCAGGCGACAGACGGGTCTGGTGCCAGGCGGGCACAGAGCAGGGACCGCCCTCCCTCCCGAGCACTGCCGTACTGATCCTGCGTCCATCCCTTCTCTCTCTCTCTCTCACACACACACAGAAGGCTCGTTTGCAGGAACCGTTTTGTTCTTGTTTTATAAAGCAATTGGGTTTTTTGTTTTCTATTTTTTTTCTTTTTTGGCCACGTCGTGTGGCATGCAAGACCCTAGTTCCCTAACCAGGGATTGAACCCCCTCCCTTGGCGTCTTACCCATGGGGCTGCCAGAGAAGTTCCCACAGGGGTTGCTGAATCCAAGCTGACTGCACATAATGACTGTACCATGTAATCATTTGTTCAACAATCTGCTGATCAGAAGCATCAGTAGTTTCTCAGTGGCTCAGGGGCCCCTGCCACCGGTTGCTAGGTCAGCTCTGGGCACAGGGAACAGAGCAAAGAACTTAGCAAAGTCTCTGCCCTCGGCGGGATGGGAGTGCTGATACGTGAAAACGCGTCGTCTGCAGCCTCAGAAGGTGCTAAATGCTGCACAGGAGGACGCAGCAGGGGAGGTGGGGAGGGCGGTCGGGGAGGCCCCCCCAGAAGGTCGCTGAGCACTGGGAGACGGACGAACGCCAGGGGAAGGGCACTCTGGGGCAGAGGGGACCGCGGATGCAAAGGCCCTGAGGCGGGCTGTGCCCACGGGCTCGAGGATACAGGGAGGCCGGCGTGCTGATGGCACCAGGCAAGGTTTGCGAGGGTGAACAGGCTAGATGAGACAGGCCAGCGGGGAGGGGCCGGATCACAGAGGCAGGAAATGACTGTGGCTGCTCATCTGTTCCAGGTGGGGGCCTGTGAGGGCTGTGCCGAGGAGCACCCCCACCTGACTCACTTCCATTCAGACCACAGGGATTAGACTACATAGGTTTGGCCACAAACCAACCCGTGGCCTCTGTGGAGGTATCACCTCCTCCAGGAAGCCTTCCCTGACCTTCCAGCTCTTACTGCTGTCTGTGATTTGGACTGTCTTTTCTTCTCCCTCCTGTGGCAATAGCTGATGCAGGAGACATAAGAGACACGGGTTCGATCCCTGGGTCGGGAACATCCCCTGGAGGAGGGCACGGCAGCCCACTCCAGTACTCTTGCCCGGAGGATCTCATGGACGGAGGAGCCTGGTGGGCTACAGTCCATGGGGTCGCAGAGAGTCAGACGCGACTGGAGGGACTTAGCGTGGATGCGCTTACCAGGGAGGCCGTGCGCTCCCTGGGGCCAAGGACAAAGGCTGTCTCCCTGATCCTTCAGGGTCAGCTGCGGGCAGGTGACAGGCGGGAGTGGACGAGAGAAAGAGTGGCCTATCACGAGTGCTGGCCGTTCTGCAGCTCTGGGTGGGACTCAGGCACCCCCATCACTCCGGTCCTGGGCCTCCATCTGGTGATGTCGCGGCTGAGGCTCAGTCCTCTCCCCCTGAGGAGGGGCTCGGGGTCCTCAGAGACAGGGACGCAGCGCTGACCCCCTGCTCGCTCCCAGGGGGCCGGCAGCCCTCCCGGTACAGCGCGGTCCTGGGGCCAGAGCGCCCGTCTCACCCGCTGGAGCTCCCAGGCGGCCGGTGCAGCACGCACTTCTACATGGAGGGCCTGGCCTTCCCCGATGCCAGCTTCCCCGGGCTCGTTTCCCTCCACCTCTCCCTGCTGGACACGTCCAACCCGGTAGGCCCGCGGGGGGCGGGGGGCGCTGGGCTTTCAGGCCCCAGGCCAGCTGGGGAGGGGGCTCCCTGCGTCCCTGGCTGCTCTCACAGCCCTTCTCTTGCCCTCCCTCCCACCCCCCGGCAGGAGCTGCCCCAAAGCCTGATTTTCCAGGACAGTGTGGTCTTCCGTGTGGCCCCCTGGATCATGACCCCCAACACCCAGCCCCCGAAGGAGGTGTACGTGTGCAGGTGAGGGGCCCTGGAGGGCCGGGGCGGGGCCCAGACACACACAGCCCCCACCAGGGAGACCCTGAGCAGGACCCCTGAGGCGTGGATGGGGGCGGGGTGCTCCCGCTGAGGCTGGCTGAGGGCGGGGGCTTGTTTGCAGGGAAGTCATCGTGGGCGGTGTTTCTCTGTCACTCTCCGGCCCCGAGGCATCCTGAGGGAGGCTTTAGCACCTGGAGACCTTGGGACTTTGCCAGACCCGGAAGATGAGAACTCTGGTCCTCTGGGCAAGGCCTCCGGACTCCCATGAGGGTGGCCCTGCAGACAGAACCCCAGACACTCATTTCAGGTGCCCATTCCTGACCAACCTCTGAGCTTCCGTTCTCCACCTTGGGGCAGGACACCCAGCGGGGGGCCCTGGGCATCCTTCCCGCGGTCAGGGAGCCCCTGATAACCACGGAGGGCCTCTGGTGGCCTTACCCCGCCTCTTCCTGATGCTTGGGGGAAGGAGGGCTGCGAATGTAACCTAGTGGTCAGGACACAGCCCAGAAGCCAGCAAGGCCTGGACCTGAAGGCACGTGGTGTGACCTTGACTCTCACCTCCTCCTCGCTGCAAGGGCACCCACTGGGTCCCCTCCTGGGTCGCCAGCAGAGTTCAGGGAAACAGCGTGCAGACAGGCAGGGCGAGCAGGGGTCTCCATCGAATTGAGGGGTCTCGAAGCACCCACCGCGGGGGTCCCGTCCTGTGTCCAGGCCTCGGCTCCTGCTCCTGCTCCACCCTTGGTCCAGCTCGCCTCCTCAGAGCCCAGCCAAGGCCCCTGGGTGTGGAATCAGGGTCACTAAGGACCTTTTCTTTCTTCCTGATCTTTCAAGGTTATTTGAAAACGAGGACTTCCTGACGTCACTGACCGCGCTGGCCAAGAAAGCCAAGTGCAAGCTGATCGTCTGTGGCCAGGAGGAGAGCGTGGATGACCGGTGGATGCAGGTGTGTGCCCTTGGAGCAGGCGGGCTGCGCACGCGGGAGGCGCGCCCCGAGGGTCAAGGTACACGGGGCCCTGGCTCCAGGGGCTTGGCCCCGCACCCCGCTGGCCACCCTTCCTCGGCCAGGCGGGCAGTTAAGAGCTTCCCAGGGTCCCCACAGATAGGGGCGGCTCAGGAAAGTGACCCTACTGACATTTACTGCGTCCACGGCCCTCTAGCCGTGTCACCGAGATGACCTTCCTGCTTGAAAACTCTCGGACGACCTCAGGAAACTGATCAAACGCTGCAAAACTTGGGGGCTGAGGCTCCAGCAGCTGGTCCAACAGCCCTGCCTCCAGGCCAGGCCACCCCGGGCTCGGCGTCCAGGCCAGGCCATGGCCCTGCTGCAGCGTCTTCCGAGGCTCCCAGCTCCCCATCTCAGCTGCCTCCTGAGCCAATCGCCCCGCGCCCGCCACCCTGGATCAGCACTCCTTTCTAACCCCAAACGTGGCCTCCCTGGTGGCTCAGATGGTAAAGATCTGACTGCAATGCCAAAGACCCGGGTTGGATCCCTGGGTCAGGAGGATCCCCTGGAGAAGGGAATGGCACCTGCTGCAGTATTCTTGCCTGGAGAATCCCATGGACAGAGGGGCCTGACGGGCTACAGTCCACGGGCCGCAGAGCCGGACACGACTGAAGCAACAACACACACACACACAACCCGCAAAGAACACCCTCTCCTTTCCTGTCATTCAGCCTGTGTTAGCCAGATGGGATGGCTGAGGCGTCACCGTTGTTTATCTCAGAGTGGCGGTCTGAACCTCCAACGTGGTTCAGCACAACAGTGTTTTATGTCCACCGTCACGCCTGCCGGCTGGAATGCAGGCCAAGTGTGCTCCCGATCCATCCCGCCCTCCCGTCTCTGTCCCGGGGGCTCAGCGGGGGCCTCACCCCTCCTTTGGGGCAGGGTGACCTCTGACCCCAGGCTCCAGCTCAGCAGTGCTCGTTCATTGTTATTATTATCCGTCTGTGGGCTTCCCTTGGGGCCCAGCTGGTAAAGAATCCACCTGCGATGCGCGACATCTGGGTTCAGTCCCTGGGTTGGGAAGACCCCCTGGAGAAGGGAAAGGCTCCCCACTCCAGGATTCTGGCCTGGAGAATGCCGTGGACTGTGTAGTCCGTGGGGTCGCAGGGCCGGACACGACTGAGCGGCTTTCCCTCCACTTTCATTATCCCTTTGTGTTAGGGAATCAGCACTTCACAATATTGTGTTGGTCTCTGCTCTACAGCAAAGCGAAGCAGCCACACGTGTTCATGTGCTGTGCGGGGCTTAGTCTCTCAGTCGTGTCCAACCCTTTGCGACCCCGTGGACTGCAGCCCGCCAGCCCCCTCTGTCCATGGGATTCTCCAGGCAAGGATACTGAAGTGGGTCGCCATCCCCTCCTCCAGGGGATCTTCCTGACCCAGGGATCAAATCCAGGTCTCCCACATTGCAAGCGGATTCTTTACCATTGGAGCCACGATGGAAGTCCAGGAACACTGGAGTGGGTAACCTATCCATCTCTAGGGGATCTTCCTGCCCCCGTAATGGAACCGGGGTCTCCTGCATTGTAGGCAGATCCTTTACCAGCTGAGCCACCGGGAAGGCCACCCATACACGTGTATCTGCCCTTTCTTAGATTCTCTTCCCATGTGGGCCATCACAGAGCGCTGAGGAGGGCCCCTGTGCCACACTAGAGCCTCTTCAAGAAGTCTCCCCTGAGCCGGGAGTCCCCCTCTGTGTTCCCGAGGACCCCTCCCCTCCCCTCCTAGCTCTGGGTGCTGAACGCCCAGCTCTTGGGTCGCCCCTCAAGCTCAGGGCCCGTGGCTGGTACACCAGGGTCCCTGGCACCCACCAGGAGGAAGAGTGAAGGGCACCCGGGCTGATTCTTCTGCATGTGGATTCAAGTACAGGACAGCAAGCTCTGCTTTCCCAGAGCCCCTTTTCTGGGTTGAATAACCCGGTGCATTTGCCCTTGACCCCACGGGGAGAGAGAGCAGATGGTTCTCCAGCCCCCACTCCTGCGCCGGGCGTCTGGAGCAGGTGTGACAGCCTCCCTGCCCCTCTCCCTGCGCAGGACGAGATGGAGATCGGTTACACCCAAGCCCCGCACAGGACGCTGCCCGTGGTCTTTGACTCCCCGAGGAACAGAGGCCTGAAGGACTTCCCCATCAAGTGCATGCTGGTACGTGTCGCGCGGGGCGGGTGCAGCGTGAGTGCCTGGCTCCCGCCTCCTTCCTGGCTCCTGTCCCCCGCCCCACACCAAGCACCCACAGGTGCATAGGGCCACAGGGCGCCGAGCGGCCATCGCATGGGTGGAGGGGCAGCTTTTTAAAAATTATCTGTCTTATCTGTCGTTATCTTTTTTTTAAGTTTGTATTTCTGTGTGTGTGTGCTCAGTCATGTCCAACTCTTTGCAGTCCCCTGGACTATAGCCCGCCAGGCTCCTCTGTCCATGGGATTCTCCATGGCAGAATACTGGAGTGGGTCGCCATTTCCTCCTCCAGGGGATCTTCCCAATCCAGGGATTGAACCCAAGTCTCCTACATTGGCAGGCGGGTTCTTTACTGCTGAGCCACCAGGGAAGCCCTTTTTAAAGTTGCTGTTTTATTTTAATTTTCTTTCTCAGCCGCTCGGCTTGACTTGCGGGACAGGGGTCAAACCCGCACTCCATGTGTCGGAAGCGCGAGTTTAGCCACTGAATCTTCAGAAAGCCTCTGGCTGGGATATTTTTGTTACGTGAGGTGATCTGGGTTTGCCTTTCCCAAGCCCTTTCTGGCTATGAGCTCAGTTTGTCCCTCAAGAAAACCCTGCTGTGCATGTAGGTCAGGTGTAGACTTTCTTATTCCACTGCAGACGCTCTCAGGACCTCCCTGGCGTCCAGCGGTTAGAACTCTGCACTTCTACTGTGCAGGGCACAGGTTCAATCCCCGGCCAGGGAACTAAGATCTCTCATGCCTTGTGGTGCAGCCAAAAGAAAAAAATGCTCTTCTTCAAGGTGGGGGTAGGGCCCGGACCAGAACCTTCCTCAGCATCCAGCTGAAGGCTCTGTCTTTTGGGTGGGAGTGTGACTTTCAGGGGCTCCCCTTGGGACATGCAGGGTGTTCAGGACCAGAGTGGTCATTTCCTCGGTGTGACTTTATCAGCCAAGGTCTCTACACGTGTTTAGGGGGTGGGGTGAGGGTGATATATCCGTGAGTCACGCTTCACTAACTGGGCAGCTTCCTACAAACTCAGCAGAGAATAGTAAAAACAGTAGCAACTATGATAATGGTTACATTTTGGGGCTCACATCCCGTGGCAGTCCCAGTGCTGAATGCCTGCATGAGCTCATTTAATTTGTCTGACAACCTCTAATAGTACCTGCTCTTACTGGGCCCATTTTATAGATGAAGAAACTGAGTCTCCAAAGGTGAAGCGGCTTTCTCAAGGTCACACAAAAAGACAGTTAAGTTGGAATTCAAAGCAGGCCATGAGCACCCTGCCCCCTGCTTTCTCAGAGAGACCCCAGGCCTGTGCTCTGAGCCCTGACAGCCCCCTGACCTCAGGCACCCAGAGAAGACGAAGGAAAGAGTGTGGGGTGCAAGCTGTGCTGCGGTGAACGGCTTTCCAAGGAACATTCTGTTCCCCAAAGGGAAAGGGGGTGACCTTGCCCACGCAGGAGGCTTTGAAAGGAAACTGGAGTTTAACTCGCGGGCTCTCCTGTGCTGAGTGCTGCTGACACAGGGATCTAGTTGGGGTCATGACGTCTCTGCCGTTCGGTTCAGTTCAGTCGCTCAGTCATGTCCAACTCTTTACATTCCCATGGACTGCAGCACACCAGGCTTCCCTGTCCTTCACCAACTCCCAGAGCTTGCTCAAATTCATGTCTGTTGAGCCGGCGATGCCATCCAATCATCTCATCCTCTGTCACCCGCTTCTCCTCCTGCCCTCAATCTTTCCCAGCATCAGAGTCTTTTCAAATGAGTCAGTTCTTCACATCAGGTGGCCAAAGTTTTGGAGTTTCAGCTTCAACATCAGTCCTTCCAATGAGTATTCAGGACTGATTTCCTTTAGAATGGACTGGTTGGATCTCCTTGCAGCCAAAGGGACTCTCAAGAGTCTTCTGCAACACACAGTTCAAAAGCATCAATTCTTCAGTGCTCAGCTTCCTTTATAGTCCAACACTCACATCTATACATGACTACTGGAAAAACCATAGCCTTGACTAAATGGACCTTTGTTGGCCAAGTAATGTCTCTGCTTTTAAATATGCTGTCTAGGTTGGTCATAGCTTTTCTTCCAAGGAGCAAGCGTCTTTTAATTTCATGGATGCAGTCACCATCTGCGGTGATTTTGAAGCCCAAGAAAATAAAGTGTGTCACTGTTTCCACGGTTTCTCCATCTATTTGCCATGAAGTGATGGACCGGATGCCATGATCTTAGTTTTCTGAGTGTTGAGCTTTAAGTCAGCGTTTTCACTCTCCTCTTTCACTTTCATCAAGAGGCTCTTCACTTCCTCTTCACTTTCTGCCATAAGGGTGGTGTCATCTGCACATCTGAGGTTACTGCTATTTCTCCCGGCAGTCTGGATTCCAGCGTGTGCTTCCTCCAGCCGGACATTTCACATGATGTACTCTGCATAGAAGTTGGATAAGCAGGGTGACAGCACACAGATTTGACATCCTCCTTTCCTGATTTGGAACCAGTCTGTTTTTCCATGTCCAGTTCTAACTGTTGCTTCTTCACCTGCGTACAGATTTCTCAGAAGGCAGGTAAGGTGGCCTGGTATTCCCATCTCTTTAAGAATTTTCCACAGTTTCTTATGATCCACACAGTCAAAGGCTTTAGCGTAGTCAATAAAGCAGAAGTAGATGTCTTTCTGGAGCTCTCTTGCTTTTTTGATGATCCAACAGATGTTGGCAAATTGATCTCTGGTTCCTCTGCCTTTTCTAAATCCAGCTTGAACATCTGGAAGTTCTGGGTTCATGTTCTGTTGAAGCCTGGCTTGGAGAATTTTGAGCATGACTTTGCTAGCGTGTGAGATGAGTAGTCTGAACATGCTCTGACATGGCTTTCTTTGGGACGGGAGTGAAGACTGGCCTTCCTGTAGAGCCTCGGATGGGGGGGCTGTGGCGGCTCCTTAGCCACGCGTCTGGGGTGTTAGTCCCTGTGCTTTAGTCACTCAGGAGTGTCCGACTCTCTGTGACCCCAGGGGCTGCAGCCCCCCAGGCTCCTCTGTCCAAGGAACTCTCCAGGCCAGAATACTGGAGCGGGTGGCCATGCCCTCCTCCAGGGGATCTTCCCGACCCAGGGATCAATCCCAGGTCTCCTGCATGGCAGGTGGATTCTTTACCATCTGAGCCACCAGGTCTGGGCTATCTTGACTCAAATCACTCAGGAAAATAATTGGGGATGGGGATAGGGACTTCCCTGGGCTTTCCTGGTGGCTCAGGTGGTAAAGAATCCACCCGCCATGCAGGGATGCAGGTTCGATCTCTGGGAACGGCTACCCAGTCCAGTATCCTTGCCTGGAGAATTCCACAGACAGGAGTCTGGCGGGCTACAGTCCATGGGGTCGCAAAGAGTCAGACCGGACTGAGTGACTAATACTTTCACACTTACTTTTTCAGGGACTTCCCTGGTGGCTCAGTGATTAGGAATCCTCCTTGCAATGCAGGAGATGGCAGGTTCAGTGTCTTGTTGGGGAACTAAGATTCCCCCTCGCCTGGTCAGGGAGTTAAGACCCGATGCAGTCAAATAAATAAATAAAACTAAAGTTTATAAAAAGAATTGGGATAAGAATCAACCTCTTCCCCAGGCTACAGCCCCATCTGCTTCTCCAGCCCTGGGCCACTTTCCCTGCCCCTCGCCTGGCTCCAGCCCCACTGGCCTCCTTCCTGGTCTTCAAATGTGCCCAGCTTGTGCTCACCCCAGGGCCTTTGCAGCTGCTGTTTCCTCTGCCTGCAGTGCTTGCCCCAGTGCAGGGTCTGGCTGCTTCTCCACCTTTAGGTCTCAGCCTCAGTGTCCTTGGAGGCCCCACCCACATCCCCGGTATTCTCCACTGCCTGGGCCTCCTGGAGTCTCTGTCATAAATCACCAGCCTGCTTCCTTCCCTCCTCTGCCTCCCAGATGAACTGGAAGCACCGCGCAGGCAGGGGCTGGGCCGTGGTGCCATCACGGCTCACCAGGCACTCAGCAGGCAGCCTGACCCACGGTGGCTGCTCCTTCCACAAGGTGACATCAGTAAACTTTAAACCAGTAAATGGGGCACCAGGAGTACTTGCTGTAAATAGAAGCATTTGACCTTGCAGTTAAACGGAATGGAAACAGTGCGATTAAATCCATCTTCACACAAAGGACTGCGAAAACTCAGAACCAGGGTTTTGCTCTGCATTTGTTAAGACGGGTGGGTGTTAAGGGTGGATTTGTACCACCGCTCTGAGACCTTTTTTTCTGATGAACCAGAAAGACTGGAGGAGATCCTGGATACCTTCTAAGTCTGTGCGGGGATCTATGGCAAGTAGCCGCCCTAGGCATCTCCTGCACACCCCGCTCTGGGGGACCCCCTTCTGCAGACAGTGGAAACCCCTTGACTGCAGAAACCCAAGCCTGAAGCCTTTGTACCTTTCATCTCATGGCGACAGTCAGGGCAGTGACTTGGGTGAATTTATCATTCCTTCATCAGGCATTCTTTGAGCACATATTCTGTGTCCAGCCCTGTTCCAGGCAATAGGAAAACACTGCTGAGCAATGTCAAGGCCCTGACCCTCACAGAGCTGTCATTCTAGCCCAGAGAGATGGACAAATGAAATGGTCAGGGGAGGCCTCGCTGAGGAGCTAACAGGGAATAAAGACTCCACAGAGGTGAAGGCACTGACTCCGTGGATGTCTGGGAGGAGAAGGCTCTGGGCGGTGGGACAGGAACAAGAAGCTTTTTTAAATTTATTTATTTTTGGGTGCACTGGGTCTTCGCTGCTGCACGGGCTCTCTCTGGTTGCAGAGAGTGGGCGCTCAGGTGTGTGGGCTCAGTAGCTGGGGCACACACGCTTGTTTGCTCCACGGTACATGGGATCTAGTTCCCAGACCAGGGATCGAATCTGTGTCCCCTGCACGGGCAGGCGGGCTCTTAACCACTGGACCCCCGTGGAAGGCCAGATCAGTAAGTCTAGTGAACAAATAAATTACATCCTATGCTGGGAGGTGAAGTCAAGTACTACAGAAGAAGAAAGCAGAATCACGGGGCCGCCAGCTGCCAGAGTCGGGGGTTAGACGGAGACTGTGAACAGACGGTCGGGGAGGCCGCATTGAGAGGCTGACACCGGAGCAAAACCCCCACAGAGGTGAAGCAGTGGCCTCTACAGATGTGGGGTGAAGAGGGTTCTGGGCAGCGGGACAGCCAGGGTGAAGGTCCTGCGGCGGACGTGCCTGGCTTGTCCACGGAGTGGTGAGGAGGCCAGCAGCGGGGACGGAGTGAGCAGGAGGCAGAGGGGGAGAGGCAGGCAGGTGGCGGGAATGGGTGTCGCTGGGGGAGACGGGTCCTGGGGCTTCCTGGCCGCTGTGGGGCCACTTCTTCAGAATCTGAGAGGCTGGGGAATCGTTGCAGAGTCTTCAGCAGAGGGTGAGTATGAGCTGATTGGCATATTAAAGGCAGTCTCTGGTTGCATATTGAGAATGGACCTCAGCAAGGAAGAGTGGGGCAGGGGGTTGGGGACGAGGTCACCACCGTGCCTGGTGACAGATGATGGGGCTGCAGACCAGGGGCAGCCAAGGGGCTGGAGAAGCAGCCGGTCTGGGGACGTGTGTTTGTTTTTAATATTTACTTGCAGCTCTGCCTGCCCCAGGTCCTAGTTTCAGCATGCAGGATCTTTCGCTGCAGCGTGTGGGGTCTAGGTCCCTGACCAGGTGTTCAACCCAGAGCCCCTGCGCTGGGAGTGAGGAGTCTCAGCCCCTGGACCACCAGGGAGGTCCCTTGGGCTTTGCTTTGAGGGCAGAATGAGCAGGACTTCCTGACACTGTGCGGGGCTGACCAGCCAGAGGGGACTCCAGGCCTTGACCCTCGTGGGGAGCAGGCGCCACCCCCTGGGAGGGAAGGGCCACGAGATGGGCAGGGAACGAAGAGTGGGGAGCGGGGTCAGCAGTTCTGAGTGGGGCCAGCGTGAGACGTTCGGTCAGCCTCCAAGCAGGGCATCAGGCGGGCTGGGGACACTCTCACGGCGTTTGGGAGGGACGTGCAGACCGCGCTGGGAGTGTGGCCATGGTCAGCATGTGGACCGTATTTCTCCAGACCAGGCGAGACCCCCAGAGGAGGGAGTGAAGGGAGGAGCAGGTCTGTGCCCCCCTGCCCCCAGCGCACAGGGGACTCGGAGGGAGCAAAGGGAGGAAGACCAGGCGCACTCGGTGTCCCGAAGGCCAAGTGCGGAGACCATGGGAAGGCCGGGGGTGACCAGCCGACCCAGGCGCTGTGCACGGACGAGGGAGCCCCGGCATTGCCTGCAGAGCTAACTGTGGCCACAAAGCCCCAAGGGGCATCTTTTCCATGCTGACGGTTGGTTGGCTGTTGTTTGCTCTGGGGGCTTCTCCGCTGTGCACAGCCTTCCTCTAGCTGTGGGGCGCGGGCTTCTCACTGCAGTGGCTCCTCTTGTTTCAAGGCACAGGCTCCGGGCACTCGGGCTTCAGTAACTGCAGCTCCCGCGTCTCGGGCACAGGCTTGGTACTTGGAGGCATGGGCTTCGTTGTTTTGCGGCAAGTGGGACCTTCCCGGACCAGGGATCGAACCTGTGTCTCTTGCATTGCAAGGTAGATTCTCAGCCATTCTTTGACCACGAGAGGAGCTCAAGGGAGCAGTTTTGATGGCCCAGCAGGGGAGGAAGTCGGGTTGGCATGGGTTTTAGAGAGAAAGAGAGGATTTGGAAATTATCGGTTTTAGACCTGTGGAGTCACAGGCCTCCTGGAGACTGCTCATCTTCCCACAGAAAATGCACCCAAGCCGACTGTCTGGCATCTAGTCTCAGGGTGTCTGTGGTCTCCATGAAGCCCCAGGGTACAAACCATCAATTTGTAGGAAGTAGAGTTAGCGGACGGAGAAGGCACTGGCAAGCCACTCCAGTACCCTTGCCTAGAAAATCCCGTGGATGGAGGAGCCTGGTGGGCTGCAGTCCATGGGGTCACACAGAGTTGGACACGACTGAAGTGACTTAGCAGCAGCAGCAGCAGAGTTAGCGGAGGACTACCCTGGTGGCTCAGCTGGTAAAGAATCTGCCTGCAATGCAGGAGACCCCGATTCACTCCAGTACTCTTGCCTGGAGAACCCCCATGGGCAGAGGAGCCTGGCGGGCTACAGTCCACGGGGTCACACAGAGTCAGACACGACTGAGTGCCTGAGTGCCGCGCAGAAGCACAGTGTTAGAGGCACAGCAGGGGACTGAACGGCGGCCCCTCAAGTGGGCCCCGGCCCCCAGAAGCAGATGCCGTCTTATGTGACAACAGGGGCTTTGTCAACGAGATTAAGCCAGGGATCTTGCGATGGGGATTCTCCTGGGTGATCTGGGAGGACTCTATGCCGTCACACGGCTCCTCGTGAAAGGGGTCGGGATGGGGAAAGACTTCTGATGTCAGCAACAGGGACTGGAGTGATGGGCACTGAATATGGAAGTAGAGCCTCCAGCCAGCTGACCACTAGAAGCTGAAAAGGGAAGGAAATGGGTTCCCTCCCAGAGCCTCCAGAAGGAGCCAGCCCGCCGCCCCTTGATTTCAGTCCCGTGAGGCTGACTTCAGACCTCTGGGCTCAGAGCCGTGAGAGAATGGACGCCTGCTGTCTGCCGCTGCGGTCTGCCGTGGAGACAGCTTGAACTGCAGTCTTCCTGACCTTGGCTTCTGCTCTGAGGACAGAGGTGATGCCTTGCAGATTCATTTTTACAGCTGAGTTAAAGTTTATGAAGTGGGCTTCCCCAGTGCTCAGGGGTAAAGAATCCACCTGCCAATGCAGGAGACAGGAGGCGTGGGTTCGATTCCTGGGTCAGGAAGATCCCCTGACGGAGGAAGTGGGGACCCGCTCCAGTATTCTTCTTGGGAAATCCCGTGGACAGAGGAGCCTGACAGGCTATAAATGCATGGAGTCACAAAGAGTTGGACACAACCGAGCGACTGAGCACACAGGCGAGGTTTAGAAGCCGCGGGCGCCCCCCAGACTCATAAAGCCCCGCTCTTGCCCGCGCTGACTCAGCCTTGCTTCAGAGCCCTCAGATAGCAATGGGACCTGCTCTGAAGTGGCCGAAGGGTTTCTTCTGTGACCAAGCTCGTCTTTAAACCTGGACCCCACGCTCTCTTCCCCAAGACCCTAGGTTCTCTAACTCTTGGCCCCTGCTCCTCCCACCCCAGGGTCCAGATTTTGGCTACGTGACTCGCGGGCCCCAGACGGGCAGTGTGACTGACCTCGACTCCTTTGGGAACCTGGAAGTGAGCCCCCCAGTGACGGTCGGGGGGAAGGCGTACCCGCTGGGCAGGATTCTCATTGGGGACAGCGGTTACCCCAGGTGAGGAGAGGAGGCGGCGGGGGGCAGACTCAGGGGCGCAGGGGAGTGGGGTGCAGCAGAGGGCTTCCCTGCTGGCTCCCGGCCAAGAGGGCTCAGCGGGGACATCCCTGGGGTCCTGTGGGTTAAGACTCCACGTTTCTAGCACAGGGGGCACGGGGTGGATCCCTGGCTGGGAAGCGAAGACCCTGCGTGCTTCTCAGCGCAGCAAAAAAAACAAACTTGAGGGACTGTGGGGACCAAGCAGACAGCAGAGAACCCCGGTGAGGAGCCCAGCAGTTCCACGCTCAACTCGGCCCTTACACGTCTCGGTCGGTGAATGTTTGCTGAGCGCCTACAGTGTGCGGGCACTGTGCCAGCAGCAGGACGGGCAAGCCCCTGCCGCTGTCATCGCGGGAAGATGTGGCACAGGAACACTAACAGATAAGAATCTCCGGCAGTAAAGAGAGCACAGAAGGGGGCAGGAGAGGAGCGGGAAGCAGGGCAGGGAAACCGAGGAGCGCCTCACTGGGGCGGGGTCCGGGGCCTGATGACAAGGGGACGTGGCTGCAGGGAGATCTAGAGCAGAGAGTTCCTGGGCAGCGACTTCCCAGTGGTCCAGCGACTAAGACTCCGAGCTCCCAACTCAGGGGGCCTCGGGTTCAATTCCTGCTCAGGGAACTAGATCCCATATGCAGCAGCTAAGAGTTTGCAGGCTGCAACTAAAGAGTCCACAAGCCAAATCCATAAGTCCAGGCCAAGTCCCCAAGCCACAAGCCAGACTAAAACCCAGTGTGGCCAAATAAATAGTTTTTTTAAAGCTCATGGGCAAAGGCCCTGAGGCAGGAATGAACTTGGTGGGCTCAAGGTCAGAGTGGCTAAAAGAGAGACCGAGCGGGAGAAAGAGCGAAGGGCCGAAGCACGAAGGCCCCTGGGTCCGGGCAGGGAGGACACGGATGCCAGGACGGTGCGGGGTGCGCGCGAGGACGCCCAGCTGACAAGGGTGCACTGACTCGGTGGGCCCAGCTCCACACCCCACGGCGAGGCCGCTCCCGGCACCAGCACCCAGGCCGCGGCAACAGGCAGCTTGCAGAGCCTAGGCACTGGCCCTGCACCCTTCACTGACTCCGTGCCTCGGTTGTCCCCAGTAAAACTGGGGTGACAGTTTCTAAAGTCCTCAGATGGTAGGAGACATCATCATAATAAAAGGCATCCCAGGGTCTGAACCCTTCCCTCAAGAATCCTGACCACCTCACCAAGTCCCAGGCCCTCAGACACTCCCTTGGTAACTCCCACCCTTGTGGACCCCCCCACCCCTGTCTCCCCATGAAAGTGAAAGCCTTAGTCACTCGGTCACTCGTGTCCGACTCTTTGTGAGTCCATGGACTGTAGCCCACCAGGCTCCTCTGTCCATGCATTCTCCAGGCAAGAATACTGGAGTGGGCTGCCATTGCCTTCTCCAGAGGACCTTCCTGACCCAGGGAGCGAGCCCGGTCTCCTGAGCTGCAGGCAGATCCTTCACCAGCTGAGCCCCAAGGAAGCCCATGTCCCCGTTGCTGCTGCTGCTGTTCAGTTGCTCAGTCACGTCCAGCGCTCTGTGACCCCATGAGCCGCAGCACACCTGACCTCCCTGTCCTTCACTATCCCCTGGAGCTTGCCCAAACTCACGTCCACTGAGTCGGTGATGCCATCCAACCATCTCATCCTCTGTCGTCCCCTTCTCCTCCCGCCTTCGATCTTTCCCAGCATCGGGGTCTTTTTCCAGTGAGTTGGCTCTTGGCATCAGGTGGCCAAAATACTGGAGCTTCAGCTTCAGAGCCAGTCCTTCCAATGAATATTCAGGCTTGATTTCCTCTAGGATTGACTGGGTTGACCTTGCTGTCCAAGGGACTCTCGAGAGTCTTCTCCAGCGCCACAGCCCAAAAGCATACCCGTCTCCCCGTAACACCCCTGTGTTGGCAGCAAGGAGAGCCAGGAGATGCACCGCGCCCTGCAGGACTTCCTGGGCGCCCAGCTGGTGCAGGCCCCAGTGAGGCTCTACTCTGATTGGCTGTCTGTGGGTCACGTGGACGAGTTCCTGAGCTTCGTTCCAGTGCAAAAGAAGGTGTGGTCTGGGGGCGCGGCCTGAAGGGAGCCACAGGCCTCCTCCCGGGTTCCCACACCCAACTCTGCCTCTGCCGGGGGTGGGGGTGGGGGACACTGACCTTATCTTCCCAAATCTTCTTTCTCCCTCACCCAGAAGGGGGCATGGAAGAAGCAGCCAGCCTAGGTCCAAGCCCACACTCCCCACACCCTTGGCAGAGCCTTCCTCCCTGGGAGCCCCAGGGACCAAACTAACCTCTGACCATAGGGTTTCTGCCCCCAGGGCTTCCGGCTTCTCCTGGCCAGCCCCAGGTCCTGCTACAGACTGTTCCAGGAGCAGCTGAAGGAGGGCCACGGGGAGGTCCTGCTGTTCCAAGGGGTCAAGAGTAAGTTGGCTGCACCTGTTCTTTCCCCCGGGAGGCTTCCTCTGCCTGCACGTGGTCTTCCATCACTAGATGGAATCACTCAGGCCACTGGGACCTTCCGCGCAGCCACCGGGCCCCAGGCACTGTGCTGGGCACTGGGGCTGCCGCATGAACAGGGAGGAGGTCCCTGCCCTCAGGACTCACAACCCAGGGAAGTGAGTTCAGGAAGCAACAACACAGGGGCTTTGCGGGGTATCTGGGAGGAGCCCCAGGAAGGCTTCCCGGAGGAGGCAAAGATCAGGCCTGAGTATGAGAGGCGAGCAGGAGCTGGCCAGATAAACAGGGCAGTGGGATGGGACTAGAGATAGTCCAGATAATCCAGGCAGAAGGAACAGCCAAGGCTCAGAGGCAGGAGAAAGCAAGATGTGTTTGAGGACCTGAAAAAAGTTTAATCTGGATGGAGCACAGAATGAAATATTTTTTTCAGTGATGTCCACAGACTCAGGCTGGAGTCAGAGGTTGAAGTCACCACAGCTGGGAATTTTCACCTAGTATCTGTATATGTCATGGGGCATCAGGCAATGGTCAGGCCTCTGTTTGCCCCTCAGGAAACAGGATCCCTTTGGACACAAGAGAATTTACGAGACTGAAAGTAACGCTCTTAATAAGAACTTATCCCATGTAAATTATTTTATTAAAGTCATTTACCTCCCAGATACTCATAACAAACCTGTGTGTTCTGAATCTTCGCTGCCCCCATTTTATAGATGGGA